>NC_052059.1:75112299-75412299 GCF_903992535.2 Arvicola amphibius
ACAATCAGCCCTGCCACATGCCCATGTCAAATAGACATATGAAGGGGAAAAAAAGGTACAGAATGCAAGTTTAAAGTTGGCATAGCGAATGAAAACAAAGTCATTGCTTCAGAACTTGGGGTTGAACAAAAAGCCCGTAGCCTGAGGCAAAGAACACCTCTGGGGCAGGAGGGTTTGGGAGAACTAAATGAAATGTGACTTCCTCATTTAGTTCCAAGATGGTAATATGGGATGAAATCAGCCTCTGTGTGTTGGCTTTTGGGAAATGCTGGACTTTCTTACTTGGTGGGATTCTTAACTGGATCCACTATGCAGAGGCAGAAAGAGAGCATGTTGAGCAAACACTTTGTCCAGACTCAGCGAGAGCTGGTGCTCACAGAAATACTCCCTTTAAGGGTGGCCACCCTGACCCCTGCTCTCGGTTTTACCCAGCCCAATTCAGTGAAAAAGGCTTTTGTCTGACATGTCCTTTTTAGAGTTGAGATGGTGGTGTTTGATAGCCTGGCCAAAGCCTCTCCTTTGTCATGCCTGAGCTGAAGTTAGAATCATTTCCTGTGCCCTTTCTGCCCTCTCTAGTGCAACCTGTGCAGCAGGTGGCCTGCTGGGACCTGGGCATGAGTCTTCCTCTCCTCCTTTCTGTTCCCAGTAGGTCTCAGAGATCCTTTCTTGTTGGTATTTCTTTAAAATGCTAATCTAGGTCTTGGGGACTCAGAGCCTTTTGCTCCCACAGAGCCCCAGGGTGGTGCTACCCAGCTGTGCACCAGCATGTGGAGCCTCACAAGTCCCCAGGCTGGTAGCAGATATGCGAGAATTCTTTCTCATGTCATCTGGGACTGTGAGCACCTGCTGAGGCCAGGGACCCAGAAACCCCAGGATGTACTTTAAACACAGTGGGTGCAGCTGGCAGCTCAGCTCTGAGCCTCTCCCTGGAACTGGGTCGGATGCAGCATCACACCAACACAGGAGCTTTGAAGCACCTCTGTAGTGGGTCCTGGGATGTGGGCAAATCGGGATCTTCTCTAGGTTGGGAAGGTTGTCAATGACGACAGAGGACACTGTGCCTTGGTAGAATAGTGGCGGTGATGGGGCAACACTCTAGAACAGAGGGCAGAAGAGGAAAAGAAAGTGAGAATGAGACACACAGAAACAACTAGAGAGACCCAAGAAACAAAGAGAAAAGGACATAAAACCTCAGAGTTGATCACCTCCTCCTGGCAGTTTTTTTCTCTAGCATGGCTAGATTCTAATGCCATCTCCGCTCCTCTCACTAGCTATAGGGAGATTAGGTTTCTTGCTTACTCAAATTTCAATGTCCTCTTCTCTAGAACAGGAAGAATGGCCTCCTCGAAGAGCTAGTGTGAGAATCAGAATGGAGGAACCCAGCTATGGCGCTCAATGTGGAGTCTGGTACCTAGTAGCTGTTGGCTATTTCCTGTCCTTGGCCACTGCTATCAAAGGCAGAAAAATGGTTACATAAACCTGCTGCCATGATCTCTGCATCTCCGTTCTCTGATGGATGAAGAGAAGTGGTACCTTCTCCCCCATGGATCAGTCATGGCATCCTGCCTCAACTCAGGAGAGCTATTCTTCACATTTGTGCATCTGTTGCTCAGCATTGTCTTTGTCTGCCATGACTACAGGCTTGCCAGATTCTTTTACCCTCCCTCTCCAGAATGTTTTCTCTCTTCTCTTCTCCCCAGGCCATCCAGTTATCTTGTACATAGAGCATAGGTCTCAACAACGAAACTCCTACAGCATCAAAAGCAAAAGCAAAGGCCAGCTCCATGAGACAGAGCCCATACCTGGCATGGTTATAGCTCCATGAGCCTGCATCTAGATAGGCCATAGGCCTATTATCATTCTGCTAAATGGACATAGCATTAAAATGAATCCTACTTATTGCTATAACTTCATAGATCAGTGCATCTCTCAATCCCCTCCAGAGAAGCCGCTCCTTGCAGTAGATGCCAATTAATGAGGAACCCTTCTACTGATCAATTTGCAGAAAATAAGAGTCCATGTCCTAAGTGTTCATAAGAGTGCTCAGTCCTAAGTGGGTTTTACATATCACACCCAATCCCCCAAGGCTGAAGGATCTTCTTATAAGAAGTGGCAGAGAGATTCTAGGAGCCAGACACAGTGAGGACAGGACACAGTGATTGTGTGAGCTCACAGTGATTGCGACGGCCTGCACAAGACCTGCCCAAGCTCAAGCCAGACAGAATGCCAGCAGAGAGTGGGAAGGTGAGTATGAAGGGTCCCCTTTGCTGAGGACTTATTGACCTTTGGTGGCAGCAGAGAAAGGGAGAGTCAGTTGTCTTTGGTGATGTGACCCCTGGTAAGTGAAGCGTATTCCTTCTGGGGCACACCCTACTCCAAAAGGAGTAAGGCAACAACAACTTGAATTGATACAAAAAGAACAAGAAGAGTTGGGTGGGTAGAGAGAAGAGGGTGGAGAGTGTAGATGTGGGAGGAGGTGGGACAAGTTTGATTAAAATAAACTGCATGAAACTCAAAGTACAGAGAGAGAAAGACTTAAGGGAGATGTGATAGAGAAACCAAGTTCATTATATGGCTTCTGCTAGGGAGACAAGAACTAACAACTATTCACCCCAGATACAGAAACCAACAATCTAAAGAAACAGTTTCCCCCAACCACCCTCAGTAAGCTAGTGAGTTTATAGGAGTATTTGTGAGGTGTTACAGGAATAGAGATGACTCAAAGACAGCTTCTGTAGCATTGAAATGCTCATCCTAGTATGAGTGATAACTCAGATACTTCATCCTGGAGCTCCCTGTAGGACAGAGTCTCCTCTTTCCAGCAGTTGCTATTGTGTGTATAACCTTAGAAAGGGGGACTGAATCTTGTAAGTTTCAGGGACTCCGTGAGATTTGCAAGCTGTGTTTACTTCCTGAGCATTAATGAAATATTTTAATTTAAACTGGGAAGAAATAACTGCACAACAGAAAAAATAGCTCCAACTGGCTTTTTGGAGATACTTGTGTTTGTTGATGTTATAACAACTACAAAAGGACACTAGCCTTGCTCAGCTTCGATGGGGGTCCTTGGTCCTGCCACAACGGATACAATAGACAGACTTTGTTGACTGCCCCCACCATGGGAGGCCTTACCTACTCTGAGGGGTGAGGAGAAGATGGGGGAGCGGAAGGAAGGGAGGAAGGGGGAACTGGGATTGGTTTGTAAAATAAAAAAAAAAGATCATTTTAATAAAAATGCACAAGTATCTTTTGGGCATCTAATATGTACACAAAAATGTATTAATTACCATGAATAAAAAAAAGCTGACACATACTCAATTCAAGATGAAAACCCATGGAGTAATATCGGCATCATTAGCCAATGTCTAGAGTTAGAAAGAAAGCAAACTTAGGTGAAACTTCCACTAACTTGTGGCAAACCCTTAATATGATAGAGACCACAAAACTAACACATTTAAAATTATTTGGAGCCATAAAAATATATTTTAAAAAAACAGGCCAAATAGAAATTACAGACTTTTAAAACATCACAAGGAGGATAATTAGTATATCAGATCCAGTTGCCCTTAGTGATTGGGCAAATAGAAATAAAACTGAGAAACATACTCAGTTAATAGAATCTAAATATTAAGGCGAGAACAAGAGGCAAGCATGCCACAGAGGGTTCCAGAAGAAGACCACGGAGGACGTGGAGCAGTGTGCATGGGGATGGTGCCTGAGAACTGAAAACAAGAACAGTAAATTCTAGGAGCAAGTTCAAAGCAAAATAAATGAAAACCTTATAGAGCTAGGCATGATGACGGATGCCTGTAATCCCAGCACTAGAGAGGCTGCGGCAGGAGGATAGCTAGCTGAACTCCAGCCTGAGCTACATAATGAGACTGTCTCAAACAAACAAAAAATACTATAAAAAAAGAAAATCCTTGTTGGGTATAAGAGCGCATACGGCAGGTAGGTTTTTATGAATTCCAGGCCAACCTGATCTATGTAGTGATTTCCAGGCTAGCACAGCTGCATAGTAAAATCATGTTTCAAAAACAAGACAAAGAAATGAATCTAAGGACTGACAATTAGCCACCAAGACAACAACAGGGGAAAGGGAACTGAGCACAGTGGGTTAGCACTTCTCTTCAAAGGACTGAGGAAAAACAGCACCAACCTAGATGACTATGCTTAACTACACTACACTTTAAACACAGGCTTGACGGAAATCATCTTTAGATAAAGAAAACCAAGAGACTGACGCCCACAGAAATGAGAGCCTCCAAAAGACAGACTGCAGGAGGAAGGAGACAATGAAGAACAGACAATCAGTGAGCAAAGAGCTCGGTGGGCTAAGACCTGCTAACCTCGGGCAATATGAAACAGTGTCAGTTTCTAAAGCAACGATGATATTAAGAATCCAAGCCAAACCAACATACTAGATAACAAAATCATGCTAAACAGAGTGTTACATCAGGGCTAAATTATGAATGGACTTAATATTGTTAAGCCAGTCAACATATTAAGATTTTAGGGGTAACTTCTGAAACAATAAAAAATGAAATGTAGAGCTGTCAGATCTACGGGGAATGAAAAGAAAAATTTTAAAGACAGAAAAGTAAAGGCGGGGGGGGGGGGAAAGGCTTAAAGTAGGATGAAGCAAAATAAACAAAATGCTAAGATGCGGCCAAACTCCCCTTAGGTTATAGTAAATGCAAATGGATCCAAGTCTCTAACCCAAAGAAGGAAGTGCTTGACTCATATTGCGTCACTCAGCAACGGGCTGTTTTCTAGAGATAAAGCTATAAATTAAGTGCCCAGAAACGTTGAAAGCAAAGGCCTGGGGGAAAGATGTGTCAGACAAATTTCAACCAAAAGAAAGCAGTTTCAAAGCTCCCAAATCAACCAAATGAAGTTTAGGAATATGTAGAACTTCTGGGTGCTGTGGTGCAATTAGAAAGCTAAGGCAGTAGGATTGCTATGAGTTCAAAGCCAGCGTGGACTGTATAGTGAGCTCAGCCTAGCCTGAGCTGCAGAGCAAGACCCTGTCAAAACAACAACAAACCACAGAAGCCTGAAAAGATGACTCAACAGCTAAGAACACCTACTGCTTTTTCAGAGGACCCGGGTTTGATTTCCAGCACCCATATCAAGTCCTCACAGTTGCCAGTAGCTCCCCTTCTAAGAAGATTCTCTGACCTCCGAGGGCACCTGCAAGCACATGGTCCACATAAATTCACACACGCATCCACATATATATATACAAATTTTACAAAAAGAATCTGTAGTACTGGGAGAATATGAAAGAAAGGCATGATTGCACGATAACCCCAGTGCTGGGAGAAAGGAAGTAGATCCCAGAGGCTACTGACTGGGCTCTATCTGCATTAGTGAACTTAAAATTCAGAGAAGAAAGAGACCCTGTTTCAAAAAGATACAGTGGAGAGTCACAAAGGAAGGCATACAACATTAATCTCTAACCTCCATACACACTCCCAAACACATACATAAACCATACACACCTTCACATATATCACACACATACATACAAACACACTTATACCACAGACAAACATGCGTGTGCATGTGCATATGCACATACATATACATACACCACACACATACATATACCACGCACATACACACACAAACCGCATATGCATGTACACACATACCACTCACGTACGTATAGACCACACATGACACACACATGCATGTGCAGATGAACACACACATATACTAAACATACCACATATATATATATCGCAGATACACACACACACATATATACCACACACATATACAATAGATGCATGCATGCACATTTGCACATGTACACACATACCACACAGATACACAAGCATGTGTACATGATACACACATATATCATACACAAATGAACACACACACAAACACATGCATGCACACATGCATGCACACATGCATACACACAAAAATTTTAGAGCAGACATATATGAGAAAGGAGGAGTTGTCGGGAGGAGAGCAAATGGCATGAACGATGGCACTGATGGGAAATGGGGCTAACTCAGCAGTTCACAAGCAGCTGAGGAGACCTCTCTCTTTACTGCACCATCATCCATCTTATGTGGGTTTTGTTGGGGGGGTAATGGGGTCCTGGGGTGGTGTGGTGGTGGTCTTATTTGTAGTTTGTCTGTTTTAGGTTTAGTTCCTGGGGGGTTTTTTGAGATAAAAATTAGAGATTTGCTATGCATCCCAGTCTACTTCACAATCCTCTTGGATCATTATGTTATTCTATTTTTGTCGTGTGTGTGTGTGTGTGTGTGTGTGTGTGTGTGTGTTATACACATATATGTTCCTATGGGGTACAGGTTCCTACTCACACACACAGACTAGGAGAGAACATTGGGTGTCCTCTATTGCTCTTCGCCATATTCTCTTGAGACATAGTGGCTCAGTGACCCCACAGCTTGTTCGTTTGTTTTTTAAACTATTCCAGTCTCCAAGCCCCACCCCATCACACTGGGGTTATAGATGTGTGCAGTTACACTCAACCTTTACAAGAGTCTGGGGTCCCAACTCAAGTCCTCATACATGGGCAGCAAGCACTCTTCTCCACCAAGTCGTCTTCCCAGCCCCAGGATGGTTTCTCATTAAGTGTGGCTTTGGGTATCTAGATTACAGACATCACGATAACTAGCCTATATATAGCCGTCCCTCAGAATCTACGGAGGATGTGTTCTAAAACCACCTAGAATACCAAGCTCCACAGATGCTCAGTTCCCTTATATAAAATGCCATAGTATTTGCATATGTCACACCCTATTTTAAATCTTTACCAGATTATTTTACAAAGCTTAGTACTACATAAATAATCATGGGTATGGTATTATCTGAAGACTAATGACAAGAAAAATATCTGTAAGTGTTTAATACAGGCAGCTTTAGAAAAATATGTTTTAATGCATCGTCAGTTGAATCTGCAGATGCAGAACCCAAACATATGGAAACGCTGACTGTTTCTTCATGCTACCACTAAAATACTTTGCCATGCAGGTGCTCTGTGTTCCGTGTCATTTTGGTTACAGAAGGCAGAAACCCACTTCCAATCAGTGTGCATTAAGAGTAAGGATGGAGATAGGACTCCTAGAGGAAAACCCCAATGACAGATTCTATTGGGCTAGGCTCTGTTACATGCCCACTTTCCAGCCCCTTGCTGGATTCAGAAGTTAGACCACTGGCCAACTATAGGTCAAATGCCTTCCCAGCCTTGAGCACCAGTGCTACAATCAAAACCCGCAATGAACATCTGCTTAGTGTGAGGGAGTGCCACTTCCACAGAAAGAGAGTAATCAAATCTACAGGGGATTTCCTGATCTCATTTATAAATGGGGTTGTAGAGACCAGGGCACTTATCCAAAGATCCCAAAGGTCCTGAAACAGCAGAACTGGTGGAAAGCCACATTTTTCGAGTCCCCCTTCAAAAGATGCACTTTTTTGTATGTGTCAGACTGAGAACTTCATCAGAGCAAGTTGTCAAGAGACATACTACCCGATGATGCTAAAGGCACTGCAGTATATGGAGACAATTCACCACTTTGCTTCATCGTCATTAAAATCTTTAGAACAAGAACTTGAGAGCTAATAACCTTACATTGAACGTGCATATACATAAATGTAATTTTTACCCTCTAACAATTTCATGTGTGCATTGAATTTTGGTCTTTTTCATTCTCTATCATCCTTTCTCATTCTTCCTCTCCCACTGAAATCCTTCTTCCTAACAAGCCACCTACTTAGATATCCTTTTCATTTTTATCCCCCGAGTTTAAATATGGCTTCTTGCATGAGCATGAGTGGGGAGTCATTTACTGGAACACTGGCATCTTACCAGTTACTATACCACTGAAGGTGGCACTCCCTCCCCCCACCTCCAATTATGGCCCCTAGATCTTCAGTGGGGGGGTGGAGCCCCATAAGCCCCTCCCCCATCTGTGACGAAATGGTAATGTGCCTAGTCTTATGCAGATCTCGTTGAAAGTAGCCACAGCTGCAGTGGGTTCTATAATGGCCGTGCCTTGGTCAGAAGGCATTGCTCTGAGGCACTCGTGGATCCTCTGGCTCTCACACTCTTTCTGCCTCTCTTCCACGATGCTCCTTGAGCCTTGATGGGGGTGATGGAAATGTTCTGTTTAGCTTGAGTCACTTACTCTGCACTGCAACCAGTTGTGAGTCTCTGCATTAACTACATGAAGAAACTTCTCTGATGAAGGCTGAAAACAGCACTAATCCATGGGCATAAGCATAAATATTTAGAAAGTTGATGGATAGCAGTCCATTTAGCAAAACAACAGTAACGGGTTCTCTCCTAAAGACCATGAGCTCCCTAGCTATGAGCTCTTGACCAGATTTACAGGCCATGCATGAGCTCTCTGGTGTAGAGGGACAGCAAATCCAACCAGAAGCAGGCAGTTACCCCCCATAATAGCCAGGCCACTACTGCACCCCTGGCTATTATTATAGTTTATGTGGTCCATAGCTAGATATGCCCACTGATGACTTTCCTCCTCTCCTCTACTGGAAGCTGGCATATAATACCTTCTGGCACCGTGAAAGCTTGTCAACAGGGAGAAAATTCCCAACTCAGATCCAACAGAACTGACAATGTGGTTAGAAGAGGGGTACTGTCAGCCCCACTCTCTGAACGCCAGGAAGGAGCAGGATGAAGCTCCCCAGGATGCACAATGGATCCCCATTGCCCAGGGATTTAACCATTTGTGCATATCAAATGAGGCATCCCGATCCACAGAGCTTTCGCATTGCCAAACACTTGGAGGTGACTGGCTAGTGTGGGGACTCTAGAGTACCACATCACACATCTCATGTACCAGTTTGGCACACCTTGCCTTTCCGTGTGCATCTATTCCATCTGTGGGCTCTTTTTCTTAGTAGCAAGTTCCTTTATAGTAAGTGAGAACATATAAAGTATATCCCTGGATTCTGTGAGGTATCTAGCAACATACTGAACCCACAGAGGGCCTTGAGGGAACCTCCAAATCTGTAGTCATTGGGCCAGTGACAGAGATCACAACATGGGTCAAGCAACTGATATCTGAAGCAGGGTCATTATTGAGGACAGGACTGAGCTTTTAGCTTGTGCGATTTAACTCTAACTGAAGCCAGTGTCAGAACTGAATTGAACTACAACATACTCAGAGATCTGGTTCGTATAAGGCAAAAAAAAAATCAATACACATTTTGGTGACTAGACGTGAAATATTTAGTGTCAAGTGCAGATGAAGAAAGGAAAACAGTGGATTTGTCCTTTTACCAAGTTCCTGTTGACATCTCTGTAGAGGACGTTGTTGAGCCTCAATAAATCCATCACTGGGAGAGAGAGTCAGCTGCCCACCAACAAATCTTAACAGGAACTTTTCTCCTGAGAGGAGGCTTGATTTAGCCTGGTAGACTCAAAGGTAACATCTCAGCCTGATCCTAGGAGTGGAAAGAGTTGTGCTCCCAGGAAATGTAACATTTTGGGCTACCTCAGCTGCTGATTTTGGCACAAACAAATGTACACCCCTTTTCTCCTACCCTTAAAGCTACCCCTTAATGTATTAGACCAGGTGTTGTAAACTGGCTGAGATGAGGCCCATAGGACACAAGAGGGATATTTGTTCTGAAACAAACTGGCCTTTCAGCTTCCAGAAGATACCCCTTAACTTCTCGCTCCAGGGTGACCTGATCTTGGGTCACATTACAAATTGCCAGCAAGCTGTTCCATACATCCTCTACAGCCCCTTGGAGGCTTTCAGGAAGGTTTTACCTCCCTTCTGGAAATGCCACCAGCAACAGGCTTACACTCTGGACATGGATTTTGCTATTTCTATTCTTATTTTTATTCCTAAGTTAAATATTGTTTTCTCTTCTCAGCTTATTCTTAACTTGGAGTCCTTCCTATGAAGGCAATGGGGATAAGAGACTGTGGCTGTACCTCTGGGACCACACTTTTAAATAGCCTGAAATCTAAAATCTAATTATTTTTATGACCAAATTTTTATTGGACCATGGAGCCACCTCTGGGATTATTTAACAACCTGATTCTAGCTGTAGGTTTGAGGGCCTGACTCTGAGGCTATCAAACACAGAAAAATGCCATGCATGTATGTGGTGTGTGTGTGTGTGTGTGTGTGTGTGTGTGTGTGTTTAAGATATTCATGCAGAGTTATTGTTAAATGATAACCATGTTTTGTAGATGAACATTATAAAGTGATCCCACACTAGCTCAGAATGGAGTATAATAAAGGATTCTTTATTTAGGGGTAGACTCACACTTGTCTATTGATACAAATTCTACAGTCCTCTGCATGAGTGGTGACCAGGAACTTAGAGTAACTGACAGATGATTTTTAGAGGCAGGAAAATTTTCAAAACCATTTTACCCTAACTTGGAAAGATTTGGCAGTCTTTTTTCTTGTATCATGCTTGTCTAATCTGAACACCATGCATTTTGTCAGTGGTTGAGGCATGGGCAGTTCTTTGCCCGAAGGCCAGTTTTGCCAAGAAGAAAACAAGCTCCAAGTAGAGTGTCTTTGGTGCCCAACATTCTCTTGGGAATTGATAGGTGCTGCCAGGAGCAATTGTGTCTCACGTCAACAGAACTCTAAGTTATTTAAATGCCATGTTCTACAGTTCTTTGAAGTGGTTGAAGATTGCCTATCTATGTGGAATACAATCTCTATGTATCTAAAAACCTGATTAATCTAACTATAAGTATTACAAACATGGATGACTATTGACCTATAATTTTAATACTTATATAGCTTAAAGACTAAGGCTTCATATTAGAATATTAGACAGTCCTTAAACAACTGTGCAGCAAATGAGGACAATGACCTCAAAATGTAAACAATGTATAAGTATCTTGATCAGAGGTAGAAATGTATAGTGCAATATGATAAATATATCCTAAAATTGTATCAATATACAAAATGTCTTAAGCAGAGGTAGAAACATGCATGAATATAATATGGCAAAATAACTTTGCATAGGTATACAAATATTATAAACAGAAATAGGAGCATATTCAATATAACAAGTAGGAGCATATACAATATAATTTTATTTTGTATCAATGCACAAGAATCTATACCAGTGTAAATTGTCTATAAATAATAGCTACAAGTATCCATTCTATTACTCACTATTATTATTAGTGTGAATAGGCTCATACTAATCTACCTATTATCCCATTCAATTTCCTTTTTATTCTTCAAATGAGATCCCTGAGGCTACATAATTTCCACCCCAACCCTAACCCTATATTAGTTATAATCAACCCCTAATTGATGTTCCTAACCATGAGGACAAACTTTGTTGGGAGAAGGGCTGTGGTCTTCTAGAATTACTTTCAGATGTCATGGGGGTGATGTCCTTTCTATGGGATCCTGTAAAACTAAAGAGATGGTTAAGTTTTAACATTACTGTCTGGTATAATTGCAAATAGTCTCTGAGTAGTCATTAGTGTTTTTCTGAAGTTCTCATTTGAAGTTCTGGCCAGAACATTGTAAGAAGGTACACCATTTTTTTTTTTTTTTTTTGCTGTTGTTGTTTTGTTTTGTTTGTTGTTATTGTTTTTGTTTTTGGCTTTGGGGTTTTTTTTTTTTACTTTATGGAAAATTTATTGCAATATTCCAAAAGCATATCACTTTTTCTTTTCAACATCTTGCTCTGCAGCTTCCTTTGCCCTCTTTGCTTGGATGCCAAAGAGCCGGGCATTGGCCTGGGGCCATACGAAGACTGGCAAAAGCCTTGAAGTTCTTATCTTCTTCTGTGATGACTCTGGCTTTCTCCGTTTTATAAACATTCCGGATGGGCATCACAGGTCCTGTTAGCTGAGTGACCAATTTAAGTTCTTCAGCCGAACTATCTCCCTTCTTTGGAGCGGAAGGCTCCCTGGGGAAGACGATGAGCTTGGAGCTGGACTCCTTCAGGCGCTGCACGTTGGCCTGCAGGGACTCCGTGGACTTGTTTCGCCTCCTTGGGTCCACGGAGAGGCCGATGGTGCGAGCCACTTTCTTATGGATACCAGCCACCCTGAGTTCCTCCAGACTGAAGCCCCGGCCAGCTCGGACCTTGGTGTGGTAGCGCACTGTGGGGCACCTCACCATGGGCCTGATGGGTCCGGACGCAGGGTACTGGGCAATATGGCGCGCTTTCGCCTGCCGGGCCTTGCGACTGAGGATCTTGCGCGTGCTGATTGAACCAAGTGTCCACTCGCCGCTGCCAGTTCTTGTGGAAGTGGGGCTTCAAGATCATGCCATTCTGGCTGGGCGCCATGTCTGCCTCCCGTGCGGGGGAACGGCAGAGTGGAAAGGCGAAGGTGCACCATTCAACTAACCAAGTTGAAACCATCTTGAGCAGCTGGTACCCAAAACCAATCTTAAAGTAGTGCTATCAGCATCATGATGTCATAGCTACCAGGTGGAGTCATTGTTGTAGGGCCCTTCTTCTTTCTGGAAACTTCAAAGATTACTGCAGGAAATTTTATTGCTCATTGCTGAAAACTTAAACATTATTCATATAAACATATATTCAATGAAAGGTACGATAGAGACAAAAATATACTTGACTAGCATGGCAGGATAACTCTGAGGGTGCAATACTGGCACACATACATTGGCTGTAACCAACAGCTCTCTCATTGGATTAAAGACCCACTCAATGAGAGAAAAACCACATCTGGTACTGAAAACCTAGCTAACTACTCAGTGCTAATTAAATCATGGTTACCAGAGGGGAATCTACAAGCACTAATTGATTAAACCAGCATAATTTCTAACAACAATGTATAAGCATTTGTCATTATACCACAGATGAGTATGATCTACACCCCTCATCAAGGACACTTATCTTTGCAACAGATAGAGTCCAGTACAGGAAATCACAACAAATCAAATGCAAATTTGTGAAACCCAGTCCCAATGGCTACATCTACAAAACATTCCAGGAACATTGTGGAAGAGAGGGTGGAAAGATTGTAAGAGCCAGAGGGACAGGGAGTTTGCTGTGAAAGTGTGTGTCCTAGCAATATCAGAAGCTGCACTCTGAAGTCTTACCAACCTGACTGACCAAATGGGAACTGAACAAGAAGATCCAAATGGACATGCCAAACTGGATGGGGAAAAGCCCACAAGGCCTCAACCCTACGGAAAGGACTGTGGGCAACAGAGGAAAGGTGGGAGTGGGAGAAGTGGTCCTTCCCAGCAAAGGCCACACCAATTGGTTGTCCAGTGTCAAATGGTCAGCCTTGAAACCAAACATACAAGTAACATTGTATACACTGAACAAGTTAAATTTAAGAATGTGTGTTTATACCCATACGTATGTGCAGGCAATAACAAAGAGGCCATAAAGTTGAAGAAGAGTGGGAGAGAATGGTATGTGAGAGGGTTTCGAGGGAGAAAATGGAGGGGAAAAATTTAATTGGATTGTGACCTCAAAAAATTTTAAAGGAGGCTATTCTATCATTTTTTCCCAGAAATTCTATGTAGGTGATTATGCAATGAGAGTTGAGTTCACCTCACACTTTGGCCATCATATACCTTCCTCTCTTTCCCAGAGTCCTCTTCCATGGCTGCTTGCCTTAACTCTGCTTACCTCCAGTGTTTCTTTCTGCAAATGTACACACTCATTGTGTCCCCATTTCTCACACAAAGGTCACATTCTGCTGACACCTCTTTGCTCTTGGCTGTCTTTTACTGTGTAACTCTTAACTATGTGCAGTCCAATTGGAGACTTTTGAAGATTAATATGAAGGATCTCTCTCTCTCTCTCTCTCTCTCTCTCTCTCTCTCTCTCTCTTTCTCTCCCTTTTTTCCTCTCTTCCTCCCTGTCTCCCTCCCTTTCATACATACACAGTTACACTGTATTCCACGGTATAGCACTATAGCATCTTAACAACTTCCCCTAAATAAACACCTGGGGTCTTTCCAAGGTCAGCCTCCTATTGTCCCTGGCATTGCTACAATGCCGTTAGCATTTTTCACATGTAGAGGCAGATGAATAATTTTCAGAAGAGTAGCCATTAAGTCAAAGCTCCTGAGTCTATGACCCTAGTCAACACACTGACAACTCTTCTTTGGGATGGTATCTGTACTAGTTAGTTATATTTGGTATTTTTGGTTTTGTTTATTTGATTGTCAGCAATACAAAAGCTAGAGTCATATGGTAAGAAGGAATCCAAACTGAGGGATTGCCTCTATCAGACTGCCTGCAGACAAGTCTGTAGGGTTTTTTTCTTTGTTAATGACTGCTGAGGGAAGACCCAGATCAGTAAGAGTGGCACCATGCCTGGCAAGTGGTCCTGAGTTATATAAGAAAGTAAGTTGAACAAACCACTCCTCCATGGTCTCTGCTTCAGCTCCTGTCTCCAGGCTCCTGCCTGAGTACCTGCTCTGGCTTCCCTTCATTATGAGCTATGATTAGCATTTATAACCCAAATATTTTGTAAATTCTTTATTTCCCAAGTTGCTTTCAGTCTTAGTGTTCATCAAAGACAGTAGGCTAATACTCTTGGCATTTCATCAAGCACCGTCTGAGGAAGCAATCTAAAGATTCTTCATTGTTGTTCCCACTAGCCACTCTTCCTGTCAACAAATTCAGCCTCTGTTTCTTCTCTTCCCTTTGGTCCTCAGCGCTTTAAAACGGAAGTGTGTGAGTCAATGGCAATGAGTTTCCTTGCAATGCTTTTGAACCATCATCCTCATCTACTTCCTGAAGGTTTTCACCTTCCCAAACTGAAACTCTGTACTCATCAGCCGCCGTCCTCCACCCCCAGTCTACTCTGATTTATTCTGGCAGATAGCATGGCTAAAAGGGAACACAGCCTCCTGATGATCTTCCCCAAATGCCCCCAACTTGCACTCTGAAATATAAAGTCATTTAATAAGAACAAAGACTTCCATTGAAGGATGAGATATCAAGTTTGGAGGAAAATATTCTCCTGAAAAAGGAAGGGAAAATTCAGTTTCATATAAACTTGTAAATGACTCTCTTCTATACCTAGATTTCTGTGTGGGCTGGTAGAGGGGTGCTAGAAAGGGCACTAGTGGTGGGATATCTCACGCTGTGTGAGGCCAAGGAGTTCAGACGGCACCATGGGGCCCAGTGATTTATTTTATCCTCTCCTTGACTGAGGATGAGTAGATGTCAGACATAAGATAGGAAATTTATTTTTGCTGCTGGAAAATCCTTTATCTTTTAATCACAGCAGTTCAATATGCATCTCCTCACCTTCTTCGCCCTCTGCTCAGACCTCACCTCCTTGTGCTCTTTTCCCTGAGCTTCTGCGATGAACAGCTAAAGGGGTAGAGGATGAGGAGAAGGGGCCTGGGAGAAAAAAATAAGGTGTCAATAAGTGGACAGGACACTAATAGAGAGAGTGCCCATGACATGCTTAGAGAGATGTTTAGCTCAGAGATGCTGCTGCAGGTGGTGGTTACGCTGGGGTGACAGATTTTTCTAGAGACAGCCACTTGAAAGGCCACTTGGCTCCTAACATTGGAGCTGTTTTTGTCTTTATCCTGACCTAGAAACTGCCCTCCTTCAGTTCCCATCTGTAGGTTTTAATTCTACTTCTTGCCGCCCCCATATGTTCTTCCAGCTAGACGCAGGCCAACCAGATCCTAGTGTTTTCTCTTCTCCTCCATCCCCATCATCCTTAACGAGACCTGACTACTAGACCCGCATCAAGCATTGTGACAGATGAAAAGGAAGGGTGTAGGAAGAAGGCAGCATCTTTCCCCTGGAGATGAAATGGGATGTAAGTGAGGTGCAAGCAGACATTGATAGGCCCTGACCTGGGGGGACAGAGAGATGAGCAAGTGCTTAGGTCAGAGGCTCCAGAGAAGGTTCTCGGATCTCTGTCCTGAACAGTGATGCTCGTGGGTACCATGCTGGTCTATTGGTTGGGTTATATCTGGGCCAAGTGATGTCAGGATCTGTTAGGGTTCTGTGGTGAAATCCCTGAGAGTGTTGTTCAACTCTATAGAAACACATGAAGTAGGGTATGAAGGAGGTGTCACAATGCACACCTAAAGGACTTTCTGTTCCTGTGGATAGCGAGTCAAGTTGTGATATGAAGACTTGGGCCTCCCTGTTCCAGGGGCCAAGTCTTACACTGGAACAGAATGGATCTTGATCATTTTTGTGGTGATTTGGTGGTTATATAGGACAGGGCAGAGGGACAGGGTATGGCAGACTGAGAATACAGTAAATAAGGCTCCACTTCCTTCTCCAGTCCCGTGTGAACCCCAAAGACTCAAAGACTCTAAGGGAGCCATGGTACCTTCACAAAAATCTACTAATTGTTAGAAGTTAGCAGTGTCGACCCTAACCATTGCCCTGATTCATATACTGGCAGATCCCTGCTATGGATCCCCAATTTAAATATATATGTACATATATATATATATATACGTATATATACATATATATATACGTATATATATATATATATTCTTTTCATAGCTACTTAAGTCTGTGCTCACTCCTACAAGTTGACAGTTGAATTTCCTAAGCATGCATTCATTCCTTTCTACTGACAAGCTCTCCATTCGGCAGCCTTCATCCTTACACTGCTCTTCATACCCTAGGCCACGCTAGAGCAAATGTCATACCTGCTGTTACCCTCCTCTCTGATTTGTTCTGAAGCAATTTCAAGAGTGGGGGGAAAGGGGTCCTCTTTGATACCCAAAGCAAAATACAAATAAAGAAAAGTATGGAGTCACTGGTGTTTCCTTCTCAGAGGACCACCATACAGTGGTAAACAGAAAGATAATCATATCCCCCCCTATGCTCCCTGCTTGCTGGACAAAAGATATCTAGATGGTATAAACAGATCTGATTCTATGGCCTGGTTTCTGCTTGCTGGGAGAGATCCAAGTGACCCACCCTGTGGAGGAAAAGGATTCGTCTTCGTAGTATATGGATGGATGCCCAAGCTCATCTTCCTAGGAACTGTTGTATATTATGGCTGACAGTTCTCCCTGCTAGGTTGTGACTGTGCATCTTTCCTAACAAAGTTGATCTTCATTGATGCTCTGTAATTTCTCTCCCTGCCCACCTGCTCTTTTCCTTTTGGGATCCTAGTGCCTGCCCTGGTTGGCTCTGATGAGTCAGTTCTACCTACTCTGGTCAAACTCCACTCCAGCTTGGTCCTTTTCCAAGACAAATGCAAAAGCCACAGGGGGCTGGAGAATTGCCCGGGCAGACAATTGTCCAACAGAAGTTCAATTAATTTCTCAGGTTGCTGTCAGGGCCTTGTGTAGCCAAGCCTAGCAGGGACCCTGGCTGGCCTTCTGAGTAGACATTAGAGATGTTGAAGGGTCTCTACTTCTGCCTTTCAATGTGAGAACCAATTTTAGATTCTATCACAAACAGAATGGAGGCAGAGCTTTGGTGTTCTTCGACTTAAGAGTCATAAGGAAAGCAAAGTGGAGAGAGCTGGTGCAGTAAGCAAAGACGCAGAGGAGAGCCAAAGCTAAGCACACAAGCTACACAACAAAGACGCTTTTACTCGGGGCTGGCCCTGGTCACTCCTCTGATTCTGAGCATCTTCAGATCTCTGCATATTCCCCTGCATCTGCGGTAGCCACAGGACTTTGTATAAGTGGACAATGGGCAAGTGAAACTTGAAGATCTGTTTCCGAGCCTCATTCCCCATGCTACATCTCACTCACCATGTGTTCAAGGCTAGGGAACTGTGCTCAGTGGCTGCTCATGTCTGTATAATTGTCCTTAAATTGTTCCAAGTGGCCTTTCTAGGCAGGAGTTCTTGACAATTAGCCCTCATGTGGAGATGTTGAGAGATGAGTGATTTGAGGGGATCACTTGTCATCAAGATGTGACTTGGATAGGACATATAAGCCTACGGTCTGAAAAATGTATTAGTATTCCAGCATTGGCCCCATCATTACTATGTACTTGTTACACTGTCCAAAGAAGAAAGAATTCCAAATGAGGATGATTTAAGGACTGTGTAGATATGCCCACACACAAGTGGTCAACAAAGAGCTTAATGAACCTAATTGTGCCTTGGATCCAAAGAACCATATGTATACCTCAAAGTCACACATAAACCACCACAAACACATCTCAAACATATACGCCACATATATACCACATAGACACACATACCCCACTCATACACACACTACATAACACACATATCTGCATACACCACACAAGACTGTACCTACACACATACGCACACGCCACACTATATACATACACACATGCACATGCAAACAGAACCTTTTATCAACACTTGCAAGCCATATTCCAATGCCTCCTGATTACATGTCTTCTGCTTGTTTCTTATACTGCTTTTTCTTCATATTCTATATTTCTATATTTTTATTTCTTCAACCAGAAAGAATCTTTTAAAACAAAAATTATCAGCAGTATGTTGGTTAGTACTACCCGAGGGTCTGTGTGTGTTCCAAGCCTAGACCTGGTATCTCAGAAAGACAACAGAGAAGAACCAGTCCCCAGAGTTAGACACACTCCCCCTAAGAGAGAAGGGGTCATTGTTCACAGGAAAAAAAAAACTAAAGAAAAAGCAGAGGGAGAAATGAGGAGATGGTGATCTCTGAATGCTCTAGGTACCCTGAGAAGAGGGCAGCTTAGACATGAGCAAGTCCTGGGCTGGAGAAAAGGTAAGGGGATGAGCTAGGAAGGAGAAAGACAATAATAGGATAGACAAAGAGGGGGAGAAGAAGGAGAGAGAAGAGGGGAAAGGAGAGCAGAACGAAGAGAAAGAAAGGAGAGAGAAGGGGTGGGTAGGGTGGTGATTGATCTCATTGTCGACTTGACTGGGTTTGGAATCACCCAGGAGACACTCCTCTGAGCATGGCCATGATAGTGTTTGGAGGGAGAATTTTCTAAGGAGGAAGGAGCCACTTTGACTGTGAGCAGCACCAGTCTCTAGACTGAAGAAGAAGGGAATAGCAGCTGAGCACCAGCGTTCATCTCTCTCTGCTTCTCGCTCTGCTCAGGATGTGAGAGGTCCTGCTGCCACACTGTGAGCACCACGGAACATGTCCCCTGAACTGTGAGCCAAAACAAAGCTCTCCTCCCTTAACCACTTCTTGTCTGGTATTTGGTCACAACAACAACAAAAAATATTAACTAATACAAAAGGAGAAACAGGAGAGAAGAGTCAGGAAAAAGATGAGGATGATGGGATGGAAGAGGAAGGGGGAAGGAGAGGGGGAGAGAAAGAAGAAAGAAAACCCAAGTGGACAAAGGGAAGAGGGAGACTGCAAAGCAGTGGAGAGCTAGGGATGATCCTGGATATTGTGTAGACTCTTTGGGTGACAAGAGAGGCACTATTTTTGGTTCCTCAAGCGAGTGTAAGGTGGCAACAGTGACGAGTACTTTTGAAGGTCAGGTCAAGGGCTGTGCCCATCTGTTGGAACCCTGTCCCTTTGGATAAACTGCTCAGCAAGCAGAGCCTCGCAGGGTCATCATTTGTCTCAGAAGTAGAAGTAGAAGGACGTTGACCAGGGAAATGAGAGGTTGGTCCATATGTGCAGGGTGTGCGTACACATGATGCTTATGTAGGATTCCTTTTCTTTGGGATAGAACTAGGAGGTGGCTCAGTAGATAAACGCCCGATGAGCAGATGTGAGCACCTGAGTTCAGATCCCCAGTGCTCACGTAAAAAGCCAGGCACGACGTGCTGCTCTGGGATCCGACTGTTGGAGGAAGGAGACAGATGGACCCTGGGGCTCCCTGGCCAGCAACTCTAGCTGAAAAGAAAAGACCCAGGCAATGAGAGAGGGTCACCTTGATGTCAGCCTCTAGTTTACATGTGTGCCTTCATGGGCCAGCGCACACACAAATGGAAGGTTAAAGGGCTGGGGTCAGGGAGTTCCTGGCACCCTTCCCCTCGGGAAACTTGAGGGAGCTGATTGCCACTGTTACTCTATAATCTGTAGCATCACCCTCTCCTGTCATGATGATCCCTGACTGGGTTTTCACCTTCTCCAGGCCGCGCGCGTGTGCGTATTTACAGCTCACTTGGCACCTAGTTTAAACGGATCCAGATTCCGAAGGGCAGCAGTCTCACATTCAGGCCCTTTCATCCCTGGGTTGGTATGAGTTGCTACTTTCCAGCCAAGTCATTTTCAGACCTAGCCACAGGGGGTCAGTGCAGGGTCAGCTCTGAGCCGGAGACTGAGACGGATTAGGGCCAGGCAGGGGGCATCAGGTTCAGTTTCACAGCGACATTCACCAGGATATTGGCTTACGTGTTAAGGAGCTATTGATGGAGACGGGAAAGGGAGGTAGCCAGTCCTTTGGAAAGCCAGAGCCCTGGAAGACTTTCCAGTCTGATTAAAGTCTGCAGCAGAGAGCTGTGATGCAGGGTGGCCATTCCATTTAGCTCTCTCTGGAGAGAGGAATTAGTGATGTGCTAAGGTCTTATACCAGGACCTAGGAAACTCGAAGTCATAAGCAAGACTCACTCGGTATCTTCCTGAACCTGCAGCTTTTCAGCGACGCTGGGGGACCCTCCTTTTGGATGTCCACATTAATGAGTTCTTCACAGACAGCGTGGCAAGCTCTGGGAATATCTAAGGACACATAAACTCCCTAGGGCACACAAGGGGTGGGGGATGGGGCACGAGCTTGACAGGGTCTAACAGAAGTAGGCTGGGGAATAAGAGAACAGGGTAAACACTCTCTGTGAGATCAGAATTCAGCCTGGCCCTGAGTGGCTAGTGACGAGTAAGTTAAATTTTATCGGCATCATAATTTACCAAGGTCACCCTTCAGGGAGCATGGTCTTTGGTGTTGCTGACTCAGAAGCTAACCTTAATGCAGAGCCTGGGTTAATCCTGCTCATCTCTCCTTACTGCCAGACCAAACTGTTTACCCTCTCCTTGGTGAGCCAGTCGCCTCCCTGGCGCCTTTCCTAATACCTTTTTCAATTAACCTGGGAGGTAGCCTCCCCTCATTTTGTCCTGTTGAAATCCAGGATACTACCCTGGACTTGCTCTCTGCTGCATTTAACCATGGAGACCATAAGCATCAGAGTTCCTAGATTGGAATCCCAGATCCTGACATTAGTAAGTAGATGGGACCTTGCAATTTCATGAATCTCCAAGGCTCCATTTCTAAAGGTTCTCAGAGCTAACTCTTGACATACTCTAGAGAGTGTGGGGGCCAAGTACACAGTAGCTGCTATTATTTCTCTCTTGAGAACATGGATCCCTTGAGAGATAGACTGGGTGTTCCTTAATCTTTCTTGAAACATCCCTCTGTTGTGTGCGCAGGGAGGGCTACCAAGCATCCAGTGAGCTGTGTGCCAGGTCTGAGTCATTCTACAATGTCACCAAATCTGTATCATTGTTTCCAGAGGCTCTGGCCCCAGCAGTGAGGTCTGCAGTGCGGGTAATACACAAAGGGAAGTCCAGGTTGCTTGCTGCACGTTCTATCTTTGTCACACCCCCACCTTGCCAGTTTCCCCACCCAAAGCCCTTCCTGCCTTGCCAGTTTTTGCGCAAATCTACCTTTCATGTGCTAGGGCTAAGTCGAGAACACCTTCTGAGGGCAAGACATCTCTCACTCCCTCCCTCTTGCCCCCCAGTTAAGCAGCTCTGAAGAAAGTCATGGTCTATTATCAATGTGGGAAGTCTTCACGGCTGCTGCCCTCTAAGGGATAGTTACTTAAGAAGCAGCCCAGCCCAGTGGAAAGAACCAGAAGCCGGTGATGCAATACAACTCTGCCATTCATAAACTGAACCAGTCTCTTAGCCTCTCTGGATCCTCTTCCAAATGTTCAAAGTGACAATGGGGACAGACACATTTGCAGGGGTTTGGATGAAAGGGTGAAGCTCCTGCGCCAACAGGAAACAGTTTTCAACAGGGAGCGCTGTCAAAGATGATGGACAGGTATCGCAAAGAGCGTCCTTCCAAATGACACAGTCTGAGGAGATCTCTCAGTGACTTGACAAGGGGTGTGTGTTTGTCCTGTATGACAGGTCAGGCATAGGTTGAGAGAAACAGCAGAGGGAGAGGGCGGGGCTCCCATAATCCTGTCAGGGAAGTGGATGTTAATTATTGTAATTAATATTATAAGGAAGAAAATCTGGCCTTCCTCAGTGCTCATGGGGGGACCTCCCATTGCTCCAGGACTTTCTGTGAACATTGAAACCTTGAGTGTTGAAGTTCCCTATAACATGGTGCAGTGTGTAAGCACAGAACCTGTATGCTTGGAGTCATGTCTAGATACTCTATGGTGCTCAGAAACATAAATGCTGTAAAAACGAAAGGACAAGTCAGTGTCTGCATCCAGTACAGGAACAACATTTTAGACCATTTCTAACCTGAAGTTGTTGGGATCTTGGATGCAGTGCTTAGAGACACAGGTGCACAGTTGCAGGCGAGGGTCACAGACTGTGTGTGAGACAGGGCAAGGGTGCGAGGAAAACCTTTTTTTTTCTCATATATCTTTTTTTTTCCCTCATGGTTTATTTTTTTTATATTTAAAAATTTCCATCTCCTTCCCTCCTCCTCCCCCCTCCCTCCCCTCCTCCTCCCCCTTCTCTCCCCTCCTTCTCCCCCTTCCCTCCCCTCCCCTCCACCCATACCTCCCCTCCCTCCCTCTCAAGGCCAAGGAGCCATCAGGGTTCCCCACTCTATGCTAAGACCAAGGTCCTCCCAACTCCCCCCAGGTCCAGGAAGGTGAACGACCAAGCTGAGAAGGCTCCCATAGAGACACAGGTGCACAGTTGCAGGCGAGGGTCACAGACTGTGTGTGAGACAGGGCAAGGGTGCGAGGAAAACCTTTTTAAAAGGAAGTATTTGTTTGCTGGAGAGATGTCTCAGAGGTTCAGAACACTGGCTGCTCCTCAGGAGGACCCAGGTTCAATTCCGGCACTTACATGGTAGCTCACAACTGTATGTTCTTGGGTGTCTGATAACTTGTCTTCTGCTGGCACTCTACATACATGGTACTCATACATACATGCAGGCAAAATCATATAAATAAAACTAAATTTTTATAAAATATTAATTTGTGTATTTATTTTATGTGTATGTGTATGCACTTGAAAGGATGGTCATATATCACATGCATGCAATGCCCACAAAGGCTAGAAGACAGTATCAGATCCCCTGGAACTAGAGTTACAGGTGGTTGTAGACCTCCTTGTTGGTTCTGGCAGCCCAACCCAGGTCCTCTCCAAGTGCTCTTAACTGCTGAGCCTTCTGTCCAACTCCTAGGAAGACCTTCCAGGCTAGGGTCACTGCCTTTCCCCATGGGCCTCCTGTAACACACTCCCTCCTTCACTGTCAGCATTGTTCTGGAAGCACAAGCCAATGCAATTAGACAGGGAGAAATGAGAGGAAAGTGTATTTAAAAAGAGGAAGCAAATTTAATCTGATTTGCTATGATTTGATTATAAGCCCAAAAAACTTTAGGAGCAAAAGGAAAATTCATTTGAATAGCTTCTTATACAAACCACAGAGGATTAAGAGAATATCCTGGAAGAAAAAAAGTCATTTGTAGTAAGAATAAAAAGGATTTAAAAAAATAAGAATAAATTTACAAGTACAGTGCAAGATCTCTCTAAAAAGACAGCAATGTTAAGTCTCTCTTAGAAATTTCAATAATGCTTAAATAATTTAAAAATACATACTCCCAGAAATACAAAGTCTCGGTGTTATAGAAATTTCAAGTTCTCATTCAAAAAAATTCTGACCGAACTATCAGCACAATTTCTTTTGACTAAACAACTTATTCTGTAGTTTATCTGGGAAACAAAACAGGCAAATGAAAATAGCTTGGAAGATTATGTAGAAAAATGAAGAGTGGAGTCCTTTCAGATTTCCAAATGCATTTGTCCTAAACTTACAATAATCAAAACAGTGTGGTTCCTTATAGACCAACAGTCATGGAGCAGAACAGAGCCCAGAGGTAAGCCTAGATACACACGGAGTTTATCTGCTATGCAGGTGTGGCTCAAACCAGTCATTTTGAAAGATGTTCCAATATGTGCAATTGGAATGTCATAAGGGACTAAGTTGAAAGCCAACTTCACAAGTTACATCAAAATAAGTTCCTGATGGACTAAAAGTTTTAAATGTAAAC
This sequence comes from Arvicola amphibius, assembly GCF_903992535.2. Classification (NCBI taxonomy): domain Eukaryota; kingdom Metazoa; phylum Chordata; class Mammalia; order Rodentia; family Cricetidae; genus Arvicola; species Arvicola amphibius. Next base: position 75,136,421 of record NC_052059.1, read on the forward strand.
CATATATATTTTTTTTAATTCTTGGGCCTGGCAAATGGCTGGGTAGTTAAGAGTGGCTCCAGCTCCTGCAGAAGACCTAAGTTTGGCTCCTAGTACCCAAGTCTGGTGCTTTAGAACCACCTGTCACTCTGGCTCCAAGAGATCGGATGCCCTCTTCTGGCCTTGATGGGTACCCACATGCATGTAATGTACACACACACACACACACACACACACACACACACACACACACACACTAAAAAAACCAACTACCTAGAGGAGAGGATGGGGATGCAGCTCAGTGCTAGAGTTCTTGTCTAACATGCTTAAGGCTCTGCGTTTGTAGCTACCATGAAAAAGAGTTCCACATAACACTTTTTGAAATAATCTTCAGATAGAGGTTCTCTCAAAAGATGTCACAAAACTCACAAATCACCAAAATGTTGATCATGTTTTAAAAAGTTAGCTGATAGGTAAAATAATAATAATAATATAGGAAGTATCTAAAACAAATACTAAATATATCTAGAATATAAATCCAATGGGGCTGGAAAGAAAGCTCAGTGGTTAAGAGTGATTAACAGGGCTTACTGCTCTTGCAGAGGACCCTAGTTCAGTTGCCAGCACCCACACAGCTGCTCACAATTGCCTGTAACTCCAATGCTAGGAGGTTAGATGTCCTCTTCCGGCTTCTATGGGCATTCTCATGGTGTATATAAACTCATGCAAGGACACATACATACACATAAAAATAGTAAATATATAAACCTTTTTTAAAAAGTATATAGAATATAGATTCAAAAGGGCTATGTTTTAATTACTAAATAAAAAAGCCTAAAATAAAAAGGTTAATTTAACAGTCTAAAACAAGACAGTTATCATCCCTATATCAGAGGCCAGGCTCACATAACCCTGTCCCGGCACCATGGAGGGGAGGTAATGGGAAGTCCCAATGAGCCAGGTATGGCAGTGGTGTTTATCATCTATGCTCAAAGTCATTTGCCTGGGATGGAGGCACATGGTCACACCCCCTCTAATGCAGTCCCCAACTCTCTCCCAGGATGATTCCATACAACATAAAAGAGAACACACCTTTCCAGTGAATATAATAGACTGCACTGTGATTTTCTGTACCATGTAGAAAAATCTGAGGGCAAATATTAAAGTCTAAGGTATCTGGCCCATCCCACAGTTTTGTTTCATTGTATATAGAAAGTTTTGATTGAGTAAGCGACTGATGGATTGCTTTGGTTGGTTAAAGTAGCATCCAGAACCATTTGGCCATGGTGACTAATATATAATGAGAAAGCTGAATAATCAAAAACAGCAAATGCAAAGAGGCTGGCTTGCAGTGTCTGGCTAGTTGGTGGTCTTTAATAAATCATAAGCCTTACTATTATTGTCACCATCCCCTCCTTCCCTTCCCTTCCTCTCATGAAAGCATTTCACACTATAAAGGTTAGTTGGCTCCTCTCTGCCTCTTAGCTATCTGTTTTGGGTTAATAATTAGCAGATGTGCCTGGAGCTCGGGGCCAAGGGAGGGCAGGGATTTGGTGCATGGCTCTTCTCCTCAGGAGAGGCATCCCATGGACACCCGCCACCTGATGCCGCAGAAAAAAAACCCCAGCTCTAACCTTCACAGCAGAAGCCTGGTCTGGTTCCCTGGATCTCACATTTGTTGGTTATAAATAATAGCTTAGGCCAAGTTATTTTCCTTTGCTGAGCCTTATTGGTTCCTTGCCGCAAAATGCAAAGACCTAGAAAGAAGACTTAGGGGTTAAGAGTATGCAATACTCTTACAGAAAAAGACTTGACTTCAAGTTCTAGCACTCAAATAACGACCTGTAACTCCAGCCCCAGGAAATCAAATACCCTCTTCTTGTCCCTACCAGTATCTGCACTTTCAGGTGCATACACACAGAGACACCCAAACTGTATTAGTTCGGGTTTTATTGCTGTGAAGAAATATGATGACCATGGAAACTCTTATAAAGGAAAATATTTAACTGGGGGTGGCTTACAGTTCAGAGGTTTAGTCCATTATTGTCATGGTGGGAAGCAGGGCAACAAGCATGGTGCTGGAGAGCTAGCTGAGAGCTCTATATCTGGATCTAAAGGCAGCAGGGAGACACAGTAAACCACTAGGCCCGGCTTGAGCTTCTGAAACCTCAAAGCCCACTCCCACCTCCAGTTTCATAGCTCCTCCAACAAGACCACACCTACTACAAGGCCAGGCCTCCTAATAGTACCACTCCCTATGGGCCTATGAGAGCCATTTTATTCAAACCACCACACAAACATATACATAATTAAAAATAAAAAAGTTAACCTCTTTTTTTTTGTAAATGAAAGGACTAGATGGATCTACTTATCATTCAGCAAATATATCCTGGAGAGTCACTGCACATACCTCCCTAGCTTAGGTGATAACTACAACCATAAATAAGTGAAACCAACTCTCCTTTTGCAGCTTAGTTGAAAGCTTTAGTGGTCTAGGAGCTTAATACTAAGGGTTCTTGCATAATGGTAACTTTTCTGTCTATTGCAATATATCTGGGATGGGTACTTTGTTTTATTTTATTTTTTTAAAAAAGCTTACTTAACTTACAGTTCTGAGTGTTCAAGAGCACAGCACCATGAAACCCTCATAGTGGGTGTCATAGTGGGTGTCATCTCAATGGCAGTGGCCCATTGGAGAATGAGCAACTTCAGAAAGACAGGAAATGGGTGGAAAGGAGGGGGTCAGTGAGTTCCCTCTAGGCCTTATTCCTTTAAAAAAAAATAAGATTTTTTTTTTTTTGGGTTTTTCGAGATAGGGTTTCTCTGTGTAACAGCCCTGGTTGTCCTGGAACTAGCTCTGTAAACCAGGCTAGCCCTGAACTCACAGAGATCTGCCTACCTCTGCCTCCCTAGTTATAGGATTAAAGGCAAGCGCTACCACTGCCCGGTAAGGCCTTACTCCTTAAAGGTCCCACCCCCTTTCAACATCCCCACATCAAGGACAGTGCATCCAATATATCAACTCTTACAAGACAAATTACACCTTCTGTGGCGTCCTGGCTCCTGACTCCCAGTTCTTCTGGCTTCTGTTTTTAAAAGTCTCTGAGCAGTCACACCACTGCTCAATACTGCAGCAAATGGGTACAGACACAAAGTCTCTTAGGAGGAAGGTAGCAAGAGGGCTGAATGAGGGACCTAAGTTCAAGGGAATAAAGTAATGGTTCACACAGAATGAAGACAACCTAGTGAGTCCCCAAAGATCATTCTTGTCTTTACTCTGACGGTCTGGCTAGCTTGTTGCCAAACCTGATATCTCAGGCTCACACTAGCACAATGGACCTTTGGTGTGCCAGCCCACCTTGGAGCACAAAGCATCAATTTATGCAAAATTCACATAGATGGGGCCTGTGACATAGTGATGGGGCACATGAGTGCTACAGTTTTATACCTGGCTTCACATTTTAGCTTTCCAAAGAAGTCACGTGAAAATGGATGATGATGATGGTGGTGGTGGTGATGATGATGATGATGATGTGTGTGTGTATGCTTAGATGGATGAATGCATGGATAAATAGGTGTATGGGTGATGGATGGATGGATGGATGGATGGATGGATGGTTAAATACTTGCCTGGGTGGATGAATAGAAAGATGGATAGATAGATAGATAGATAGATAGATAGATAGATAGATAGATAGATAGATAGATAGATGCATGTGTGGCAGGATATATGGATGCTTTATTTATAGATGTATAAGTAGATGAATGTGTGCATGCATGTATGTGGACCGCCAACAAAAAATTATCTATAATCCAAGCACTAAGGATTCAAAGATTAAAAAATGTTACTTGATCTCTAGAACTAAAATTGACATTTTTGCCTGTAAAGTAATGAAATGCAATTGTTGTGTGAGTTACAATTACCCAGGATAGCCTTAGATTCAGTGCTGATTTTGCCCTAACTATACTGAGAGACCACACCAAGCCAACCAGAGCTGGCTGTACATCAGCCTTTCAGGAATAGAAGAAAGGGGAAGTGGAAGGATGAGCCCTTCAGAATCAATGTACTTATTTACATCATCGACATCATGACATGGTGCTTATTGACATCATCAGCAGTAGATGCACCATCCATTGGATAATGTGAGTCCTCCTTACTTGAAATGTTGCTTTCCAAGAATTTCCTATTCTTCCCATGACTACCAGTCAACTGCAGTCTGGAAATAATAAATAGAAAATTGCAGAAATAAACAATTCACAGGTTTTAAGTTGTGTATTGTTCTACGTGACATGATGGGACCACCTGCCATCCAGCTCTGTCCTGCTCAAGACTACATGATCCCTTAACTTGTTCTTTCTATACATACTCCTCCCCCATTACTCACGTAGGAGCCCAGTTTTCAGATTGCCTGTCCTGGTGTAGCAGTTCTTCTGTTCTAGCGACCCCCCCTGCAGCAGCTGAGTACCATGCCATTCACCTCCATCACATCCTGTAAGCTTCTGCTCACCTGACATTCTCCCAAGATAGGGAACAGGGGCAAGTACAGTATACAAAGATACTCTTAAGAGAGATGAGGGACCATGTATGCTCACATATGATTTCATGGTATCATCATCACTTTCTATTATTAGATATTGTTGTTAATTTCTTACTGTGTCTGATTTACAAATTAAACTTATGGTAGTAAGTAGATATACATGGGAGAAACCATAGCATATATAAGATCTAGTACTATTCAAACCATTGGAAAGTTTAGGAAAGGGTAGGGATTCTGGAGCATGGTTTTTTGCTTCATTTTTTTCACTGTTGTATCTTAAATGAGCTGGGTCCAAATTTCTATGACATCTTCTCTGCCTTTCTAAGTCTATATGGGCCAAAATGTTTTGTATCATCTAAATTAAATTACATTAAATATAATGTTCACACTATGAACCTGAGAAAGCATTTTTCCCTTAGGTCAGGAGGTAACACTGGACAATTTTTTCCCTCCAGACTAGAATTCTTCATCTCTGTCCTTCCATGTGTGGGATAGAGCAGAGGACTGGGGTTAGAGAGAGTTGGAGAGAAGACCAAGTTGCTATTGGGAAATGCAAATCAAATCCACAAGAAGACATGACTTCCCAGACAGTGGGATGAGTAGGTAACGAGATGGGTGAAGAAGTGTCACAAGGAAGGGTAGAAACTGAAACCCTCTGCTGCATTCTGGTGGAACGGTGCATGCAAGGGCTGTGAAGAATGATTTCCCAAAGTTCTGAGGTTTGTTTGTTTGTTTGTTTGTTTTAAGGTAAACACAGAATTACTCTATGACTTAGCAATTCCATTCCTGGGTACGTATCCCAAAGAAATGAAAACCCAAATTTCTCATACATGGAGATTGTGAGCACAAATACAAATGACAATTGTCATTCCACAGTCAGGAAGCTATCAAAATGTCAGTGAACAAATGAAGATCCCTGACACATCATACAAAGGGATGGGACTCTTTGGCCATACAAATGAATGGAATGCTGATGGGGGCGGGGTGAACCTCCTCATGACTAAGTGAAAGAAACAAGATACAAAGGGTGCATATCGTAAACTTTCCTTTCTATAAAAGAGTGGGAAAGGAGGGGAGGGGAGCGAAAAGGGGTGGAGAGATACCTGCACAGTTATACAAGTACTTGCTGCCTTTACAGGAGAGCTTAGGATTGCTAGTCCCAGCACCCACATGGTGGTTTACAAATCAGGACTCCAATTCCAGAGTATTTGGTGTGCTTCCTTGCATCCACAGGCATTGTTACACGTACACACATGCAGGCAAAAACACACATACAGAAAACTAAAAATAATTTTTAAAGGCTAGAAAGGGATCAAGCTGTACAGACAGAAAGCAATTTTCAGTTTAAAAAGAGAATCCCATCCTAGAAACACATCTGGTGGGAACCAGTCCTCTTACCAAGTCTTTACCACACCTGGGGGACGGGGGGTGAGGGACCAGGTGCCTGCTTAAAGGATTCCTTGCAGTAAGGTTCTGTACACAGCACATAATCACCTACTAATTTACCTTTTGCACCTCCGGCCTCATTTTCACAACATGAACTTGCTTCAGGCCAGATGTTGCTGGACCCTGGCACAGGTGATGTGCTTAACTCAGACATCTCCCCTGCTGACCCCCTGCCTGTGGGAACATCTCGGAATATGATTGCCAAATTATACACAAAGCCCCAAATGAAACCGCTTTCTGATCATCTCACACTCGGTGATAAATGGATACTCTCTTCCCCATTCCTTAGAAAGTGGCCCAGACCCAAATCCAATCAGACTAGACCACATCTCCCAGCCTGACTAAGGAAGGCAGACGGTAATCCTTTAATGGAATCCTATTTTTCAAACTGACAGTTATCCTCCGTGAGGCTCCCAATGGGGCAAGACTGAAGCAGGAACGTGGGGTAAACAGAAAGGACTTGAAAAGGTTTGACGGGTTTGACGGCCTATGCTCACAGGGAAGCAGGTTTTTCCTGCTTGGCAGAGCAGGAGCTCGGGGTGGAAGAAGCGGATGGCGGCGCCATGCACTAACTCACCCGTGACAAGCAGATGAAGGTTCATACCTTTATCGGGAAGGGTAAACTCCCTGGGTCAAGCTGGGTAAAAATATGTTAGAGCTGCAAATGCTGGCAGCCGTGCAACCCAATTGAAAGTCCTATTTTACAGTCCAGATGGGGTAAGGGACTACAGCGTGAAGCACACTGGGTCCCTGGTGAATAGGGATGATGCCCACGTACAGTTAATGGTCACAGCAGGAGAGGGGCGCTTACCCCTTGGGTCATTCCCAACTCTGCTGATGGTCTCAGGAAGCATTGTTTGGAAGATCCTTTCTCGACAGTGGAGCTTCCCACATCCCCAGCATTTGAAACTGCCTTACTGTAGCTTCAGTCTCCAACTTGTCTTTGGTGATTGTGGGTATTAGGGTTACTCATCCATGGGGAGAGGGTAGAGGGGGAAGGGAGAGGCTGGAGTGGGGGGGAAGCAGAGGAAAATGTATAGCTCAATAAAATCAATTTAAAAAAAGAAAAAAAGGAATAATCCTTCTGCATGAGGGGTCTTTTCCAAGTAGACTGCCCTAAGACCTTATTAGCAGTCAGGAATGAGCAGAGAGGGTGCATGGCCCCTTCCTGTGTGATACCATGTGTGGAAATCATGGGTTCTCTGATTTGTTTTCTCTATTTCCATGATAAATTCCATGACCAAAAGCAACTTGTGGGGAGGTTCTTTTCATCTGACAGATTACAAACTGCCATCAGAGCCATCCCTAGGAACTGCAGTATGGAGGAGCAGTGCTGCTGGCTGGCTTGCTCAGCGCATTCTCATACACCCCAAAACCCACCTGCCAAGAGGCGGTACAGTGGGGCTGGCCCTCCTCTATCAGTGGGCAATTAAGGGAAATGCCTTGCAGACAACGGCCACAGGGCCAATCTGATAAAGGCAGTTCCCTCAGGTGAGAGTCCTTCTTCCCAGGTAATATCAGCCAGCAAAGATTAGCCACCACACCACGCCAAATTGCCATTAGACAACTTGCTCTTTAGAAAACCCCATTACCCTACAGCCTATACTTTCTCCAGCTACACAGCATGGCCTCTGGTTTGAGGATTACTGGGGTCTTGAGCAGCTCTAATGTTCCTCCCAACTTGATTCAAGAATGATGGTTTGGAGAGGTAGCTGAGAGTTCTACATTTGAAATCTGAAGGATGTAGGAGTGAGCCACAGGGCCCTGGAATTGAGTTTCTGAGACTCAAATCCCACCCCCTAGTGACTCACCTCCTCCTCAACAAAACCACAACCTACTCCAACAGGCCACACCTCCTAATACTGCGACTCCCTATGACCTATGGGGGGCCATTTTTATTCAAAGCACTAATTTTCTGTTGTGAGCCTTTTGCAATAGAGGTTTTTAACACCCTAATGAAAACCAAGTCTAGGGGGGGAGTTAACTACTTCACTTTTCTTCTAGTTTGTAGGTCTACCATCCAGGAAGGAACTCAAGACAGGATCCCAGAGGCAGGAACTGAAGCAGAAGCCATGGGAGAGGTGCTGCTTACTGACTTGCTCGGCATGGTTAGCTCAGCCTGCTTTCTTATGGCACCCAGGACTATTAGCCAAAAGGTGGCATTCCCCACAGTGAGCTGGGCCCTCCTGCTTTACCAAGAAAATTATACCACCAAGCTGATCTGGTATGTGGACGGGGAGGGGGGAGGAGAAGGGGGAGGGGTGACTTCTTATTGAAGTTCCTTCTTTCCAAATGACTCTAGTCTATGTTGACATAAAAATGTCAAGTATAGGCTCTGGTATAGGAAGTATGTCTGAGTCCAAGGTTAGGCCCCGCTTTTCTCTGCTACATGCAGCACACATGGCCCTGTCCAGTGGACCCGCAAGGGCTCCCTGGTGTCATCTGCCTCATGAGAAAAATGCCCATCACTTTCTGGCCTTGTGAACAATTAACCTGCGTTTTCAAAAGTGTCTGTAGTCCTTTGGTGCCAGGTGACTCTTTAGACTCTGCCGCAGTTCACCTATTTCTTGCCCGTCAACCTCAGAGATCGTACCTATTATCTCTAGCAGCCCCTGGAGTCTCTCCCGGCTGCAACCCTCTGGGACTCCTCCTTCCTGGCTGCAGAGTCCTCAGCTGCCCTGTGTCTTTTGCTTTCATCCTGACCATCTGCCAATCCAATCAATGCACATTAACGTAAGCAAACTACAGGCAGGGGGCACAGTAGACTCCAGGATTTGCAGATGAGGCTCATCCCACTGGGCACTGAAGCCATGTTCCCATCCTTTTGATGGCTCAGGATGTCTCCAGGCTTAAGCTATGACATTTATCCTTGTCCTGCTGCCCCTACTCTTCCCTCACCCACTTGAAAGCAGTTAAGGCTGTGGGAGGCACAACAGTCCTTGTGCTCACAGATAAGCACTAGGGGAGCCAGGAATGTTAAAACACACAAGGCTGTTCCTTCAAAAGAAGGGATGCATAACCTGTTATCTGCTCAGGAAGGCTGAGAGCTAAAAGCCATTAATAGCCTGGTAACTTTTGCACTATATGTATGGCCAAGACCAGAGATCACACCAAGTCCTCCTTCAGATCCCTATCATGAGCTTATCAATTTATAGAATTTGTTGTAAGGAAGATGTCATATGTACTTTACAAAGGAATTCCAATGCAGTCATATTATAACTTTATATTGTGCACATGGATTAAGTTAGTTTCATCAGGAAAAAATTTTGCTATGCTGTAAATATACCTAAATAAACTACTGTGGGTCAGAACTAATCCAAGTCTGAACCAGCGCCAGCTACTGAATCCTGTTTTAATCAAACAACCACCCTCTTGCTTCCCTGGAACCACTATGACCACGGTGGAGGCAGAGACCCCTGTCTAAGGCCACTGTCACCAGGTCAGAGAGCCACCGCAGTCACAATCCCTATCTTCTAGGCTCTCAGCACAGGGATGTCTTCTCTGGCCGCTCCTGCAGATGACAGGCAAGGGGGAAGGCCGTCTATGATAGACAATGGGTACCTGGCAATTTTCTGAGTCCAGCTACAAAGTTGTACTTCACTTTTTGTGCTTGAACCTTTTCTTAACTTACTGAAGCAAATACTAGAAAGTAACTGGGTATACGTTTCCGCAATTGTGTGTGTGTGTGTGGGGGGGGGGGGGGACAGTGCATGTGTGTGCGTGCATTTGTGTGTTGAGAGTTGTGTGTGTCTGTGTGTGCATGTGTGTGTTTGTGTGTGTGTGAGTGTGTGTGTGTGTGTGCAGGTGAAAGCCAGATCTGGGCATCAAGTGTCTTCCATTATCACCTTCTACCTTATCTTTTGAAACAGGATTTCTCCTCAAACCCAGAGCTCATCGATTGACTCCATTGACTGATCAGGGAGCTCTGGGGATCTGCCTGCCCCTGTCCTCCTTAGTGATGAGTTACAGATGTGCATGGCCACTCCCTGTTTTGATATGGGTGCCAGGGCTCCAAACTCAGGTCCTTAAGCTTGTGTAGCATATACTTTACTGCCTAAGAGATCTCTCTAGCCCCACCCTTTTCAGAATTTTAAGCAAAAAGAAGCCTACAGTCTCTTGATTTGCTGTTTGGGCTTGATCTGAATCTTCTGCAATGCACTATAACATCAGGGTTATCAGCAACCCATCAAGGTAGGTCTGTGCTATTGATTGGACGCTGAATGTCTACAAAGACAAATGTGGTAAAGACTTAGTTACCAGTGTGGCACTATTGATAAGTGATGTAGAGATCTTCAGGTTATTGGGAGCAGAGCTAAGCCCCTCCTCTTCCTCTCTTTTGTTTTGTAGTTGATAAAGTGATCAGTTTCCACTATGATGAGCTGTCTCCCCACAGGTCCAAATCAGCAGAGCCAACCCATCATGCATCATGGACTAGGCCAACTTTTCTAAGTTGATGGCTTCAAGGATTTTCTATAGTAAAGCTGATGGCAGGGCTTTAGGTGGTGTCTCAGGAATAGTCCTTAGAGGGAGCAGCCTCTGCGCTCCTTGACCGCCCTCACTCACCCTGCTGCAATGGGTGGAAGAAAGCCTGCCTTGAGAGCACTGAGCAGACAAGCTGAGAAAAGGACACATCAGAAATACATCCAACTGAAGCATGAAGAGTCTAATCTAAGCAAAGGGAGATGGCAGTGATTGACCCCAAAGGCACACCTTCCTTAGATGTTCAGGGCTAGAAGTGTCACTCATTGGACATGTGACTATTAGTGAGCTGAGAAGAGACAAAATAAGATTTTCTTGTACTCCCAACAAAAATGAAAAAGGGTGCCTGCTTTCAGGAGACCTTGGTGATGCAATTCAAAGTCCTTCATAAGTGGTCAAAACTAATTTTAAGATTTTAGAATTCAGGAGGCTTGAAGAGACAGGGTCATCAGTAAAGTGCCTACTGTATAGGGTGAGGACCTGAGTTCAGAACTTCAGCACCTGAATAAACACTGGTGTGTGGCTGGGCAGTGGTGGCGCACGCCATTAATCCCAGCACTTGGGAAGCAGAGGCAGGAGGATCTTTGTGAGTTTGAGACCATCCTGGTCTACAAGAGCTAGTTTCAGGATAGGCCCCAAAGCTACAGAGAAACCCTATCTCGAAAAACAAATAAAACAAAAACAAAAACCAAATAAACAAACAAAAAACTGGTGTGTGTGTCTTCATTAGGGTTTCTATTACTATGAAGAGCCACTATGACCACAGCGACTCTTATAAAGGAAAACATTTCATTGTGGTGGTGGCTTACAGTTCAGAGGTTTAGTCCATTGTTGACATGGCAGTAAGCAAGACAGCATGCAGGCAGGCACGGTGCTAGAGAAGGAGCTGAGAGTTCTTACATCTTGACTTACGGGCAACAGGAAATAATGTCTCACGGGGTGTGACTTGTGATTACATGAGATCTCAAAGCCCGTCTCCACAGTGACACACTTCCTCCAACAAGATCACTCCTACTCCAACAAGGCCACTCCCTTTGAGGGGCATTTTCTTTCAAACCACCACAGTGTGATAGTACTCTATTGCTCAGTGAAGTGGGAGTGGGAAGGGTGGGGAAGGGGTGTCAGGAGGGAGCAGGGAGGGAACAGAGACTGGTGGATTCCTGGAACTCATTAGTCAGCCAACCTAGCCAGTGAGTGAAATACAGATTTTCTGAAAGATCCTGTCTCAAAAACTAAGTTGGAACCCTATCGAGAAAGCCACATGACATTGACCTCTGGCCTCAGCGCACTCATGTACATGTGCATATGCACACATACACAGATATACACATATGCCATATACAGAAAGTAAAATAATTTACTTTCACACACTGAAAGTAAAGTAATAGATGCCTCTGGGGAGGGGGCTGGACACTGACACTGGGCTGGGCTTGAGGGGACTTTCTGGAGTGATAGAAAAAAATTTTTTGCCTAAGTTTGTACATTTATTTTGTGTTCATTTTACCTTCAAAGGAAAAAAGTTAAATATTAAATTCTGGTCATACTATTCAATAGAACGTTCTACAGAAAGGGATGTGTTCTATGGCTGTGTTGCTCAATGTGACAGGTATTTGCTAAGCCATAATGTAGAATGGCTACTGCATTTGGTCTACACAAACATAGAGTCTAACCTCCTGGCTTGGGCGGGGCTAAGATGATTTTCATGTTAAATGCTTCTCTCCCTCCCTCTCTCCTTTCCTCTCTCCTTTCTTCCTCCCTCTCTCCCTCCCTCCTTCTCTCAGTCCTTTAATGCCCTTCTGTCTGAATGGGGAGAGACAAGAAAGGCATACAAAGAAATTTAGGTTTGAGTCAGACTTCCATGAATTCTCATCTACCAGGTTTGTAACTTGATAACATGATGCACTTCTACCTGTGACTCAGTTTACCTGTCTGTAAACTAGTACTCGCCTTGCTGCGATGCCATGAGAACTAAATAAAACAATCTCTACAGTGGCATGACAACAGATGACAGATGATGGTGATGATGGTGACGACAACATCCTGCCCATTGTAAGTGGCAACCACAGAACTGAACTAGAAGCAAAGTGGACAGATACTGATGGATTTAGGTGACTACTGAGAACAGATGTCTTGTCTTTCTTCGGCTACCAGCTCCAAGAAGTTTGCTTTCAAAGTAAAATGGCCTTTGCTCATGAATCAATATCTGTAAACTGTCTCCTTCCTAAGTTGACTGTGGAGATGGATCACCCAGACACTCCTCTTTGTCTTTTATGATGCTCTGCCTATTGCAAGTGGCGTGTCAATCTCTCCTCCTAGCTCACCAGTAGCTTATTAGTGGATAAGATGAAAAACCCAAGGAATAGGAAGGACGGGAGAGAGAGAGAAAGAGAGAGAGAGAGAGAGAGACAGAGAGAGACAGAGAGAGACAGAGAGAGAGAGAACAAACACTTACAGAACATTACAGTTTTGATGGCATAGCTTTATTTGGCAGGTACTAGGCCACTGAGAGATTCAATTAGAGATCTGGTCCTTAAAAAAATGAAAAAGATCTGGGTGTTGTGACACACATCTCCAATACCAGCACTTGGAGGCAGAAGGAAAGCAGATCTCTGCAAGTTCAAGGCTAGCCTGATCTACATAGTGAGTTCCAAGATAGTCAGAGCTACAATAGTGACATCCTGTCTCAAACAACCATTAATAATAATAATAATAATAATAATAATAATAATAATAAAAGAGGTGAATGGCACATGGGAAGTAACACCTCTGGTTGTCCTCTGGCCTTCAACACACACTCAGAATAGAAATACAATGATATGGTTCAATGGGTAAGCTCCAAGGATCCACATGGAAAAGGGGAGCACCAACTCCTGCAAGCTGTCCTCTACAAATGTGTCAGGGTGGGCTTATGCTCTACCTCCAAATAAAATAAATATAAAAAACACATAAAGCCTTGGTGAGGCTCATATTCTTAATTTCTACTTTCATATGAAACTGAGGCAGAGATGTACTAAGCGACCAGTTCAGAATCAGCTGTAATCAAGCTCTCTTGAGATATAACCATCCCAGCAAAGATTTTCTAAAATCTCTTCTGAAAGGTTCCTTAGAATGCCCCACCCCTTAACTGAGAAAGGCTCTGGTGAAGTCTCACCTGGCTGTGCAGTCTTCCAAGCTCCATGTCCTTCCTTTCCCTAGACTCTGTGCCCCAGCAGTGTTGAGCCATCTACTCTGCAGTCCACCCCAGCCCCGCCTCAGTGATGAGTGGAACAGCTACTGTGGAGATTCCCATTGGGCTGAGCACTGGGCCTGAGGAAGAGGTGACTTGCAGCAGGAAACAGACACAACATAGGGACTGGCTTCTGGAAGTTCCAGACTGACCCACAGCTGGTAACAACTAGGAAGAACAATCTGCTTAATCTGCTTTTAATTTTGGCTGTCAGTGATGGAGCTCTCTAAATCTTGCTTAGATTCTGTCTTAATGATGGTACAGGCTGTCATGATGAAGTCCCTCCAGTGTATCAGCCCCTGTTCTGACTGCCCCACGGAGTGCACTCTATTTAGCCTTACCTTAATTAAAAGAAAGGCTATGGCTTAGATGCCACTGTCGTCATCTGCTATTACATGAGGATGCGGATGCTTCCCAGAAGACCACCGGACTCAAAAGTCATAGTCAAGATTGGAACCCAGGCACACACACAATATAAACCTGTAAAACTTATTGGGTTCAAGGATGGAAATAAAGTTTCTCTTTGTTTAATTTACTAGTCCCTTCCCCTAACAGAAGATGCTGGCCCTGTTTTTTATTTTATATATATATTTTTTGTCCTTGCTGTGATAAAAATCATATAAAATGCCCTTGTCTCTGAGCTATAGAAATTCCAGGCTGATCTCTGAGTGGTTAACTTTATTACTGTACTTTGAGGCTTGTAGATGTCACACCATTGACCCATGGTCCAAGGCAGATATAGGTCAGGGATTGAAAAGGGGCCCTAACATTCAGAATTCAAATGTCCTGGGTTAGTCACATCACCTCCCTGAAACGTACTCTTTTTATCTGTCAAGTAAGTTTCAAGAGTCGTGTAATTCAGCACAGTGGCCAACAGTAACTCATGTTACCGCTGATTAAGCAGGCATGCACCTTCTGGTTCATCAATATACTCTGCAGCACAACACTCTAAGGTACATTCTCATCACCACATCTGAGGAAGCAGAGACGCAATGGATAAATAACTTGCCCAGGTCTAGACAGCTAGTGTCTAATGTACCTGTTCATTCTCTCCAAAGTTCTAGACTGGGCCACAGACATGCCTGTAGACACCCTGTAAGCCAAAGCCCTGTAGCAAGCATTGCCACGGAGATGAGTAGAGACATGCTCCCCACTCCTAACCTCTAAGCACTTGAGTTCACTGAGAAGCCACAGCCTTGCTTTGCCTTACCCTGTTCTCTAGGTCTTAGACTGCCTGCCCAATAAGTTTAGAGAGATCTGTCTCCTGTAACTTGAAAGCCCACTCTGCTCTCTGGAGTCCATCTCTGGAAGTACAGCCTCCAGAGAGTCTTCAAAGCAGCTCTCAACACAGGCAGGGGCGTCGTGAGTGTTTCTACAAGAAGCCTGGGGCATTTGACTTTTGTGGAAGTAGAGCCTGCCTGTTGCTGGTGATACCAGGTGGTAGACTAGATGCTGTTTCAGCATCCATAGCACAGTGAGTCCACACTCATACTGGCCCCAGCAGATTCCCTTCAACCACCTGGGCTGAAGCAAGTCCTGTCAGGAGACAGAGGCCTTATGTAGCTAGCATAGGGCAGCTCATTAGGGACCTTCCTCCTAGGAATGCTGGAGAACCTCTGCTTCTAGTCCTCTGCCACTTCTCGCCCTCCCACAAAGAGGAATTTACTAAAATTCTCCACGTCTCAGTTTCCATATCTGTTAAGATGAAGTAGTTTATCAGATCCAAAGGAAACTCAGGACAAATGGCTAACTGTGGTGCCTATTAGCCTACCAAAGTGCAAGCTGGCCTCTGGGCTCCCTCAGCAAGTACCTGTTACAGAGTTTCCTGCTGGCATCCTGGCTCCTCTCAGGGCTGCTCCCCACCCTCTAGCCAAAGCACCTCTAGCCCATGGCTTCTCTTCCCCAGTTTCTTATTCCTATAGAACTGCAGTTTGGGCAGTGTGTCTCTTGGTCAACTCTCTCTGATTCTTTTGTTCCCTCTCTCTTCTTGTCCTCTCTTGCTGCCCCCCTCCCCACATATGGCCTGGTGCAGTTTACTGGCTGTGCTTAGGCTACTACTTCCTCTCCCTGCTCTGGACTCTTCCCGGTGCCTCGGGCTATACTCTCCTTCATAGCTACATAAAAAAAAAAAAAAAAAAACTCCTCCTCAACCACACTTTGGAGCAGTCTTGTCTGCATTTCATTCAGTAGGCACATCTTTTCCACAGCTGGCTGCAAAGATGACTCGTGAGAGGGCTAATCAGAAAGTATCCCCAACACAAAATCACATGGAGCTTGGGAAGGTTAGCTGTGACTTAACATTATAAGTAATAGCTATGAGTTAACATCCTCCTAAAAATAAGTAGTAACTGAAGACATAAATGATGTGTCAACCAATTTGTTAGAGTTTAAAGGTTGAACACCAGCTTCATCTGTGTTGAAAACAGAGATGAACAGAGGCAAAAAGGCCAACAATCTACAAATCAGGACTTTCTTGATGTAAATGAACCAAAGGGGACCCACTGTCTCACCTTCTCATATACTCTTTTATGTTCTTCCTGCCAGCTACCCAGAACCACTTTCCAAACAATTTAGAAATAGGCAGTCAAGCAATAGTGTCCTGGGAGACTGAGAATGAGTACCCATGCCCGAGAGAAGGCTTTGGATGCTCCAAGGAGCTTTTCCACTCTTGTTTTCCTAGCTTCTTCCTAGAATCCTTCCCAACTCTGTAATGGAGAATTACAATGTCTAAGGAACTGTGCCTTAGGGGCAAGTTGACCAACTGGGGATGAAGCTCAGTGGAGGGGTCAAGACCAACGTATGCAGAGTAATCTCAGTGCTAGGGACTGGAAAGACATCTTAAGGGTTCTTTGTCCACTCCGTGACACTTTAGAGTGACTTTGCATTCACCCTAGTTCTTGACCAATCTAGAGGAAAATTAAAGCCAATAACAGTAAACTGAGACTCAGAGGGTCATAGCTACAAAGGACTGGGTCAAGGTAGGACCCAGCCTCACCAGCTTGAGTTCTTTGCCGCTGCCAGCAGTTTCCTCTTAAATACCTTAGCAGTCTGCCATAAAACACAGAATGAGTGGTTAAATGAATATTCATCTATCTGCGACTGAGTTACTGCCTTCTGATGACATGCCAAGCAATCGTTACTAAGAGACTTATCACTGTCCAACTAAACCTATAAAATAATCCTTTACAATGGACGTTAGTTCATGTCCTAGCATGTTTTCTCTTGCTGGGATAAAAACACTGACCAAAAACCACTTTGGGGGGAAAGGGTTTATTTCAGATTTCAACTTATAGTCCATCATCGAAGGGAGCCATAGCAGAAATCTGGAGCCAGGAACAGAAGTGGGGTTTCTCACTAGGCTGGAAGCTCAGTACTTTGCTATGCTGGCTGGAAATTAAGCTCAAAGGATCCCTAGTGCTGGAGTTGCTTGCATCTATGCCCAGTTTTAACATGAAGCTAGGGATTTGAACTTAGGTCCTCATGCTTGCATGGCAAGCATTCTTACGCACCTGCCCCATCTCATGAAGTATCTTTTCATCAAAGTGTCATAAGCCAAAGCTCCTATTCCCAGACAATAACTCACTACTTTCCACCATCTTACACATATTTCTGTTAAGAAAAAAAAATCTAAATGTCTGCAGAGTGGTCAGAGGAAGGAAAAATCCTTTCCTGAGCCTTAGATTTTATGACGGGGGTTAGTTGCTTCACAAAGAGGTCAGATACAAGTCCACCAGAGGAAATGATTTTCTGGAATCTTAAAACCTTGATGTAGGTGGGTCTTTTTTCTATGTGTTGCTTTCATTGGTTAATTAATAAAGAAACTGCTTGGCCTGATTGGTCAGAACATAGGTAGGTGGAGTAGACAGAACAGAATGCTGGGAAGAAGGGAAGTGAGTCAGATGCCATAGCTCTCCTCTCTGAGATGGATGCAGGTTAAGATCTTTCCTGGTAAGCCACCACCTCGTGGTGCTACACAGATTAATAGAAATGGGTTAATCAAGATGTAAGAGTTAGCCAGTAAGAGGTTAGAGCTAATGGGCCAAGCAGTGTTTAAATGAATACAATTTGTGTGTTGTTATTTCTGGGGCTAAGCTAGCCATGCGGGAACCAGGCAGGAATGCAGCCCTCAGCTCTTTCTACAAAACCTTGTGGGGTTTGAGAAAAAGGCACATCAAGTTGTACCACATGACCTGGGTATTCTGAGGGACTCAAACTTATGGCCACCTTGGTTTGTGTCAGGTCAGCTTCCAACCACTTCAATTGCCTCTGTCCTCCTATCACCCCAAAGGAGTGCTAAGCTGTGTGTATCTGCTAGCAGAAGGAGAAGGTTAAGAAGGAGGAGGAGGAGGAAGAGGAAGATGACGACAACGAAGAAGAAGAAGAAGAAGAAGAAGAAGAAGAAGAAGAAGAAGAAGAAGAAGAAGAAGAAGAAGTAGTAGTAGTAGCAGCAGCAGCAGCAGCAGCAGCCCAGGCCTGAGATGGCTCAACAGCTAAAGCGTTTGCAGAGCAAGCATGGGGATTTAAGCTTGGAGCCTCAAGATCCACATTAAAGTAAGGCATGTTGGCACACACCTGTAACTTGAGACAGAGCCTGGGGGTACTGGGGGCTCATATTCTTTCTTAATACATAAGGCCAGCTGTAATAGCACACAGCCTACAATCCCAGCTGCTGCTATATTACTGAAACCGTGAACTCTTGATTCACTGAAAGATCCTGTTTCAAAAAAATAAGGTTATGCAGGCATGGTAGTACAGGTCTTTAGTCCCAGCACTCCAGATGCAGAGGTGGTCAGATCTCTAAGTTCAAGGCTTACTTGGTCAGCCAGGGCAACACAGAGCAACCTTGTCTTGAAAAACAAAAACAAAAATAAAGCAGAAAATGGTAGAGGAATGTGCCTGGGGTCAGTCTCTAGCATCTCCATGAGCACACACTGGAGAGCACCACACATTCACGCCACACACAGCAACAAACACACACTGAAATAGGGTATTTTGTTCTATTCAGATGGGAGAGTTGTGTTAACATCCAGGGACCACACTCACCTCTAGAATTCTATCTTACCTGCATTTTGGCTAGGTTTTTTCCTTTACTAATTTGCTTTAATGCTTTAAACACATTATGTGGACATGCCTTTAAAATGCTGTTTCCTGGGATGGGGAAATGGCTCAGGGTGTAAAACACTCATTATGCAAGCATGAGGACCTGAGCTTGAATCCCTGGAACCAGCTAAAGCTGCTGGTCTCTGTAGCACGAATTCTAATTGGTCCTAATAATAAAACCATGGGGTCAGATATAGGAGTTAATGCTGAAAGATCAGAGAAGCAGGGCAGCCAGCCACCAGGGAGTTCTCACCTCTACCAATGTTCAGAACAAATGTGTGATCCTGTCTCTTTGAAACCTCAGACTGCATGCTCAGACTGAATCTTCAGACTGCCTCCTCAGACTACCTCCTCAGGCTGCATCTGAGCTCCTGTCTTCTTCCACCTTATATTCCTCTTTCCACCCAGCCATATCACTCCTGTCTCCATCTCCTATTGCTGGGATTAAAGGTGTGTGCCACCACTGCCTGGCCTCTATAGCTAACTAGTGGCTTAGCTTCGCACTCTGACCTTCAGGCAAGCTTTATTTGTTAAAATGACAAACAAAATATCACCACGTGTCTGTAATCGCAGTGCCCTTCCAGCAAGATGAGAGACAGAGACGGGAGAGTCCCTGGACACTATGGTCCCGCTAGCCTACTGTACAAACAGGTAGCAAAAATAAACAAACAAACGTTAACAAAGAGACCCATCCTCAAAGTGGAAGGTGGACCAACACCACAGATTGTCCTCATGTACACACGCAGACACACAGACGCACACACACACACACACACACACAGACACACAGACGCACACACACACGCAGACACACAGACGCACACACACACACACAGACACACAGACGCACACACACACACACACACAGACGCACAGACACACAGACGCACACACACACAGAGATGCACAGACACACAGACACACAGACGCACAGACACACAGACGCACATACACACATAGACACACACACACACAGACACACAGACGCACACACACACACACACACACACAGACACACAGACGCACACACACACAGACGCACACACACACACACACACGCACACACACACACCAGGGTGGGGAGCAGAGAAAATCAGGAAACAGAAAGATGTAAATACCAGTGCCCTTCTGGCTTTCTATTTTCCATTTACCCAGGACTTTAGCCCATATTGTGGCACCGCCCACCATTAAGGTTGGGCTTCTTAGCTCAGCTAACCCAATCTAGATAATCCTGTATGGGCTTGCCAGAGGCCAGCCTAATCTTCATGATCCTTCACAGGTGTGCCCAGAGGCTTACCCTAAATTCACAGTATTAGCCTCCACAGTGAGTATGTGAAAACTGCCATCATACTATGATGTATCTAAAATAAAAACATGTCAGGATAACACCAAATACTCTATTTCTCCCTGCCACCCTCTTGGTTTTCTGTTTTATTTGAAAACTTTTGGTTCTATAATAATTTGTGGACATATTTTTACACCGGTTCACACAATTTCACCATCCCTCTTAAAAAAGGCACACTTCTGTATTAACTTAGCCACTATGAGATACTTGAGGGTTTGGGGTGTTTGTCATGAGCCCAGCTGCTGGGTTTGTCATAGCTGATCAAAATGTTGCGATTTCTATTTAGCAATAGATGTAAGTAACACGAGTTATGTCTTGAGCTGAATTGCCTGTTAAAAGTTTTTATTAAGGCTATGCTGTGAGTTATCAATGACATAAAAAGTTATTCTGTATTTCAGGATCCATGGAAACAGAGTCAAGGTATTAGGGCAACTATCAGCAGCAGAATGCGTGTCTGTAGCTCACAGCGCTAACTCCAGTTCCAGGGCGTCTGCTGCCCTCTTCTGGCCTCCCCACACACTTGCATACATGTGGCGCACCTTCGTACTCCTCAGCACATATATTCACATAAGATTAAAAGTAAATCTTTTTTAAAAACTTAATGGTTATAATTATGCAAAATTTTACGTATTGTTCTGAAGGACATGAAAAGGGTTTTTTGTGGTGCTGGCCAATAATGGCGATTGCTTGTGGCTGCCTTCCCACACTTTACAGAGATGTGTGGCCTTTCTTAGGGCGTTTTTATGAATGTGTGCCAGTTGTCAAAATAAGCAAATTTGACGAGGTTAACAGGCTTGGCCATGAGAGTTAGCTTCGCCAGAGACAATATTGGGTGGACATTTTCCAAGGTTTAGATGAAATATGAAAACAGCTTGCGCTCACATTATAGCATTTCATTAAAAAAAAATACTATGCTGATAAAGCAAATTGAAATTCACATTTGGAGTTTTCCCAACTGGTGTGTGTGTGTGTGTGTGTGTGTGTGTGTGTGTGTGTGTTTGTGTGTGTAGCAGTATAAGCCAGTGCTCTTTTGTAAAGGAACGAGAAGATAACTGATAACCATTTGACAGGACACAGTGTACAGATTTTTGAGATCCTACCCAGAATTCGAGAGTGTGAACTGCCCCAGTGACTGGCTCATAAATGCTTTGCAAGTCAGTGATCTTCTTACTTTAACAAAATCGAAGGACCTGTTTTAGTGATGCCTTATATGATTTTAGTATATAGAGTAAAAATCTAAACAGCCATGACAAAACATCCTGTTTTTTTCCATGAGCAGGATTCTTCATGGTTATGGCTAGAAAAACAATGGGAAAAGGAGAAAGCTGGACCCTGTCCTAGCCTGGCAGCAGGCTATAGGTCACTATAAAGTTTTAAAATGTATTGTTTTGATTATGTACAGTCATGAAGGTTGCAATATACCCCAATCCAAGACACAATTTTTTAAAATAAAGAGTTTTAAATTGCATTTTTGTTTGTGTATGTGCATGTATGTACATACGTATGATGGTGCAGGTGGGGGCAGAGAACAGTTTGTGAGAGTCAGTTCCTTTCACCATGGGGACCCCAGGGATCAGGTTCCTGTCGTCTGGTTTGACAGCATTGTGCCTTTACCCACTGAGCCATCTTGATGGTCTCCTGAGACACAGTCTTAATCCTTCAAGATTTGTGGGTTCAAGAATTAGGAAAGTGTTTTAATGTGCATGCGTGTTTGATTTTATTATAGAAACACCAGCTAATTTAAGACAAAATAATCCTGTAAGATGTGGAGACTGAATATTGGGGAGCCTACACGCTGTGCAAGCATGGGGTACTGAGTTTGGGGAGCCTACACACTATGCAAGTGTGATGTCCTGAGTTCAGAACACCCACATAAAACCCTGGTAATCCCAGTGCTGGAAAGGTGGATCCCTGGAGCTTGCTGGTCAGCCTGTCTAATCCTATCAATGAGCTCCAGTTTCATGAGAGATTGTGTCTCAAAAACTAAGACCCAGAGTGCTCACAACACCTGACATCAACCCTGGTCCCCACAGACAAGTGAGCACACTTCCCCATTAAACACACAGTGGTACAAAGGCTATAGAGGAGTTCACAAAGAAAGCTATTGAAAATGTAGCTGTCCAAAGAGACACTGTATTTTCAAATACCCAATGGTGAATATCAAATTACTATAAATGTTGCATTTCTTTGAATACTTTGTGTGCTTGTCTGTGCACAGGGCCTTGTGTGCACATGTGTGTGTTCCTATGGAGGACAACTTTTTGTATAATTCATCAAGTACCACTATGTTTTTAAACCCTTTATTTAATAATGTGTTTGAGCTGGGCAGTGGTGTCACACGCCTTTAATCCCAGCACTCGGGAGGCAGAGGCAGGCAGATCTCTGTGAGTTCAAGGCCAGCCTGGTCTACAGAGTGAGTTCCAGGACAGCCAGGGCTGTTACATAGAGAGACCCTGTCTCAGAAAAATAAAATAAGATTAATAATAATGTGTTTGGATCTAATCTACCCTTTTATCCTATTCCTACCTCTACTTTTTTCCTCCCAATGTCATTATTTCTCCCCCCTTCTCTTTCTTTCCCACCCGTTCTCTCTCCCTTCACTAAGGCAGACTTAGCACTGCCTGAATGAGTATGGGTGTGGTACTGGAGCATGGAAAGCCTCTTATAGGCTGTGGCCCTGAAGAAAACTGGCTTTTCCTCCCCATCAGCCATCAACTGTCAGTAACTCCTTTGAGAAGGGTTTTTTCATTGTCTTGGCACTTGCCATCAGGAAAAGCTGCCTGGTGTGGAATGTCCTTCTGTCCTTCTGTCTATGTGCTGCCTTTATTGGTTAATGAATAAAGCTGTTTCAGCCAGTGGCTTAGCGGAATAGGGCAAGGCAGGAATTCGGAGCAGATAGAGGGGGTAAAGAAGGTGGAGTCAGAAAGAAACCATGTAGCCACTGGAAGAGACAGAGATTGGAACCTTGCTGGTAGGCCACAACCTCGTGGGAATGTACAGATTAATAGAAATCAGTTAATTTAAGATGCAAGAGCTAGCTAGAAATATGCACAAACTAATAGGCCAGGCAGTGTTGTAACTAGTGGTTTCTGAGTGATTATTTCAGGTCTGGTTTGCCAGGAAATGAACAAGCAGCCTCTGCCAACAGAGCTGCCTGTCCAGAGGATACTGGAATCCTCCTGTCTCTGCCTCCGTCACCAGGATGATGAGTGCACACTATTCTGCCTGGCCATTATTTTAAAGGCCAGGGAATTGATCTCAGGTCCTCTTGCCTCCTCTGAAAGAACTTTGTCAACTGAGCCATTTCCCCAGCCTCCTGGCTATATTTTGAAGACCAATATGATCACTTTGGAATGTTAATAGTCTCAAGAAGTCAGAATTACTTCCTGCAACTATTTAAACTCATAATTTTTAGATGTTATTGGGTGGAGGCACTCATCTCTTATCCCAGTGTTTGAGAGTCTGAGGCAAGAAGATTGTGAATTCAAGGCCAGCCTTGACTACATAGTGAGACCCTCTCTCAAAAGGAAAAAAAAATAGTTTTCAGGTGTTAACAGAAAATATGCACAGATGAACATCATATTTTAAATGGACTAATGGTTCATTCTGTTCATCAAATAGAGAGACACAAACTTGTGTCAAAACCTTGAACTCACCAGAAGTTCAGGACCTTTCTGTCCCTTTGCTCACAACCCTAAGACCCAGTTATGGCTACTGGAAATTCAGCCTGGTCTGGGGAAAGTGACAGCCAGAAGGCAGTGCAAAATAGTGGGCCACCAGGATGTCGAGGTGCCACTGGGAAAGAGGGGCCCTCCAGAGCCAAAAGGGGACTTTGGCCCTCATGACAAGGGAATCCCAGGAGGAAGGCCACAACAGCTGTTGCAGGAACCTTAACAACCATGTCACATCTGTCTGTTAAGGAACCCTGAGAATGAATTTTGCTAAGAGTCCTGTTACCAAGGAGAATGAGAATACTTAATTGACAAGTAGCAGACTGCCACAGAGACTGTGACTCCATGTCTGTTAAATAGCAAACTGACACACACCTTTGGGCATTGTGACCCTGGAAGGGCATTTGTCAATGACTGTTCATGGGTGGACAGACACACACCTTTGGGCATTGTGACCCTGCAGGGGAATTTGTTAATGACGGGGGAGGGGTTCAGCTTTTTATTTCTAATTTGACTTTTCTTAACCATAAAGATAATTATGTTTTTGCTGTTTTCCTCCTTCTGCTTGCTTGTTTGTTCTGAAATAGAGTCTTAAGAGGTAGCCTAGGTTGCCCTCAAATTTACTATTCCCCCTGCCTCGTCCTCTCAAGTACTAAGATTAAAAGAATGAGCCACCACACCTAAGTTAAAAAGAGGCAAACTGAGGAAAAGAAAGAAAAAGTCAGCGATGTTTCTGGTTAACAGATGAGTTTCAACTCCTGCTTCAGAAGATGCTGCATCTGAGGCTGGAATCCACCCTGCCACCTGTGGAGTGACTTTATCTCAGGCTGGCTCCCCACAGGATCAGGACAAGACTTATTTGTAGCAGAGTCTGGGGAGATTCTAAAGCATGTGCCTGGGGACTGGTGTTGACACCTTCCCTCTTCCCTGTCACCCCCACCAGCCCCTTGGCCAGGTCCTCCTTCCTGCCTTCTGTGGTTGGCAGACCTCTGACCAACTCTTCCCAGGCCACTTTACTGAATACAGCTTAGCTTAGAGGTTGGTTTGATTACTTTTTACATTGCTGTGAAAGCATACATGAGAAGTGTCTTCAGGGAAGACAGGTTTGTTTTGATTTGTGTTTTGGTGGAGTATACGCACATCAGGCCAGGGAAGGCATGGTAGCAGGTGACTCCATAGCAGCAGGAGCATGCATCTGGGACTCTGCATCTCAGAAGATCGGGAAGCATAGATGCAGTAATGGCACACTTACCTGGCCTTCTCCGCTTTCCGTTTCTGCTCAGTCCAGGATCTCAGACCATGGGGATGGTGCTCTCTGCCTTTCTCCATGGAAGAGAGTCTTCCTCTGTCACCCTAACAGAGTGTGTGGTGTGCTTCTCTAAAGCTTTCTCTCCTATTTCTTTCTCTCTCTCCCCCCCCCCTCTCTCTATGTATGTATGTATGTATGTATGTATGTATATGTATACACACATATTTGAACTACACAAGATAGTTATTGACAACCATGATGATTAAGTCAATTAAAAGTTTTAAGTCCTTTATATTGATGATCAGACTAGGTAGATTTGAGCCTTTGAAATACCTCTTTGTGCCCAAGCTCACGGATACAGTTTTTAAAGGCAAAAATACAACAAAGGTACATGAAGGTCAGAGTAACCTTGAAGCCTTCATTCCTGGCAGAGTATAGTAGTTATTTTAGACATAACTTGCTGATTATTTTGGTTAATACATCTGGAGAGTGGTGAAGGCCATGGAAATGTCATATATGTTGCCAAGGCAGATGGAACTGTTGTGGGGAAAGAGATAGGGAGGCTGAAAACAGTCTATGACAGTGGTTCTCAGTCTGTGGTGATGTGGGAGTGTCTTCTGTTTGGGTTGATTTCATTGGTTAATAAAGAAACTGCCTTGGCCCATTTGATAGGCCAGCCCTTAGGTGGGTATAGTAGACAGAAAAGAATGCTGGGAAGAAGGGAAGTGAGGCAGATGCCTCAGGCAGTCTCCCTGCCTCTCCTCTCTGGGACAGTCGCCATGAAGCTCCGGCCCAAGATGGATGGAGGTTAGAATCTTCCCAGTAAGCCACCACCTCATCATGCTACACAGATTACTAAATATGGGTTAAAGCAAGATGTGAGAATTAGAGACTGAAACTAATGGGCCAGGCAGTGTTTAAATGAATACAATTTGTGTGTTGTTATTTCGGGTGTAAAGCTAGCCGTGTAGGATCCGGGAGGGATGAAAAGCAGGCCAGCCTGCAGCTCCTCACTACACTGTGGGTTGTGACCCATTTGGGATTGCATATCAGATAGCCTGTATATCATGATTCATAACAGTAGCAAAACTGCAGTCATAAAGTAGCAACAAAACATGCATCTGTCTGTCTGTCTGTGTGTTTATGCATACATCTGCATCTGTTTGTGTCTGTGTGCCTGTGTATGTGAAGAGGGACATTAAAAAGAAATCCTGCACTAGATCAGAATTGAATATAATAAAGGGTTATTTATTTAGGGGTAAACTTACAGCTCACAGTCCTCTGCTTGAACGGGGAATCCAGCAGTCAGAAGAGAGAGGGAATGAATGCTTTACATCAGCATTTATAGTATAAAAAACCATAAACAAGTGGGCAGGTAACTTAAAGGCTACCAGCTGAAGGATTTCCTACAGCACCTCCCCCTTTTCTTTAAATAAGAGAGTTCTAAGCCCAATACAAAATTATACACAATCAGAACAAATATCAAGCATAAAAATTAGAATTGCAGGGATTCCTGCAAGGGAGTGCGGGCTCCTTCAGATTGTGCTGCCAGGTTCGCTGTGTGATATTCCATCCCGTGCTGCCACCACCTTGGCCCTTTTGTCCGGGCAGCATCCCTGGGCTGCCAGCAATCCCTGATCCTGTGCAGTGGAGTTCCATCTGGACTGGTGAGTGAGTACGACTCTGAGGCAACCTGCTCTGGAAGAGAGCACAGACCCCCTCCCCCAGCTCCCGCTGCAGGCTTGTCTTTGCTTCTCATGTCCCTGCCTCTCCCAAGCCTTCCCTAGTGTATTCAGGTGTCCTGCTCCGGTACTAAAGCCATCCACCCAAAGAGGTCAGACTCTGGCCTCCAGGCAGGTCTGAGGATTCCTGCGGAGGGGTGCGGGCTCCTTCAGATTGTGCTGCAAGGAATAGCACCTGCTCTGGCACTGAGGAGATCCAACCAGATTCAGTCACAGCAAAGGTTGGTCTAAGACACCAAGCACGTCACGGCTCCATTTGAAGGAAGAGATGGGAAGGCGCCAATGCAAGAACTCCTCCAACAACATGAAAGGCAACATGACATCACCACAAGCCAGACAACCCGAAACAACAAGAATTGAACACCCTACTCCAGAAGATATAGAAGAAACCGACCTTAAACAGTACTTTATGAAAATAATAGAGGATCTTAAACAGGAGGTAAAAAACTGCCATAAAGAAATGGAGATGACAAACAAAAAGGTAGACAAAATAAATAAATCTCTCAAAGATACCCAAGAAAACAAGAAAAACAAGAAAAAGCAATCAAACAGGTAAGGGAAACAGTACAAGACCTGATAAATGAAATGGAGGTAATGAAGAAAACACAATCTGAGGGAAGACTGGAAATGGAAACTCTGAGTAAATGAACAGAAACTTCAGAGACAAGTATTTCCGACCGAATACAAGAGATGGAAGAAAGAATCTCGGACTCTGAAGATATTATAGAGGAAATAAATTCACAGATTACAGAACAAAACAAATATAACAAATTCTTAACACAAATTATCCAGGAAATCTGGGACACAATGAAAAAACCAAACCTAAGAATAATTAGGGTAGAAGAAGGAGAAGAATTACAACTCAAAGGCCCAGAAAACATATTCAACAAATTACAGAAGAAAACTTCCCCAACCTAAAGAAGGATGTTCCTATGAAGGTACAAGAAGCCTACAGAACACCGAATAGACTGGATCAAAAGGAAGCATCCCCATGCCATATAATAATCAAAACACAAAACATACAGAATAAAGAACAGATATTAAGAGCTGCAAAGGAAAAAGGTCAAGTAACATATAAAGGGAAACATATCAGAATTACACCTGATTTCTCAATGGAAACCATGAAAGCCAGAAGAGCTTGGATAGATGTGCTACAGACCTAAGGGAACGTGGATGCAAACCTAGACTACTATACCCAGCAAAGCTTGCATTCACCATAGATGGAGAAAACAAGATATTCCAGGACAAAAACAGATTTAAACAATACGTAGCCACAAATCCAGCCTTGCAGAAAGTAATAGAAGGAAAATCACAAACCAAGGAGTCCAACAATGCCCACAATAACTCAGGCATCTAGCGACCCTTCACCAGCACAACTAGAAGAAGGGAAACACAAACTCTACTACAAAAAAAATGTCCGGAGTTAACAACCACTGGTCATTAATGTCACTTAATATCAATGGACTCAATTCACCTATAAAAAGGCACAGGCTAAAAGATTGGATATGAAAACAGGATCCAACATTCTGCTGTTTACAAGAAACACACCTCAACCACAAAGACAGACACACGCTCAGAGTAAAGGGTTGGGAAAAGGTTTATAAAGCAAATGGACCTAAGAAACAAGCTGGTGTAGCCATACTTATTTCTAACAAAGTTGACTTCAAACTAAAATCAATCAGAAGAGATGGAAAGGGACACTTTATACTCATAACAGGAAAAATCCTTTAGAATGAAGTCTCAATCCTGAATATCTATGCCCCTAATATAAAAGATCCCACTTATGTAAAAGAAACACTTCTAGAACTCAAGGCAGCCATCAAACCACACACACTGATAGTTGGAGACTTCAACACTCCTCTCTCACCAATGGACAGGTCAATCAGACAGAAACCTAACAGAGAATTGAAAGACTTAATGGAGGTAATGAACCAAATGGACTTAACAGATATCTATAGAACATTCCACCCAAATAGGAAAGAATATACCTTCTTCTCTGCGACTCATGGAACCTTTTTGAAAATTGACCATATACTTGGTAACAAAGCAAACTTCCACAGTTACAAAAACATATTAGTAACCACCTGTGTCTTATCAGATCACCATGGATTAAAATTAGAAATCAACAATAATGCTACCCCCAGAAGCCCACAAACTCATGGAAATTGAACAGTCAACTACTGAACCACACCTGGGTCAAGGAAGAAATAAAGAAAGAAATTAAAGTCTTTCTTGAATTTAATGAAAACAAAGACACAACATACTCAAACCTATGGGAGGGACACAATGAAAGCAGTGCTAAGAGGAAAGTTCATAGCACTAAGTGCCCACTTAAAGAAAATGGAGAAAGCACTCATTGGTGACTTAACAGCACACCTGAAAGCTCTGGAAAAAAAGAAGAAGACTCACCTAGGAGAAGTAGAAGACTGGAAATAATCAAACTGAGGGCAGAAATCAACAAAATAGAAACACAGAAAACAATCCAAAGAATCAATGAAACAAAAAGCTCGTTCTTGGAGAAAATCAACAAGATTGACAAACCCTTAGCCAAACTAATCAAATGGCAGAGAGAGAACACGCAAATTAATAAGATCAGAAATGAAAAGGGGGACATAACCACAGACACAGAGGAAATTCAGAGAATCATTAGATCTTACTACAAAAGCCTGTATGCCACAAAATTGGAAAATGTAAAAGAAATGGACACTTTTTTAGATAAATACCATATACCAAAGTTAAACCAAGACCAGGTAAATGCTCTAAATAGTCCTGTTAGCCGCGAAGAATTAGAAACTGTTATCAAAAACCTCCCTACCAAAAAGAGCCCAGGACCACATGGTTTCAATGCAGAATTCTAGCAGAACTTCCAAGAAGACCTAATACCAATACTCCTTAAGGTATTTCATAATATAGAAACACAAGAGTCACTGCCAAATTCCTTTTATGAAGCTACAGTTACCCTGATACCTAAACCACACAAAGACTCAACCAAGAAAGAGAATTACAGGCCAATCTCACTCATGAACATTGAGACAGAAATTCTCAATAAAATACTGGCAAACCGAATCCAAGAACACATTAGAAAAATTATTCACTGTGATCAAGTAGGCTTCATCCCAGAGATGCAGGACTGGTTCAACATATGAAAATCTATCAATGTAATCCATCATATAAATAAACTGAAGGAAAAAAACCATATGGTCATCTCATTAGATGCTGAAAAAGCATTTGACAAAATTCAGCACCCCTTTATGATAAAGGTCTTGGAGAGATTAGGGATACAAGGGTCATTCCTAAATATAATAATATAATATAATAAATATAATATAATAAATATAATATGTTACAGCAAGCCGACAGCTAACATCAAATTAAGCGGAGAGAAACTCAAGGCCATCCCACTAAATTCAGGAACACGACAAGGCTGTCCACTCTCTCCTTATCTCTTCAATATAGTGCTTGAAGTTCTCACAATAGCAATAAGACAACATAAGGGAATCAAGGGGATTCGATTTGGAAAGGAAGAAGTTAAACTTTCGTTATTTTCAGATGATATGATAGTGTACATAAGCGACCCCAAAAACTCCACCAAAGAACTCCTACAGCTGATAAACTCCTTCAGTAACATGGCAGGATACAAGATCAACTCCAAAAAATCAGTTGCCCTCCTATATACAAAGGATAAGGAAGCAGAGAGGGAAATCAGAGAAGTATCACCTTTCACAATAGCCACAAATAGCATAAGATATCTGGGAGTAACTCTAACCAAGGAAGTGAAGGATTTATTTGACAAGAACTTTAAGTCTTTGAAGAAAGAAATTGAAGAGGATACCAGAAAATGGAAGGATCTCCCTTGCTCTTGGATTGGGAGGATCAACATAGTAAAAATAGCAATACTACCAAAGGCAATCTATAGATTTAATGCAATCCCCTGAAAGATCCCATCAAAATTCTTCACAGATCTTGAGAGGACAATAATCAACTTTATATGGAAAAACAAGAAACCCAGGATAGCCAAAACAATCTTATACAATAAAGGTACTTCTGGAGGCATTACCATCCCTGACTTCAAACTCTATTACAGAGCTACAGTATTGAAAACAGCTTGGTATTGGTATAAAAACAGAGAAGTCGACCAATAGAATCGAATTGAAGACCCAGATCTTAAACCACAAACCTATGAACACCTGATTTTTGATAAAGGAGCCAAAAGTACACAATGGAAGAAAGAGGGCATCTTCAACAAATGGTGCTGGCATAACTGGATGTCAACCTGTAGAAGAATGAAAGTAGATCCATATCTATCACCATGCACAAAACTCAAGTCCAAATGGATTAAAGACCTCAATATTAATCTGAACACACTGAGCTTGAAAGAGGAGACAGTGGGAAGTACTCTACAACAAATGGGCACAGGAGACTGTTTCCTACGTATAACCCCAGCAGCACAGACTTTAAGGGCAACATTGAATAAATGGGACCTCCTGAAGCTGAGCAGCTTCTGTGAAGCAAAGGACACTGTCACTAAGACACAAAGGCAGCCTACTGACTGGGAAAAGATCTTCACCAACCCTGCAACTGACAAAGGTCTGATCTCTAAAATATATAAGGAACTCAAGAGACTAGACTTTAAAATGCTAATTAACCCAATTAAAAAATGAGGCGCTGAACTGAACAGAGAATTCTCAACAGAAGAAGTTCAAATGGCCAAAAGACACTTAAGGTCATGCTCAACCTCCTTAGCTATTAGGGAAATACAAATCAAAACAACTTTGAGATACCATCTTACACCTGTCAGATTGGCTAAAATCCAAAACACCAATGATAACTTTTGCTGGAGAGGTTGTGGGGTAAGGGGTACACTCATCTATTGCTGGTGGGAATGCACACTTGTGCAACCACTTTGCAAAGCAGTGGGGCAGTTTCTCAGGAAATTCGGGATCAACCTACCCCAGGACTCAGTAATTCCACTCTTGGGAATTAACCCAAGAGATGCCCAATCATACTACAAAAGCATTTGCTCAACTATGTTCATAGCAGCATTATTTGTAATAGGCAGATCCTGGAAACAACCTAGATGCCCTTCAGTGGAAGAATGGATGAAGAAACTGTGGAATATATACAGGTTAGAATACTACTCAGCGGTAAAAAAACAATGACATCTTGAATTTTGCATGCAATTGGATGGAAATAGAAAACACTATTCTGAGTGAGGTAACCCAGACCCAAAAAGATGAACATGGGATGTACTCACTCATAATCGGTTTCTAGCCATAATTAAAGGACATCGAGCCTATAATTCGGGATCCTTGAGAAGATAATAAGAAGGTGAACCCAAAGAAAAACATATAGTTATCCTCCTGGATATTGGAAGTAGACACGATCGCCGGGCAAAAATTGGGATCTTGAGGGTGGGGCGAGACAGGGCCAAGGGAAGATGGGGAGAGAAAAGCGTGAAGGGGAGAATGGGGGGAGCTCGGAGGAATGGGATGCTTGGGATACAGGAAGGGTGGATATGGGAGCAGGGAAGCATATATCTTAGGGAGCCATCTGAGGGTTGTCAAGAGACTTGACTCTAGAGGGGTTCCCTGGTTTCCAGGAAGATGCCCCCATCTAGTTCCTTGGGCAGCTGAGGAGAGGGAGCCTGAAAAGGCCAGTTCCTATAGCCATACTGATGAATTTCTTGCATATCACCGTAGAACCTCCACCTGGCGATAGATGAAGAAAATGACTGAACCCCACATTGGAGCACCAGACTGAGCTTCCAAGGTCCTGATTAAGAGCAGAAGGAGGGAGATCATGAGAAAGAAAGTCAGGACCGTGAGGGGTGCGTTCACCTATGGGGACATTGGGACAGAACTAATGGGAGATCACCAACTCCAGTTGGAATGGGACTGATGGATCATGTGACCAAACCGGACTCTCTGAATGTGGCCATGGCCGACGGTGGAGGCTGACTGAGAAGCCAAGGACAATGGCGCTGGGCTTTGATTCTTCTACATGGACGGGCTCTGTGGGAGCCTTCTCAGCTTAGTTGATCACCTTCCTGGACCTGGGGGGAGTTGGGAGAACCTTGGTCTTAACATAGAGTAGGGAACCCTGATGGCTCCTTGGCCTGGAGAGGGAGGAAAGGGGGTATGGGTGGAGGGGAGGGGAGGGAAGGGGGAGGAGGAGGGGAGGAGATGGAAATTTTAAAATATAAAAAAATAATCCATAAAAAATTAGAATTACAACCAGCATGAACAATATCAAGTGAGAAACATGTGATAAGTTTCAATAATTATCCTATCCTAAGGAGTCTAAGTCTTGTATTATAATTGGCTAAGTCATAAGAGAAAAGTAACTATGACTATCTAGTCTTCAACCCCATCAAAGACCTGAGAAGGGAAATAATATTACTTGAGTAAGCAGGAAGTGCAATCAAGCAACTTCCAAAATGTGCAACAAATGACAGAGACAACTGGCTACCTGAGAAATCACCGAAAGTCTCATTTGCAACATTGGAGCTACCAATTTTGGCTAAGTCCTAGAGTAACTGACAGACTATTTTCAGAGGGAGGAAAAATTTCAAAGCCATCTTACCCTGTCTTGGCAGGATTTGACAGTCTTTTTTCTTGTATCCTACTTGTCCTGTCTGGACATTATGCATTTTTTTCAGTGGTCGATGCATGGGCAATTCCTTGCCTAAAGTCCAGTTTTGCCCAGAAGAAAACAAGCTCCAAGTAGAGTGTCTTAAGTGCTGAATATTCTCTCAGGAATTGCTAGGAGCAATCATGTCTCACATCAACAGAGCCGTAGGTTATTTAAATGCCATATTCTACAGCTCTTTGAAGTGGTTGAATATTATGCAGAATATAATCTCTATGTATCTAAAGAACCCGATTAGTCTAATTATAACAAACATGGGTGACTATTGACCTATAATTCTTAATACCTATATAACACAAACACTAAGACTTCATATTAGAATATTAAACAATCTTTAAACAACTGCAATGAATAAGGACAATGACAATATACAAAATGTCTTTTTAAAAAAGATTTATTTATTTATTTATTATGTATACAGTATTCTGCCTGCATGTATGCCTGCAGGCCGGAAGAGGGTATCAGATCTCCTAACAGATGGCTGTGAGACATAATGTGGTTGCTGGGATGATGGAGTAGGGTCATCTGTCTATGTGTTACTTTCATTGGTTAATAAAGAAACTGCCTTGGCCCTTTAATAGGGCAGAAAATTAGGTAGGCGGAGTAGACAGAACAGAATTGTGGGAAAAAGAAAGCAGAGTCAGGCAGATGTCTCAGGCAGATGCCATAGCTCTCCTCTCCGAGATGGACACAGGCTAAGATCCTTCCCAGTAAAACACCACCTCGTGGTGCTACACAGATTACTAAATATGGGTTAAAGCAAGATATGAGAATTAGCCAATAAGAGGCTACAGATAATGGACCAGGCAGTGTTTAAATAAATACAGTTTCCATGTAATTATTTTGGGTAAAGCTAGCCGGGTGGCAGGAAGCAGCCTGCTGTTCCTTCTACACTGGGAATTGAACTCAGGACCTCTGGAAGGGCAATCAGTGCTCTTAACCTCTGAGCTGTTTTAAGCAGAGGTAGAAGTATGCATGTATATAATATGATAAAATAACTTTGCCTAGTTATTTAAGACAAAATATTGTAGACAAAATTAAGGAACATATTCAATATAATTTAAGTTTGTATCAATATACAGGATCTATACCAATGTAAATTGCCTATAAATAATGGCTCATAAGTATTCACTCTATTACTCACTAATATTATTAGTATAAGCTCACACTAATCTATTATCCCATCCAATTTCCATTTTTTTCAAAGAAATCCCTGAGCCTACATAATTCCCCCAACCCCTAACCCCCAACCCTATACCAATTATAATCAACTCCTAATTGATGTCCCTAACCCTGAGGACAAACATTACTGGGAGAGGTGATGTCGCCTTCTAGAATTTCGTCTAGCTATCATGGGGGCGATGTTCTTTCTTGGGATCCTGTGAAAGTAAAATGATGGTTAAGTTTCAAGATTACTGTCTAGTATAATTGCAAATAGTTTCTGGGTATTCATTGGGGTTTTTTTTTTTTTGAGGTTCCTATTTGGAGTTCTGGCCAGAAAGTTGTAAGAAGGCACACCATTTCAGCTAACCAAGTTGGAAACATCTTGAGCAGCTGGTACCCAAAACAGGTCTGATAGTAGCGCTACCAGCATCATGACGTCATATCAACCAGGTGAAGTCGTTGTTGTGGGGCCCCATCTTCTTCCTGGAAACTTCAAAGATTACTGCAGGAAAATTCACTGGTCGTTGTGGGAAACTTAACCGTTATTTATACAGACATATATTCAATGAAAGGTATAATAGAGACAAAAATAGGTATGAAGAAAATTAAAATTTTTTTTCTAAATTCTTCTTTCTGTCCCAAACCATGGCTCCTGACATGAGACAGAAACTCTGAATTTTTACTTTAACAATGTGCTTGGATTTAGAGAAGGACAGAGCCATTGTCCAACTCCAAAGCCAGCTTTGATTTTTAAGTGAGTCATGACTATTCTTGTTTACCTTCAAATGACCTGTACTCATAAGTCATAATTCTCCTTGCTTGGTGATCCTATATGGATAATTATCTTTTCCTCTTTAGGCATCTAGATGTACAGGGTCTCTTGATTTTTTGAAGATGAGTATTTTCCTGCAAATACAGG
The DNA here is from genome assembly GCF_903992535.2 of Arvicola amphibius. Lineage (NCBI taxonomy): Eukaryota > Metazoa > Chordata > Mammalia > Rodentia > Cricetidae > Arvicola > Arvicola amphibius. Next base: position 75,171,927 of record NC_052059.1, read on the forward strand.
AACAGAACCCTGCCCCAACCCGTATGAGGTTTTCTTACCACCTGTATGGTTGTCACCTCTGTGGATGAGCCATCATTTTTTTTCTCAAGAGATTTCTCTTTTTCAAACTGAATCCTTAATTTCAATGGTATCCCTAACTTTTCTTCTCCCGTGGAAACAAGAATGAAACCCCTTCCCCAACATAGCACATCTCCTGGTTTCCATTGTGAGGTCAACACATCCTTGAAATACACCAGCTGATTTAAGTCAGAAGACTTTTCTATTATCCAATGTCTCTCTGTTGCTGTTGTCTTTTTCTCATTAGTGTTAAGAAAATTCAAGGTTAATAAAACATTATGTAATATATTTCTGGGGGTATTTTCTATCCCTTTCTGTTTGTTTAACATATCATTTATAGTTCGATTTGATCTTTCTATAACTGCCTGACCTGTAGAATTGTTTGGTATACTTGTAATATGCTTAATATTGTAATAAGCAAAAATGTTTCATTTTCTTAAAGACATATGTTTAAAGACAGACATCGTCTGTCTTTATTTGTTCAGGTAAATCCATGATGGCCATAACCTCTAATAAATGCGTGATTACTGAATCAGCCTTTTCTGAGCTCAAAGCAGTTGCCAATAGAAAACCTGAATAAGTCTCAATGGTGTAGAGTACATATTTTAATTTTCCAAAATCCTTAAAGTGGAACACATCCATCTGCCAGATTTCATTCCTTTGAGTACCCTTTGGATTAGTCCCTGCAGGTTGCAGTGTTTGGTTATAGAAAGAGCAAGTAGGACATCTCTTTATAATCTCCTTAGCTTGTTGTCATGTAATAGAAAACTCTTTTTTTAAACCTTTGCTATTGACATGATGTTTCTTATGAAATTCTGTGGCCATCAGCACACTTCCAATAAATAATCGGTCAATTTCTGCATTACCTTGTGCTAGAGGACCTGGCAGACCCATATGGGATCGGATGTGTGTTATGTATATGGGACCAAGCCTATTCCTGATTATAGCTTGAACCTGTAAGAATAATTAAGTCAGTTCTGTATCATCTGATATAAATTTAGCAATTTCAATATGCAAGACAACTCTTTCTGCATATTGTGAATCAGTAACTATATTGAGAGGTTCTTTAAAATCCCTTAGTACCATGAGAATAGCATATAATTCTGCCTTTTGTACAGAATTATAAGGGCTTTGTTCCACCTTACTTAACTCTTCTTATTTGTAAGCTGCTTTTCCTGGTTTATTTGCATCAGTATAGAATGAATAGGCTCCAGTTATTGGTGTGCCACATACAATGTGGGGAATGATCCAAGTAGATATTTTATAGGGTTAATTCTATCACTTTTGGGATAATTGCTATTAATCTCTCCTAAAAAATTAGCAGTTGCAGAGTAGCAACCAGCAACGCGACTAGTGGTGGCACAAACAGTCTGCGCAGCTTTGGCCTTCTGCCTTGGTGCTGGTCAAATCAACTCCATACATGGAGCAAGGAGCCCAGAACTCATAAGCAGGGAGCATAACCAGAAGCTGCACAGGTAGCAGCACAGCAGGGAATGCAGCAGTGGTGGGAGAAATGTGCGTGAGCTTGGAAAACTTCCACATTACCACACCACCATGCCATTAGCTTCGCTGTGGCAGGGGAGTAGGTGAAAGTCAGCCAGATGGGCATGGGTGGGAGACTTTCTGGGTCGTGGGCCATTTGGACGTTTTGGATGGGTGCACACAGTAGGTGTGGAGTCAGGCCCCAAGTTGGGTGCCAGATGAAGAGGGATGCTAAAAAAAATCCCACACCTGCTCAGAATTGAATATAATAAAGGGTTATGTATTTAGGGGTAGACTCACAGGTCGTAGTCCTCTGCTCAAGTGGGAAATCCAACAGCCGGAAGAGAGAGGGAGTGTGTGCTTTACATCAGCATTTATAGTATGAAAGGCCATGCCCAAGTGGGCAGGTAACTTAAAGGCTGAAAGGATTTCCTACAGCCTGTATGCATGCTCATGTGTCTGTGTCCATGTTTCTGTGTGTGTGCGCTTGTGTGAGACTGTGTATATTTGCGTGTTTGTCTTTGTGCATCTATGTGAAGGTTCATGTGCATATGTGTGTTTGCTTGTGTCTGTGTGTGCTTGTCTGTGTGTGCGTGTCTGTGTGTGCGTGTCTGTGTGTGTGTGTGTGTGTGAGTGTGTGGTATATGCACATATGTGCAGGTAGATACAGAGGCTAGAAGAGAATGATGTATGTCAAGTAAACGTCCCTGCCATCTTCTCTTGAGGCAAGGTCTTTCACTTCAGATAGGCTAGCAGGCAACAAGGCCTAGCAATCCCCCTGTTCTCTGGTCATTCTCAGTGGAAGCTTTGGGGTTAGAGGCACATGTGGTCATTCTTGACTGTTACTTGGGCAATAGGGATTTGAACATGGGTCTCATGTTGCACAGCGTCTGTAGCCATAGAATAGTGTCTCAAGGTCTTTAGGGTTTTTTTGTTTTTTTTTTTTTTTTGGTTTTTCGAGACAGGTTTTCCCTTTAGTTTCTAGAGCCTGTCCTGGAACTAGCTCTTGTAGACCAGGCTGGCCTCGAACTCAGAGATCCACCTGCCTCTGCCTCCCAAGTGCTGGGATTAAAGGCGTGCATCACCACCGCCCGGCCTTTAGGTTGTTTTTTCCTATCCAGCCAAGAAATGAAATTAGCCATCACCTAAGTCATATCAGCTGATCCGGTTACTGGTTAAATGCTGAGGTCCAAAGAGGATGCCTGGGATGATAACCCAAGACCAAACAGCAGGACGAGGACAGCAAGGTCATCCACACATGCACTGTGTGTAAGTCCTGGGGGTCTATCAGGATGTCATCCTCCCAGGGAGGTCATCAGAGTTCACCACATAAAGAGCCCCAGCAGACACAGCTTCCCCCAACCATTGTCACCCACCACAGCATCCTTAGAGATACTTGCGGAAATTGAGAATGGGGGTTGTGTGTCTCACACAGAAACAGAAAGGTACCTGCAGGAGATAAGCCAGTCTATGGGGAGCAAAGAGAAGAGCTAGTGCATAGCTCCCCCTTCTGGGCACTGCTACACCGGCCAGTTCAGACTCACAAGTCAGTAGAAATATATGAATGGCTAGTGGGGTGATGGCTCAGAAAAGGAGACATTTGCCTAAATAGAGACAGTATGACCATTTGCTTCTAACCTACAGGTTCTCATCCAGGCTCCCCATGTACCCGTGGAACCCATTTGTCTGTGAGCTGTGATAGTCTGGCTCTGATGCTTATTTGTGACTGCATTGGATCCCACAGGATCAATACAAGGAGTCTGTTGGGTTCTCTGCTTCGTCTTTTTTTTTTTTTTTTTGGTTTTTCGAGACAGGGTTTCTCTGCAGCTTTAGAGCCTGTCCTGGAGCTAGCTCTTGTAGACCAGGCTGGTCTCAAACTCACAGAGATTCGCCTGCCTCTGCCTCCCGAGTGCTGGGATTAAAGGCGTGCGCCACCACCGCCCGGCTCTGCTTCGTCTTTAGACCCTGCTGAGGTACTTGGCAATGCTGTGGTATTCAATTGATCCTAAAAGCATAAGTGAATAAACTCAGTAGGCTGTTCTCAGATTACTCGTATCATTGAGGAGAGCACTCCATTTGCCTTTTTTTGCTGTTGCTGTCGTTTAATATTTTGTTCTTAGGAAAATGGAACTGGCAAACACCGGTCCTCCACTTTCCTTTTGCAGAACAAGGGATGGGCAGCAGAGGGCACTGGTACCACAGGCTCTGAGAGGCAACTGGAGGCTTAGGCTTCTTGTCTTCCAAGGCATCCTGCTAATACAGAATTGAAGAAACATCTTAACTGGACTTCTGTTGCTGTTATAGACATTATGACCAAAAGAGACTTGAGGGAAAAGCTGATTTGGCTTACAGGTTTCAGTCCATCATCGAGGGAGTCAAGGCAGATGCTTGAAGCAGTAATTTCAGAGGAACACTGCTTGTTGGCTTGCTCGATTACTTTTCGTTCATAGACCTGGCCTAGGGATGGCACTGCTCACAGAGGGCTGGGCCCTCCTACATCAATTAGCAATTAAGAAAATATCTTACAGACACACTCACAAGCCGAAGTGATGGAGGCAATTCCTCAACTGAAGTTCCTTCTTTGCAGGTGGCTAGAGGTTTGTGTCAAGTTGCCAGCTAAAGCTAACTATGACAACTGGCTACCTAAAATATTGCATGCCTTCCATTTTTTTCTGTATGGAGGTGAGGGTGAGGAGTTGGAGTACAGAACCCAGGGCTTCACATGTGCTACAATATGCTCTAGTGCTGAGCTACATCCAGTTGCCATGTTGCATCCTAAATGCCTTTGTTTTGACAAGTGAAATCGTGTTCTCATATCTCACCAGGGGAAATCCCTCTTATATTCATACTATGGTTTGGAAACTATGTGCAAAGTTTAAGTCTGGGTCCTTTATTCGCTGGGATCCTGTTTGAAGAACTTTCCCTGCCTCTGCAGGCAACGAGAAGTCACAGTTGCTGTGTCTTATGTCTGTCTGTTTTGTTAGGTTTTTTGTAACTGTCCTCATACATAGTGCCCTCCGAGTTAGAACATCTGAGTCTCAGAAAGGCCTCGATGCCTGGCCCAGGGCCCAGGGTAGCCCAGCCCTGAGTCCTGATGATTTGAACCTTCATAGTCACCCTGGCTATTTCAAAAAAGCAGGACCCTTACCTCCTTGGTGCATTTTGAAGCAGAGCTCATAAATACCCACACCTTCTGTTAAATTCTTGTCTCTTAGCCCTAGGCCCGATCCCTTTGCTCCTTACCCCATGAATTGCAGCAGAAACTGGTGAGCCTACCTACAGCTGCCATCTAGCCTGTAGGCTGGCTCCCCCATCTGGTAGAAAGAGGTACTGACGCGCTCTGGTTCTTCCTCTTTTGCAGCCCAGATCTGGTGCAGGCAGTTTTTCAGAGGCTGTTCCCCAGTTCCCTGCCTGGAGATTTGTCAGAGGGTCAGTGGCTTTAGGCACAACACCAAACACATGGCGGTTGTTACCGATCTGGGGAAATGAAACAAGGTCAAAAGCACGCAAGAAACACAGGTAGCCCTTAAAAGGATAAATAAAAAGAAAAGAAAAGTGGGTACCTTTCAGCTGGCCCTGCTAAGGTATGACATTATGCAAACACATCACAACAGAGTTAGTGCAAGAGGTTTATTTGGGGAGGGGGAGAGCGACAGAGTAAAGGGCCATAGCAGAGTGGGGACTTGAGAGAGGCAGACAGACAAGAGGAAGAAGAGAAGCAAGAGAGAAAAGAAGCGGCAAAGAGCGGAGTAAGAGGCAAGAGAGACAAGAGAGGTAGATGTAAAGAGAGTAAGTTGTGCCTGGCGGGCACTTTCAAAGGTGCACACGTAACTGACAGCAGAAAGGCAGCTGGCGACAGGTGATGACGTAACTGCTTTGACTGCAGAAGCAGGCTGCTGCTGCAGAGCCAGAAATTAACGAGGGAAAACAGGGTAGCTCCTCCAGGATCCCTAGGTCTTAGAGCTCCAGAGAGCACGGTCTCCAGGTCCAGCCCAGGCTCAGCCTTCCCCAGAAGATCCTTTACAAGGGACCGAGTGTAAGGGCATGGGAGCTGGCAGAGAATGGTGGAGGTAATGCTTCTGACGGCGTGCATAACAAAATATATTCTAAAGAGTTTGCCTAGAGTCGGAGAAGAGGCTTAGAACTTGAGCTTTTGAGAAACACCGGAACTGTTAAGATAGTGGAGAGTCTTGGAGATGCACTAAATGCGCTTTGAATTATAAGACGTATGTGAGCCTTCTGAAGCCCAGGTGAAGAATGTGATGATTTAAGGAGATGGGTTTGGAATCAAGCTGACAAGGGGTGGATTTGTGATGGTTAATACCGTCAGTTTGATTGGACTGAGAGGCATTCCATCCCTGAGACTGGTAAAGCATTCTTCTGGGTGTGTCTGTGTGAGCTTCCCACGGGGCAATAAGAGGAAAAGTCATGCCCTGAGTATGTGCGCCACCATCCTAGGGCCAAGGGACCAGATGGAATAATTGGGGACCAACACAGGCTCTGGGGCTCACTTCCCAGTCACCCTGCTCACCACAAATAACTGAAGTATCTGAAGTGTGAACCCTAATACATTCTCCCTAACACTGTCCCCCCACTTGTCAGTGGTGGAGGTCTGACTAGCAAATTCACGGAACACAAGTCACCTCAACTCAGCTGACGGCAGCTGAATGTCCTATATCTAGTAAATAACTTTAGAATCCTCACAAACGGCTTCACCCAGGCCCAGATGGCTTCGCCCCTGAACTCTAACAAAGGTGCCGCAGAGAACAGTTTTCACACGGATAACCTGGTCCGCAAGCAGTTCTTACCTCAACTGCGCTACTCCAAGGTCTCAGCGGAGGCAGGCAGGAAGGTTCCAAGGCTCCTAGGAGGCTGCTTTTGGACATGCTACTGCACAAAATAAAAAAATCCCTAACAAAGATAACTAAATAATGTTAATAATAAATACACAGCATCATCAAGTGGGAGTCGCTCCACTAAGACAAGAGCTGGTCTGTATTTGAAGATCAGTCAGTATGGGCTGCTGTTTTGAGATCAGCTGCAGAAGTCACTGTTGATCTGTTGGAGTGGGGAAAGCATTTTACAAAATTCAGAGTTTCCCCTTAGTATATAAACTCTTCAAGTCCTTGAAGGGAACATCCTCAGCAAAGGATGTCTACAAATAGTCTCCAGACAGAATATTTGTGCAAACACTAACTTAAAGTCATAAATTTAAAACATAACTAAAAAACTCATGGGAGAAAACATTGAAGGAAATCTTTATCACCAAAGGTGGAGTAAAGATTTATTAGATCTGCCAATAAAAGGAGGGAATGCTGGAGAGATGGTTCCCAGGTGAGGAGCACTTGCTGCTCTTGCAGAGGACCCTCGTTCTGTTCCTATGTCTGGTAGCTCACAACCACCTGTAGCCCCAGCTCTGGGAATCCAGCACCCTGTGTGTGCCATGAGGCCTGATGAGACAAACACTAGAAGGAAGTTCAACAAGGCTCAGGCAGCTGGTGTGCTAGGCAGGGCCATTTGCCTCAGGCTTGCTCTTTCCGTTACATGGAGGGAGGGAAGAAGCCAAAATGGTGCTGGGTATAGTGCCTCATCCTTCCCTCCTGTTTTCTCTCCATGAGTCCAAGCCCAGACGCAGCTCATAGACAACAGAATATTTGCAGCAGGAAAATACTGAAAAGCAGGCTGGACAGATGAAGAAGCCACGGCATGGCCCCCCCCCCCCAAAAAAAGACTGCTGTCTGGGTGGATTTGAAATCAACCTGTCTAGCCAGACCTCGGAGTAGCACTGTGACTTAACCATCCTCAGATTCCACTTCCTCCGGGCCGGCTGGTGTTCAGCCAGAGCTGTTTGCATGTGAGTTCACGTTGCCTTCTTTGACTGTCTCAGACCTTATGTCTCAAACCTAACCTACAACTGCTTCTTAAACAAGCTATTGATGAGCAGGGACAAAAGAGCTCCAATAGAGGCATTTGTTTATAAGCTGTTTCTTTCGGGGCTTCTTATAAAATAGCCTGTGTAAAGTACAGCTGGCTCTGATTTGGAAAACAGAGAATTCAACCAATCCTACCTTCATTTCTGCTACCATGATAAAAGATACCAACAAAAGGCAACTTAGGGGGAAATGTGTTCATTTAAGTTTACAATCCCAGGTCCATCACCATGGGGCAGTCATATCTGCGGAGCTTGAAGCAGCTAATTCATCACATCCACAGTCAAGAGCAGTAAGGATTGAACTCTTGCATGCTTTTTGTTTAGAGTCCAAAGGCAGGTGTATTAGGGTAAAACAGACTCGTGCACAGAAATTGTGCACAGTATTTTCCCGGCAGTTGATGACCCAGGTTGAAGAACAGCTTATCTGCTGCCTTGGTAAACTGTGGTCATGTGCCACTGTCTGTCTTTAATCATTTCCTGTGCTTGAAGTTGGAAATTGTCCACCTGCTTTGATGAGCCGCCTGTACCTGTCAGCCAGGGCCGCCCTGTGGACAGATAAATGATAAATCCCTAAGAGGATATGGAATGTCAGAGAGCCCATCTGAAATCTCAGGTTCCCAGGTAAATGAAATCATCATCAGGTCTATTTAATACAAAGTAGAATGGAGCAGATGTGAGCCGATAAGGAGCCAAGTCTTACAATGGATTCTTGGCATTGTTTCGGTTCATTAGTTTGAAACTGAAATCTAACTTTTGAAGGTGCTTGTGAGGAGTTTATTTAGCTGGTTTTATGAGTGTACGTTTGCACTTGGCAGAAAGATTGGAATAACTTACGGCTAGATCGCAGAGTATTCTCCCTCTTTTCTTAAATGCAATTTTGACTATGAATTTATGTCGGTTATTAAAATCAAAGATTATGTCTACCACATGATTTCTATTTGAACTGGCACAGTATTAAAATAGGCCAATATCCCCAGGCGGTGGTGGCGCATGCCTTTAATCCCAGCACTCAGGAGGCAGAGGCAGGAGGATCTCTGTGAGCTTGAGACCAGCCTGGTCTACAAGAGCTAGCTCCAGGACAGGCTCTAAAGCTGCAGAGAAACCCTGTCTGGAAAAACCAAAAAAAAAAAAAAATAGGCCAATATATGATATTTAGGCTCTAAGGATGGAGAGTGGTTTCATTCCGCTGGATAAGATAAATTCTGTACAATTTAAGGAAGATTACTTTGGGGGCTGGAGAGAAAGCTCAGTGATTAAAAGCACTTGCTGTTCTAGTAGAGGGCCTGAGTTTAGGGCCCAGCATCCATGTGACACCATTTACAACCACCTGTAAATTCAACTCCAGGAGATCCTATACCTTCTTCAGGCCTCTGTGGGCACCTACACACATATGCACACACAGAAAAGCACACATAAATAAAACTATAAACGTTTAAGTTATCAAAAGTTCTATGTGTGCATGAGTGACCAGATACGTGCACACGTTGCTCCACAGAGCCCAGGTAGGATCACTGGATGCCACCCACGTTATTGCTTTCCTGGCCAAAAGCATGCAGCCAGGTAGGTTCCAAGAGATACCAGGGGCTTGGCCCAAGAGGCTATTAGGAGAGTCACGGCAGCTAAGGAAAACACATACAAATGGGACAGGTGGATGACCTTTGGTGGCACTACAAGTGGATCCCAGTGATAAAGCAAAAAACTGATAACAAACACAATGGGGGGTGTGAGTTCTCTCAGTGGTTGAAGTGCTTAGTGGGGTCATGCCTGGTGACCGGAGTGGTACAGGTGCAACATCAGCTGGAGGGAAAGAACCAGTATGAAAGTTGTCTTCTGACTCCACAGATATGCTATGATACTAGTGTCCCCACCCTACAACAACAATAATAATTTTTTTGAAAAAGGAAGGCAAGAGTAAGAAGTGGGGCAACAGGTCCCCACTGGGAATAATGGACCTGCATGGAATTAGCAGCAACAGAGCTCCACAGGAGACAGTTAACCCCTTCCAATAGGAGAGCAGCAACAAATGCAGTCCTGCTCCAGAGTCCAGTGCATCTGTGCCCAGAGATGGAAGCTGTTGGAAGGAGGGGGCCGCTTGTTGATTCCCGGAAGCCTGGCTAGCTTAGACCCTAAATGATCACACAGAAACTATATTAATTAAAACACTGCTTGGCCCCTTGGCTCTAGCTTCTTATTGGCTAACTCTTACATATTAATTTAACCCATTTCTATTAGTCTGTGCATCACCACGAGGTCATAGCCTACCAGCAAAATTTCAACACGTCTGTCTCTGGTGGCTTCATAGCTTCTCTCTAACTTCACCCTCCTATGTTATACGCCAAGCCAGTTCTTTATTTATTAACCAATAAAAACAACACATAAGCAGGAGGACCTCCAACACCAGGAAGCAAACCCAGGCAGAGCAGGTGTGAAGAGCAATTGTCCAGAGCAGGTGTGCAGAGCAGGTGTCTGGAGCAGATGTCTGGAGTAGCTTTGTGGATCAAGTGTCCAGAGCAGGTGCCCAGAGCAGGTATGTGGAACAGATGTCTGGAGTAGGGGTGCAGAGCAGGTGTCCAGAGCAGGTGTATGCAAATGGGAAGAAGTTCCTCCTGGAGTTCAATGTGCTTTCTTCCCTGCCAGAGTCCTCTCCAAAGAAGCCCCTCCACCCCCACAAAGTATCTTTCACCTTCAATTCCACTCAAGAATTAATACCTTTTAGTAGCTGAGCCAGGGGAAGGGGATCCTAAGCAACTGCCTTTCATAGGTTCCAGGTCCTATGAACTAAAAGATCCCGGGACAAGCCTTCCCAAAATCTCCAAGGAAGGGGAAATGCAGCTACACATTCAGGACCGCAAAGTCCTGAGCCTATAACCTATATAACCCAGACGTCTGTAAAGGACTCTCAGAGGGTGGTGACTTCCATCATGGCCTGGCATTATGGTTTGGAATGTTATCACTGGGCATTTGGTCAGAGGTGTAAGACCCCTTTTCACTGTGACCTAATTTTTCTTTGTAGCTTTTTTGGGGGGGGAGGTTATATATTTTTACTCATTCCATCAGTGGATGTGGTTTGTAGGATACACAATGGTTTCATGTCAGAAACCTAAAGCACGAATCATAAAAAATAAAAGTTGACATCACAGTGCTGACATATTGGCATCTGTACCCTTGATGGGACACACTGAGAGGGGCACCAAGTGACTATCTGTGGTGCTCTTGCCAGAATTGCACAATCTCAGTCTAACCATGAGAAAATTCCAGACAAGCCCACATTGAATAACAGTGCAAAATAATGTGTCACCTGGGTCAAAGAAAAAGGCTATTAAGGAACTACAATGACTGAATAGAATGATAGAATTATGGATTCACAAACTAGGACCCTGAACCTATAAGATAATATTAGAAGGGAAACTGATGGAATTTGAATAATGTCTTGGATTCCCAAGTAGTGCTGAACTCAGGTTAATTTCCTGAATTGTGTCATTGGACTGTGTTTGGGGAGACATTGTAGAAAACCTTGAGCCGACACCACTCGCTGATAAGAGAATGCTCCCTTCTCTGGGACTGGGAAGAGGTCATCAGCTCCATTGCCATCCCACGGCAAGGCCTGGCTGCTACACTAAGACATGAAAAGGTCAGATTAGAAAGTCCAAAAGAACATGAATAGAGCAGCTACAGCTAAGAGATGTACAGGATGCAAGTCAACATACAAAAAACAATCGCTTTCCCCAGTGTATCACTCATTTAATAACAAGCAACTGTGCCCAGTGGTACACAGCAGCCAGACATCATTCCTAAATGATCTAAAATATAATCAAGATCTCCACACTGAACTTCTACAAAACCTCCATGAAAAAATTTAAATGTTAGACAGATACATTTAGGAATATGTTTATGGACTAAAGAATCAAATTTTGCTGTCAATTTTCCCCAAACTGACCTACACACTCAATATAATACCTACCAGACCCTTAGCAGGTTTTATGTAGATGTGAACAACCTAACTCTAAAATTCATATGAAAGGAAAAAGAACCTAGAATATCATTGGGAATATAGACATTACCTGATTATTTTTTGAGATAAGGTCTCACTGTGTAACAAGGGCTAGCCTGGAACTCTCTGTGACCCAAGCTGGCCACTCATGAACTTTCTGCCCCAGATCCCGTGCTCTGCTTTACACAGCCTGACCTTCAGATTGAATGTGAAGCTAGAGTACTGAGAGTGGAGACGCGACAGAGGACAGCCATGCAGTTAGTGGATTGCACAGTCCCCAAATGGACCCCAGGGATGCATGATCACATGATCCCAAAGTGCCAAGATACTTCAACAACTGGTACTGGAAGACCATATGCAAAATGACTTAAAAATGATCTCAGCCTTTATTTACCTCACATGAGCATTAACCTGAGATGGATCATAGAATGTGTCTAACTATACTCAGAAATGTACACACGAAAAGCAGCCCAAGCCACCGTAGAGGAACAGAGAAACTGCCATGTGCAGGAACAGAATGTCACTTAGCAAACAAAGGGTAAACGGTTGGCAGGTGCAGCACGAGTAATATCAAACTCAGAATCAAAAGAGGACTTCTGAACGAGAGAGACGGGTCCGCAGTTGGAAACACTTGCTGTTCTTCCAGAGGACCCCAGTCCACTGGAGAATTCCCACCCATGTATTAGTCCAGCTCTTCTTCGGACCCCTGAAGGTAACAGCATGCATATGGTATACAGACACACATGCAGGCAAAACACCCATTTAGATCAAATTTAGTTGAGAATGTGAGATGCACACACACACACACACACACACACACACACACACACACAATTGTTTAAAAAATTTTGGCTGATGGAACCCAGATTTTATATATTAACTAAAAATTAGTAATAAAAAGACTCTGCATATTTTTGTTTGTGAGGTCCTAGGAAGGACAATGCCCTTGGTGGTTGGGGGACATTAATTCAAAGGGATTATTCCAGTTGGGGTGAGGGCTGTAAAAATATTTGTCAAAAGTTTTCAAATTGTACATTTTTAAAAATTTTTTTATGTATATGGGTGTTTTGTCTACATGTATGTCTGGGCACCACTTTGCATACCTGGTGCCCACAGAGGCCAGAAGAGAATCCAAGTCCCTGAAGCTAGAATTACAGGTGGTTGTAGGTCACTTGTGGGTGCTGTAAATCAAACCCAGGTCCTCTGAAAGAGCAGTCAATGCTCTTAACCTCTGAACCATCTCTCCAGCTCCTTCAAATGACAATTTTCGATGGACACATTTTATTGTATATAAATTACACCTGGATAAACTGGTGTTTAAGACACCAGTTTAAACAGGCCAGGCATGGTAGCACATGCCTTTCCAGCAGTCAATATGCTGAGGGAGGAGGATCCTAAATTTGACTACATAGACTCTAAAAATAAATAATGGCTGGATATGTAACTCAGTGATAGAGTTTAATCCATAGCACTTAAAAATAGATAAAACAAAAATTAACTAGAAATATGGGCTTTCTCTTTCTATATTCACTCCAGACAGTCATAGTATCACCTGACAGATGTGTTTGAAAGCTCATCTTCTCAGACTCAGCACCTCCCTTCTCCCCAAATTTGGTATGAAATGCTGAGACTTAGCATTTCAAATAAGCAATCTTGAAGGTATGAGATTCAGGTCCCTCTGAGCACACTTTGGAAAACTTGCCCTATGTGAAGTCTACCACTACATCTCCCTCCTGGGTTAGAAGCAAATCATGTTTGCGCATCTAGTCTGGGCTCTGAGATTCCTTCAAATCCACCATTCCTAATATAGGGTTAAGAGTGGCCCTGGAGCACTGGTGGCAAAGAATAGAATGTAGGAGACATTCCGGTGCCAGTTTAAATGATGCTGACCAAGCCACACCACGTGACTAAAGGATGCAGTTAAACCGTCACTGCCAGGTCATCTTCCTGAAAGGCAGGTGACCAGCAACTGAAAGCTCTTGAATGACTGTTAATCGTTCTTTGGCAGTTGGTAGGATTAGCCCCCGCCTTGTTGCTGGGCAACCTGGCTTGGCAGGCACTGGCACCACCTCTGGGGTTCATAAGCAAAGCAGCTTGGGTGTAGAAAAGAGCAGAGGAGGTTGAAGGAGGTTGCTTAGCTGGTTGGAAAAGCAGTGGTTCCTCCCCCCACTTCAAGGGCTTTTAGGACATCAGACCTCAGAAGCTTTATAGGACATCTTTCAGTGTTTGGATCAGCAGAAGGTCTCTGGGCTACTGCTGACAGGCCTGAGAGAAACTGCCTGTTCCTCAGAACCACAATCGAGGATAGCCTTGAAGAGAAAGCTAGTCCAGCACAGTTTGTTTGTGACATGGGGATTCAGCTATGCTTAAATGTGATCTATAAGAATAGTCTAAGCTACACTGGGACCAAAGTTTGTTACAGAAAATCAGAGCCGGAGAGACAAAGTCAGGCAGTGGAGAGGGAGTAGCAAATGCGTTTGAAGAAGTAGCTTCAGGAGGTAGAAGTAACTGTGCATAGGGTAGCTCTGCTCTCACTGGCAGTCAAAACAGGAGGGGCAGATGAGTAACACTTGGATTCTTGATTAGCAGAGTGAAGCCTTGCTACCATTTTATTTATTTTTTAAGAAAAAGAAACCATCCTTTTGAGTTCTGAGTAAGGCACGAACCACAGCTTCTCCTTGTATTTCTTCCCACTGCTCATGGCAATCAGTATCCATAGCAAAGGGAACATAGACGGCACAGTGATACTGAGGTTGGGTATCAAACAGAAAAAGGGAAAGTTCAGCTCAAAAGAATGAAACTGACCAAAAGCCAAGGCCTCATTGTTAATGTAACTTGACCTCCAACCTCTAGACTTGGGACCCCCTGGAGTGTCTTCCCTCTTTCTGTCCCTCGTGTCCCCCCACCCCCCCAACCAGGGCAAATTCTGTATACTTAAAGCTTTTTTTTTCTTTCAATTGATTTTGCAAGCTCAATTCACCTTCACAGGTGGGGATTTTAAAACACTGACGTGGGAAGTTAGTGTTGGGAGATATTTTTACTTTGGCTTTATGCACGTTCTTGGTCTCCTTTCACAATCATTGGTAGTTCCCAAAATGTTAATGCCAATGGCTAAGCCCTCTCTCCTTGGGCATCTGGAAGCTCTTAAGTCTTGCACAAAATACTTGCTCTGTGAACCTTTGGGAATTTGATCCAAGTGGGCAGAGAAGATACGAGAAAGATACTAGAGTGCAGCTGCTAAGTTCAGTAGCAACTATATCAGGCATGGGGGAGGGCATAAGTTTTCGTGGAATTATTCATATACCGGAAAATCTTCTGGAGAAGGTAGAGAGGATTGGAAGCCTAAAAGTGATGATAGACATATAATACAAATACAGAAATAAGGCACAGGACTTGGGACTGGCAGTTGACACAAGAATGTTCAGGGTAAATAAACTGGTCTTAGCTGGTGACTAGCAAGGGTGTCAAATAAGACTCAATCTAGATCATCTAGAAGACTCAGAGGATTTGGAAAGACCAAATGAAAAGGGCAATTGTGGCAGGAGGAATACAGAGCTTAAAGAACAACGGAGATTTACAGGGGAGCTACTTAGCAAACCAGACCAACTGGGTAGAAAGGTTAGGTGATCCTAAGAACCACTGAACAGACTGGATATGTGTGGGTTACATTTTGCTGATTACAGGAACCTTTACTTGTTTTTAACTGTAGTCTAGTGATTTGGATTTCCAGAAGTTCCAAAAGCCTGACATTATGATGCAAGGCATAAAACACGAGGGGTTTACAAAGACTAGTCTAGGAGAAGGGCCTGAAAGGCAGGTAGCAGAGGAAGCCCAGTCTAGGAGAAGGGCCTGAAAGGCAGGTAGCAGAGGAAGCCCAGGTTCTGGCCATGTGAGTGAAAATGGAAATAGCCAAGTATATGGGATTGGGGGACTGGGGCACTGAGAAGGGGAGGGAAAGGCTGTGAGAAGATGGGTTTTTCTGACAACGGAGTTCTCTGCTGAGTATCAGAGAATCGCTAAGGCACTAAGAGAATGGAAAGGCTGAGGACAGGGGCAGATTTGAAGGAAAATTGGATTAAGACTTGAGATATTTGGGCATTTGAGACAGTCACCTGATGCCTGAGAAGGTAGGGATAGAAGAGAAACAGTTGATAATTCATTTATTCATTCAACACACACTTGTTGGTAACCTCTGGTCTACCTGGCCCTATGTTAGGTATCAAAAAGGATATAAAATATGAGTGTTAGCTCCCTTTGAAAAATTAAATGTAGTCTCTCAAGTGAGAAAAGACAGAGGCAAATGTAGCAGACCTGGCCGAAGACTGGCACTGGACAAATGAGCTACTGATCCAAGACAGGGGTTGAGGACTGTGATTCAGCATCGTTCCAATATCTATGCGGCTCACTGGACTTAGCAGATGGTAATCCTCTTCTCTCCTATTCCACTGTGCCCCTCTGCAAACAGCAGACTCATCTTAATAGTGTGCTTAGAGGTCACGAGTGTTCTCTGGTCAGACAGCCTTGAGGAGGAGGAGTGGTCCAGATAAAGGAGGGGCAGTAGGGGAAACTCTCTGATCCTTCCTAGAAGAGGTGGAGTGGATTGGACCCCCAAACCATGTTTTCATTGGTGGTGTTAACAGGGAGGATATAGAGAGTAGGGTCCTCAGTGGTCTTAAGATCTTCCTCACACGATGAACTCTATTTTACTGAGCACTGGAAGATGAAGAGGAGGTTGGAGATGAGGCCAGGATTAGAGGTGGTGGAAGAGAGGTGGGTGGTTAGGTTAGACGAAGGATGGACAAGCCCAAGCACCACCCCACATTCTCATTTGTTAATGTTTCTTAGGCAACAAGCTATGGAGAACATTTTTTTTTGTCACGCCTTCCCAGTGAAGTCATCTCATAAATTGTATGTGCATTTTAATTTTTACCACTAAAGGGATTCTTCGATTCCTTTTTGGGGGGGGTGTGCTTCAGAATATCCTTTTAGAACTTGCTTGAATGCACATAATACAGCTTGTGTTATGTAATATTCATTTGGGCATATCAGATAAAAAGAAGCCACCACTAAGGGCAATCTGAAATCCTACAAGGCTTGATAACCTTTTAAACAAACTGACATCATTCAGTGGGTCACACACTTCTGAGAGAAACTGCCTGCAATCTGCTCCAAAGCCTAACTTTTTTTACAAGGTCTTCACCCCAGGTACCAAGCCTGTACTATTATAACATTCATTCTCCTCTTGATGCTGTAGGAATTTTCTTTGACTTCATAAAAAAGACACTGATCAAACTAACTTGGCTACTCATTCCCACTCGACCACTAACATACAATCGGACGTGGAAACCATGAATAGGATTCGTAGTCACCTCTCTAAGCAGTCACCCTCCCCTCTCCCCGACCTCTGTTGTACTGATGGATAAGATGGCCCATCTGGAAAGAAAAACTAGCTTGCTTTGGGGTCACTGAGAATGCCTGTGTCAACTGCTGGATGTGGTCACAGAATCCAGTCTTTAAGTAAGGGACTGCAGTCTTCTAGGATTTTGTCAAGTGGCTGTTCATTATCAATGCATCAAAACTGTTTGGATCACTGAAAAGCTCTCACACCAAAGAATCCCATGTTGCCCCTCTGCAGATACAAATGAGACCAGACACTTAAAGGCTATACTCAACCATAAGCAGAAAAGGGTCTTAATCACATAGTTAGGTCCCTCAAGAAATATTTAAAGTGACTGAAAATCTCAACTTAAGTCAACTGAATGAATAGCCTTTGGACCATCTATGTAGCTCTGACAAGTTTCACTGGTTTACCAAAGGGCAAGATGAGAAGAGCAGACCTACCCCAGAGCAACAACACATTGATGCTAGTACCTATGCTGGGTCAGGATCCAGTCTATTTTTAGCAGTAATTGGCTCCCTTCGCCCATTTGTTCCTGGTGGCACAGGTCTGAGCTCTACATGGCGATCTTCTCCCTGTGCCGCCTCAGCAGCATCAGGGGATTGGACTATGGCCTTGTCACATAGCCTGAAGATCTATCAATCGTCATCATGCTTCTGTGCCTGGGAATCAGAGATTTGTGCTTACTGCTGGGCAGGGTGAGTGGGGCATACCCCCCTCCTCCTCCCTGTGAAGTGGGACAAAGCAGGAGTCACCTTGGGCCCTCAAGGAGGTCTTGAGGAGCAGTTTTCCCTAGGTCAAGTGATGAATAAGCTCACAGGACGCCAGCCTGAGGCACAAGGCCGTGGCTCCCCAGAGATTTGGTGATTGAAGCCTTGACCACCACCAGTTCAGTAAAGTTGATTGTCCAAATATCAAAGCATGCTGTTTTCCTCTGGTGAAGATCACCTCTCACCACAACACCTGCAGCTGCTCTCAACTGACAACAGAAAAGGACTTCAGGCAAAAGCAGGTCCTTTAGTTTACTGAATATGAAAGTTTTGGGGTACAAGTGTCAACACCCCCAATATAGCAATAGCAAAGGGGGAAGAGTTAGTAGGGGCTAAAAGGCAACGCCTCCACTGTTTTGAATCAGAGAATTAGCACACTGACTCCAGCCAGAATGCAGAGGCTGTGGGCAGACACTGGGTTTCTTGGCCTGATTGCACACTGAGGATTTCACCAACTCGTCCTCTGAGTAACTGTCCCCAGGACCCAACAGCCAGGTCCAGTCCAGGCGATAAAGTATCACTCCCTTCCCACTAAGTGTCGGTGACCCCCACACAGGCCAAGCACCCTGTAGTTGGAGGGCACCCTGATGCCATCTTGCTGCCCCTTACCAGTGAGCTTCCATGTGGCTGAGGCTGGTAGATAAAGCCTTCTGGGGGTGCTCTTCAGAACCCACAGGGCCATTAGGGCTATGAAACCAAGAACTTAGCCTTGGGATCTTGTTCACAGAGAATCTGTCTGAGACATCAATGACTTCAAAATAGTCAATGATTTCTCAAGTATATGTTGGGATGTTATAAGTATCTGTGTATGTCTTCTGAAGGCCTTCCTGGATGACTGGATGGCCACTCTCCCCCTGTTTCTCCCTTTGGAGAAAGACACCGAGCACGGATGATATCTCATAGCCCACTGAACAATGAGAAGCCCCTACTCTGACTTGGGCCTTCTCCTGCACCCTCCACCCCTGCCTTGTACACTCTGGGATTGCTTTCTCTGCTGAACCACTGTTCCTTTTGTCACAGGGCATCTATCTCCTTGGTGATCAACTTCTTCTGAGACATGCTACTCTTAAGCTTAGAATTAGCTAGCTCTACCTCCATTAAGTGTATGGAGAAAACCTGGTCCTGCTAGCCTGCAATTTGTTTAACTTGCTGTATACATTGTCCAGCTAGACCTTTTATTTCTCTATCTGCTTTTTTCTATATTGTGTTTTGTTTTGTTTTCCGCCTACTCAGTCCTCAGTTCAGTCAGTTCTGACTACAGTTGCCGCTGCCACCACGGCCTCCCTAACCACAGTATATTGCTGTGGGCTGTTCTAAAACCTAGATGAAAGGCGGCAGGAATGTGGGAGAGGTGGGGGCTTGCTATGTCAGCTGTCAAACTTCTGTCTCCCAACAAACTCCACAGAGCAGGATGGCCAAGAAAGATCTATTAGCTGGGGTCTATACCCTCAAGGTCACTGTGCCTTTAATGAATACCAGAAGTTTCACTGAGGACTACACACCCTCTCCTCCATTACAGCACATTTCTCCTAGAGTCCAGCTTCATTATTTTGAAACAGTAACAACAAAGCGAAACAGTATCCCCCCCATACCCTAGTACCCAGCAGCAAGCCTGCCTGTCACATTCCCAAAAGGCCCAATTTTACTGGCACTTTGCCCCATCCGCCTCATGGAGGGTTTCCTGCAACTCTCAGCACAACAACTTGCAGTGTTTTCCCAAGATTTCCAGAAACGGTTGCTGTTCTCACAGGGCCTATTGCCACACCGTCTTTATCTCCACCTGTGTCTGCAACTAATCCGGCGTGGAGAAGAGACGCATTGGTGCTAGTCCTTAGGACCTTAAACACATGTTTAAGTCTGTCATGTTCCTCCTCGGATACGAGCAGTTTTCACTTGGTTGGTCTTCTGCAGAAACCCCACTCATGCTTCCAAGTTCTAGCTCAGATGGTACCCTCAGAGGGTACCCTCTCTTGCACATCCGTTTTAGACGTGGTCTTGATTTCTACCCAGGAGGGGTGATCTCCATCCATTCAAATCCACATTCCCAGGGACCGAGGCTGGGAGAACTGGAATGCCCTGTGTTTCTGCCCTGAATGGCTAGGGTAAGACAGTGAGGCTGTGGAGCCCAGGGAGAAGGCACAGCACCGTGAATCCCTGGTAAAGAGTTGTCTGCCTGAAAATAGTCAGTGCAGTGAAGAGCACGGAGGCAGGGTCCCTGGGGTCCTCGTGAGTCTCCTAGACTTGAATGACCCAGACAGAAGCTGGAGTACGGAGCAGGGGATTAGATGAGCCTTTGGGTATTTGTGGTGATTATCTCATTCCCATCCACAGGGTTTGTTGTAGGGTTGGTTTTCTCAAAGCCCCTGGAGAGCCAGTTCAAGGCCCCTGGAACGTCATTGCTGATGGCCATGTGAGCAGCACTTTACATTAACATTAAACCAACTGGGCCTTCTGTGCCACCCCCCATTAGTACAAAGGTCCAAAATCATTCCTGGAGACTCTCTGGGACCCTTCAGTTGTCAGGCCCCTCGGTCTTGATTTCCCTTGGGAGAAAAAGAATGGGCCCTTTACTTCCCGCCGTGAGAAAGTTGACCAGTTCATAGATTTCAGCTGTCGTGGTGGTCGTCATGACCTATAGCCGCCTCTAAGGTGAGGCATTCTTGGCTTACTATCAACAATGGACAGGAAGCACCTTTTTGTACAAATAGGATGGTGTTCTTGATAGTTGCAGCCAGTCACCAAGGTCTCCTTTATATGCAGCTAACAATGCATCCCCCCACGATAGTCCTCAGTGCACATGGGGAAATGCAAGGCTTATTCCCTCCCAAGGACACAATACTAGATACTGTCATGCTCTGCCACAATTTTGTCATACTCCCCAAAGCCATTTGCACCAGACTTGACCACAGCCACCTTATAAAGGGTTTTATTCAGCTCCTGGCACAGTGCCTTTTTTTTTTTTTAACATTTCACTTCCTTTAGCTTTGCCAGAAGTCCACTCTTAAGAATTTTACTCTTAAGAATTGTGTTCCTTTTTTTTTCTTCACGAAAGAGGTCACTGAATTCTTTGCACTTCCCACACATGGTTTTGCACTTGGGACTGCATAGACTCATTACATAGACAACACAGACCCTCATTTGCAGCCTCATGTCTGCTGATGCTGCTCCCAAAGAAACCCCATGAGCTACTTCATGCCAGAGTCAAGATTAGGATACAAGCCTCCTAGCCCTTACTTTTCCGACTTATTTTTACTTCTTTTTCTTTTAGCCAACATGCATTTAGCCCCACCTGCTTCTCTGACAGCACATGAACCATGTCTGAGAGGAAGCCTCTGGGGAGAAGGTGGTCTGTTTAAAGACAGATAACCCCCAATACATGGTTATCATTTGACTGTTTGTTAGAGATATGGTTCAGGTAG
The DNA here is from genome assembly GCF_903992535.2 of Arvicola amphibius. NCBI lineage: Eukaryota > Metazoa > Chordata > Mammalia > Rodentia > Cricetidae > Arvicola > Arvicola amphibius. The sequence continues at coordinate 75,192,976 of NC_052059.1, forward strand.
AGAATAGGTGGGGATAAGAACCAAATCCTGGGGTTCCAAACACGGGCCAGAAATGACCAGTGAGAATTCTTACATCACCCAGAATCTGAAAAGCCTAGGGATGGTAAACACAAAGGATACAGGAAAAACAACAGCATAAAGAATGTGGTCCATCTCTTTCTCTCATTCTCATTTTGCTTTTTGCTAAATGGAGTGTGTTTTTGACACTCTGGAATGAGGCTGAATGTTGCTCCTCACCTCTAGGTGGAAAATGATGGGCCTCTTAGAAGGCATTGGTACCACTAGATGACAATCAGCATTTGGGGGGCAGAGCTGATGCCTGAGTACTTGGTGTCCACCAGCACCCTCAGATGGTCAAGTTCATCCAAGGAAATCAAACCAAGTCTGACGAGAGGCACCAGGGATGAGGCCATCATTCTTCAGACCCAGTATGGCCCATATATACAGCTCAGAAAACCCACATCCAAGGAAGCAGGGATGAGGAGAAGAGAGCTAACTGAAACACAGTGTGGGGCTCTGAATGTCACAGCCATGGGTAGCCAGAGCATAGCTAGCAGTGTCCTGGGAGACCCTGGAATTAGGTAACATGGGCAGCACCCACCATTTCATAGCTCACACACCTACAAGACTCTTCTGAGATAGGATTTACTAGTGCTGTTACGCTAGCATCTCCAAGCCCAATCCACTGCTGTGCCTACACAGGCATTTCCAGCCAAGGATATGACTTCCCTGTTGATGCTGAGTGTTTAGAGAAACATGGAGAAGCTCACAGAAGCTGAATGCAGCAGGGTGGGCAGTGTGAATGGAGCACAAAGCCCCTTGTTGCTCTGAGCACCCGAACTTTCCAGACCTGGGATGCCCTCAATTAGTTCTGACTAATTCTGTGGCAATAGTTGCTCTGTGACCAAAATTGTACACAGACCTTTCAAAACCATTTTAATACTGGGGCCTGAAAGAGAAGGGGCGACAGCGGGGAGGGAAAGGCACACGCTAAGCATGAGTCCCGGGGCTCAGGTTTCATGCACACTTTCAGTAAAAGGGATTCACTGATGTTCCTACTTCTTTACGGCCATCTCTCCATCAGGAGACTAATAGTCCCTTTGTTATATTTGGTCATGATAGTCAAGCATCCCCTGTACACAAAACACGTCATTGGAGGACCATGGTGCAACTTTACATAGAGACACAAGTCAACATTCCCTAACTGGTGGCCTTTCTTCGGGCATAAAAACGCTGTAAGGGCTGCCTCTAACTAAGACTCTCTCAACTGATATACGACCCTCTTTCCTTTCCTAGCCAAGCAACTCACTACCACACTCCCTTCCCACCTGTTGTGGAGCCCACCACAGGGGGTCAATAGCAAAAGGGGGACTCTACAGAGGAGGTCACATCATTTCCCAGTAACTCCTTTGACTCTTTGTCCCTAAAGTATTTTACTTCTCTTGTGTCTGGTTCTATGACTGAATCCTATGCCAAAAAGTACTAGGAAAGCCCAGTTCCATGATCCCCAAATTAACCACCTTGCATCTTGTCCCATGTCTAGAACGCAACAGCAAAGAAACCCTGAATAGAAATGGTCCTCCTTTCTCATCTGGGAAAGGGAAAGAAGCTTCCAAACCCAGGCAGCTTATGCCAAGCTGAAGAGCTCTGTGAAAGAGATGGTGAGAGGCCTGGGAGCATGGGACAGATACTGGTTCTTGGAGGCACAGTCAGTTGCTGGCGTATTGCCCCATTCAAGAACACAAACCTCTTAGGACAGAGACCCTGTCTTACTCACTTTGTCCCCTTTGCCTGGCACAGACCAAGTGTTTAAGGAAGAGAAGCAACAAATGATCTCCAAGGTCCAGGAGTGGCCAGTGGAAGTGGACATAGCCCAGGTTGCACCCATCTTCTGGTGTAAGTTTCCAGTGCTTACTTACCTGGCCAGGGTCTCCTGATGATGACTGTGGGAATGAAAAACCAGGCCCAGGTGGAGAGCGGCTCAGCAAGACTGAGCCTGAGAAAAGTTTATTGTAGCAATCATATACCTTTTTTGTGTGTGTGTGGTTTATCAAGACAGGATTTATTGGGGTAGATTTGGAGCCTGTCCCAGAACTCGTTTCATAGGCCAGACTTGTCTTGAACTCAGATCTGCCTGCCTCTGCCTCCCAAGTGCTGGGATTGAAGGTGAGCGCCACCTCTGCCCAGTGCAATCAAACTTCTTAGACCCTTAGCAGAAACAGAATGCAATGGTAGTTACCAGGATACGATGACATTTGCAAGCTATGCAAGGTACACAAGATTGTCTAAGACTAATTGTTCTGCCAAATTTTACATGCTTCACTGGCTTTTAGGGAACACAGACAAGCTTGTGGGGCAAGACTGAATCCATTCTGCCTGCTTGGGCCCATTTACTTGAGGTCCTGCACCACTGCCCACATCTATAGTAAGGAAATGGGACCTTTCATTGAGAGACAAAAGTAACACAATCTAAAAGCCAAAGAATACAGGTGCCCTTGTATATCCTGTGGGTGTGTCTTCACAGCTGATGCTGGGATTGTAGAGGTTAAGAAAAGCATGGTTTTCTCCTGTCTTTTCCCCACTCCCTAGCTGGCCTGCCACCCAGCTCCCAAATAAATACACAGAGACTTATTCTTACTTATGAATGCCTGATCTTAGCTGGCTTGTTTAACTAGCCAGCTTTTCTTAAATTAACCTGTTTCTCTTCTTCTATATTTTGATGCTGGGCTTCTCACCTTTCTTTACTCTGTATGTCTTTCTTCCCTTCTTACTCTGTGGCTGGTTGTGTGGCTGGGTGGCTGTCCTTGGCATCGTCCTCTCCCCCTTTACTCACTCCAAGCTCTTTTCTTCTCTAGATTTCTCCTCCTATTTATTTTATCTGCTTGGCAGCCCCACCTATCCTTTCTCCTGCATTGCTATTGGCTGTTCAGCTCTTTATTAGACCAATCAGGTGTTGTAGACAGGTGCGGTAGCAAAGCTTTACAGAGTTAAACAAAGGCAACATAAAAGAATGCAACATATATTTACATCATTAAAAATATTTCCCAGTATAAACATAGGTAACACATCTTAAACATTCCACAACACTTTAGCCACTTTCTCTTCTAAACCACAGTGCCAGAGCAGGGGAAACCTGTACTGGTTTCACACCTCTCTCCTACTCTATACCCTTAGGTTTTCATTTATGAAATGACAATAAAGAATAGTTATTTTTCAAAAGTCATTGGGCAACTACAATAACATGTGTGCAACACCTAGTACATGCCAGGCCTTTGAATAGACAAAACCCAGCAGGCGCTAACTAGATGTCATTAGACCCAATAGAGGAAGCAATGTGTGCTCACTGCCCACTGTCCACCCTGACTTCCCTAACGGTACCATTTCCTGCTACCAGGCAAGCAAGATGCAAGCAGACGGGGGCCCCCCACAGGCCAGAAGGCCCAAAGTGTGTCTGCTCCAGTCTGTTCAGTCTGCAGCGCTGTTGCAGAGCTTCGAGTGAACGTGAAACAGTCCTTGTCGGACGTCTGACCCAACTCTGGGGTGTGAAACACATAATGATAACACTAAGAATCAAATGCTGTCCAAGGGCCTAGAAGGGGTTCTGTATGCAATGTCTCACCTAACAAGTGGATTCGGAATAACCATTTTCAATCCTTAAAAAATAGTTTTTCCAATTCCTTTTGATTACTTCAGTAATTAAGACTGACAAGAGATTAAACAAGTAAGGTGTGACTAAATAATCACAGCTGCTATAGAAGTAAGACATACTTATTTTTTAAAAAAATTTTTTTGAATAACTGCAGTTGGGGAGATGTTTCAGCAGTTCAGTGCACTGGTTGCTCTCTCTGAGGATTCAAGTATCTCACAACCATCTGTAACTTCAGCTCTAGGGGATCCAATGCCTTCTTCTGGCCCCTGTGGGCACCCTCATACACACAAGTAAAACACAGAAACACACATGCACATAAATAAAAAATTTAAAAAGTCACTAGTTGAAATTAGAGTAACAACTTGGTGGGGGGGGGGGGAGCTGTAGTTCATGGTAGTCCAGCATTTGTGTGACAGCGTTTGTGCCTGAAGTCCCGGGCTCAGCCCTCCACAAGTACTGACACAGCCTGCGTCTGTCCATCACCACCAGAGAGGTGGCATGAAGAACTCAGAACATAGTGCAAAGAAGCAAAGGGAGCTAGGTGTGTGGAGAGGAGAATCCCGACTCTGGGCTCTTGTCTGCGACTGTGGATAAGGAGTGGGCTGTGGCCAGAAGCTTCGTCTCACCAATCAGGTGATGAGGGAGAAGTCAGGACTTCAGGAGGTGTGTTGAGAAGATCAGACAGGCTTAAAGTGAGGACATGAGAGGAGAGGGAAACATACAGTTCCTCCTTTTGTAAAAATTTTAATCAAAGCTCCTTTTATTATTTGAAGTATCTATAATTGAAAAACAATAAAGCACTTTTTAAAAATTCAAACTAAGAGTGCATTTTTAAAGAGAAAGTTATAAAAAGAAAGCCGACCTTGTTTGAGTGTAATTTAGTGTTTATCAACACTTTAAACTGTGGATATTATCCTAAAATTCTACTTCAGGATATTTAGAGAAATGAGTACCAATATTGTAGCATAGTATCCAGGCATGGTCATTAGCAGGGGAACCACCAACGAGAATATAAATAAAACTATTGGCATAACAGGTCAGCATGAAATAATATTGAACTCCAGATCCTGTGCTTCTACCAAAACTTAGGTGTGCCGCCATGGGAAAACAACAGCAAGTAGCCCTGTCCGTGTCCAGCCACACATGTGAAGCAGAGACTGGTACTATGCAAGAAAAGCAGAAATACCGGGGCTGGGGGAGGTCACACCAAAGTCAATACCTGCCTAAGACAAGGTCAATAGAAGAATCCACAACTACTACTAATACTGAACAGAGGCAAGGAGCGACAGCCATCTGCTCCTGGAGGGAAAGAAAGCATGGGTGTGTGGTGGAGACATAACAAAGCATAGAAGTTAGGGGTGCTTGATGATGGCATAACTTCCCCCGCCCATGCCCTGAGTCTGTCCCCGCACAAGCTAATAGCAGCCTGCTGCTGCTGGACTTTGAAGTCTACTGAGGGAAAGCACACTGGGGAAAGCTTGTCCAGTCCCCACACCAACAGCTGACAGGAGAGGCAGGGCTTATCACGAACATCATTTTCTTCAAACTCTCCAGTCTAAATTGATGACCAACGTTAAATAAAAACCACAACATAATTGACTTTAAAAAGATAACTTGGAGGATGAAAAGACGGCTCAACAATTAAGACCAGACACAGGTTTTTGCAGAGGACAAGAGTTCAGTACCCCACACCCACATCTGGACCACAGCCACCTAGAACTCTAGCTCTAAGGGCACCTTTTACCTCTGGCTTCTGGAGGCACTGCACTCACATGCAGATACCCCTAGGCACATATACACAGTTTCAATAACATTTTAAACATTCACATGGTTACTCTTTTTTAATTTCTAAAATTTATTATGTATACAGTATTCTGTCTGCATTTATGCCTACTCGCCAAAAGAGGGCATCAGATCTCATTGTAGATGATTGTGAGCCACCATGTGGTTGCTAGGAATTGAACTCAGGACCTCTGGAAGAGCAGCCAGGAACCAGTGCTCTTAACTTCTGAACCTCCTCTCCAGCCTCCCATATGGTTACTCTTAACCATAGAAGTTCGTTGAGATGTATGGATGTAGATCTGCTAATCTTGAATATGATGCTTTTATTGGCAAATTCTTTTCAATAAATTTCAATTTTTTTTACTTTTTAAAAGAATAAAATCAAAACAGAATTTAGAAGTGAATGACACCTTGTAACTATCAGACCAGAGATATGAGAAGGCTGGGATGGATGTGTTAAATAATCCACTTGAGCTTAGCATGGTAGTGCATGCCTTTAATCCCAGCACTGGGAGACAGAGGCAGGTGGATCTCTGAGTTCAAGGCTAGCCTGGTCTACGAGTGAGTTCCTGGACAGCCAGGGCTACACAGAGAAACCCTCTCTTTAAAAAATCCACTTGTAGAGGATTAGAAGAAGACATTTCCAGCCAGGGACAGAGAACCAAGCAAAAAATACTGGGTGCCATAAATTTAATGTCTGAGATGAACTGACTTGGCATGCTCCTCAGCAGAGGGCAACCAAACCAAGGAGAGAATCACTGAGCTCAAAAGATTAGACCAATAGGAATTATGTAATTTGATGGGTTGTGGTGTAGCTTGGTGAATGAGTTTAACATTCAAAAGACTGTCCCTAATACACACACAGAAAGAAAAGAAACCTAAATTGATAAACCAAGTAACTCACATAAGAATATCAAAGAGTTGGCTTGACAATGTAAACACCTATTTGAAACAGGGTTTTATTATGCTTCCCTAGCAGACCTGGATCCACCCACCATATAGTACTAGATTGAAGGCCCCTCACCACCCACACCTGACCAGCCTAAAACATTTGGAGTTTCAGAAGGAAAATAGTTTTAAACCCAAACATGCAAAAGAATTTCGTGAGCAAATTTATTTTTAATCAAAGGCAAACCACATGCCCCAGGAGTTCCTGCAACTCAGGAAGATGACCAGATGCTGTCTTTTCCGCAACAAGAAAATTCACCCAAGAGTCTGGGGGAGACTTCAAAAAGGGAACACATTCTCAGAAAAAGAAGGTGAAATTCCTCCTAAAGTCAAAACAGGATTACCAACAACCTACAGTTCCACCCTTCATGATCTAAAAACTAAAACACAGGAAAACAAAAATTCAATCAAGGGTTTGTGCCCTAGCTGGGTGGAATAGCGCATGTCTAGCATGCTTTGAGGAAGACTTGGGTTTAATCCCCAGACTCCTCAAACAATATAATAACAACAAAGAGGGGGACATATCCCACTGACCACTGAGTTGTCTTAAATTTTTGACCCCACCCGAGCCTCAGACCTAATCTTACTCTCTGGGATACCCTGAAGCTACAAAATAGATACGGCTCTTCCTGTCTACTCCAGCTCTCTTGGTCTACCCTTGTCCTTCCTGTCCACCCTAGTCCTCCCTGTCCACCTCAGTCCTCCCCGTCTACCCCAGTCCTCCTTGTCCACCCTGTCACTCCTTGACCTGCAGCCTCCCTCTCCATTCCTGCCCGCAGACCCTTCTAATACTTCTCACCCCAATTCTCTCAGCTAGGTAGCTTCAGTTCTGCCCACCAGGAACAAGGACTATATCGCTTGGGGCATGCTTTAGTCTGGACTCATCATTTCTTCTTGCAGGGGCTGGGAGCCAGTCATTGTGAGCAAATGTCCACATAAGCCACTACCCAAAGGTGTGATGAAAAGAGACTTTCTTGCCAGGGTAAACTTTACATAGTGAGCAAGAATCCTCTAGTACTTTTTGAATCCTTACTTTACTCCAGAATCTTGACTCTGGTTCCCAAGCTACAATAAGTTAAAGAACCCCTCCTGTGATGACAAGTGGTCAGTATAAGGCCCCTATAATATAGCTATTTAGGAATTGAGGGTTTTTTAAGTTAATATATAAGGTAACATATTTCATTATGACATTTTCTCAATATATATGTATACATGTATATAAATTTAGATAACATAATGGTACCTTGTTCTTATACATACCTACAACTCATTCGTAGGGTAACAAAGGCCAATCAAGGAAAATCAGCCAATCCCTGAGCATACTGACTCTGAACCCAAAGCCATTGAAAGAAGCACACCTAAGATTTGAAACCTGAGCCAGTGAAACACTTTATCCCTGTGAACCCAGAAACCAAAGAAACATACCCTGACTCTGGAAACCGTTCCAAAGAAACACACTTTGTCCCTAGAATCAGAGCCAGTGAAAGAAATATGTCCTGGCTCTAAAATTAAAGCCAACGGCTAAAAATAACCAGTAATAAAATAACCAAGTAATCCCTGAGCACACTGACACTGAACCCTGAGTCAGTGAAAGGAAACACCCAGACTCTGACACCTGAGCCAATGAAAGGAACACTTTACCCTGTAAACCCAGAACCAAAGAAACACACCCCTGACTCTGAAACCAGTTCCAAAGAAACATATTGTTTCTAGAATCAGAGCCAGTGAAAGCAATATGCCTTGACCCTAAAATCAGAGCCAAAAGGTTAAAAGAATCAGTGAAAGAATCCATAGTTTGACCCTGAAATCAGAGCCATCTTTTGCCCCTGACCAACTAAAACTAACCTGTCCCTGAGCAGAAAAACTAACTAATCCCTGAGCAGAAAAACTTCTCCCTGGGAAAACTCAAGAAGTCCTATATAAGCCCCTCTGCCTGTTCAGTTGCTGGCTGTCCTTTCCCATTTCTGCAGAGGCAGCCTCTCTCCCCCCTCTCCTCTCTTTTTCTTCTCTCCTCCCCCCCTCTCTCTCAAGAGTGTCCCCTTTTAGCAATGTGATAGCAGAAGAGTAACACCTTGGGCCACCTAGGATGTTCCCTTAGGCAAACAGAGCCAGAGCTCAGCTGTAGCAACTCTCTAGGAGAGAAGCAGCATTATATACCCCTGAGGGGGAAACCATTCCCCTTCCCCCACTGAACCCCAGCTTCAGGTAGCCTGGCTTCCCAACAAGTCAGGACACCTTTCCCTCCAGGGCTGAGCTGTCTTATCACAGCTCTACCCTCCAGAAGCTGTCTTATTGAGGCTCTAGGTATAGCTTGGCTTCCCGATAGTTTAGGATTGTCTTTGCAGCTCCAGAGCTGTAACACGAACACTTGCTTGAAGGGGAATCTCTGTCAGTCAATGATCTTGAAGAGGTTGGATCAGGTTAAGGCATGACTTTTTGGGTACCTGGAGGGAAAACCGCCTCTCTCTCTCTCTCTGTGTGGTTCCTGTCCTACACAGCTGAGATTGGACTTCTTGTTCTTGTTTCGTGAGTTACCCCTTATAATAAAGAAAATATAAATTGGTATATCTTGGAGTTAGCCTGGGATTCTTTGACCCAGGATAATTCTATACCCATTATCCTTTCTCCTTCTGCTTCCTGATCCCTTAATTCCCTACCATCAGTGCCCTGTTTGCTTTCATGTCACACATACATATATATCCAGAATCTTGACTCTGGTTCCCAAGCTACAATAAGTTAAAGAACCCCCTTTATATGTGTTTATATTTTATTTATATGTGTTGTGTGTGCAAATATATATACACATCCCATACACACAGATTGTGTATTATAAGAGAAAACATTGTCTTTCTGAGGCTGGCTTATTTCACTTAACATGATGACTCCAGTTTCATCCATTGTCCTGAAAATGTCATAATTGCATTCTCCTTATGGCTGAATAAAATCCCATTCTTGTATGCCACAAAGGCATTTTATTTTTGTGAGTACAGGGCACAGAATGGACTAGATAGCTACTGCTCTGTCTGACTTCTTTCAAAAGGATGCTACCTCATTCTCTCATTGTGGCAACTTAAAAACACTAAGTCTACAAAAATAAAATAAAATCACCCTTCACATCACCACCTAACTTTGACTGGACACCACTCTCCTTCAGCCTTTCAGTCTGTTCTTGTACTGTGTTCTGGTGGCTGCCAGGTGGGGGGGATGATCAGCTCAGGACTCTCAGAGCTCATTGTCCTGGTGCATGATCAGGGTCTCTCCTGTGAATGCTGCAACCAGCTAATAACTAGTTCATTCCACTGTTTTGACTTTGAATAAAAGGAAATTTACATGGGTGCATATTTATTTATTGCGGCACCAGTCTCAGCAGCGAAAGATGCTACAACATCGCCTGTTGACAGATGGATGGGTAATGTGGGCTATACCCACTCAATGATTCCATGACTAGTCAACCCTTAAAAATGAGGGTACAAGTTCAACAGTGCAGATGAACTTATAAAATCTGAAAGAAGCCAGACAAACAAATGCATATGGTTCCATTATATAAAGTACCCAAAACAGGAAAACCCATAGAACCTGAAGATTCATGGTTTCTAGGGCCTGGGGCAGCAGGTTGGAGGATGGGGACCAGCTGGGGTGGAGAGACGAAGTGTTTGAAACTAGACCAGAGGTGATGGGCACTGTGACTGTACACAATGTGCCTGAGCTGTGACTTTGAGGTAACTTAATTTCATGTCATGTGAGCTTTACCTCAGTGGAGGAGAGAACAAGCATGTTAGGGCAAAAGCCACTAGTGACTCCCTGCTTTAGGAGCCACCAGGCACGGGCTTTTAAGCTAAACAATGGAATTCTATGGGAATGCACAGCCACGCTGTCATCCGGGGTAGTTTAACAAACGGTGGTCAGTTTTAAAATGCTTCCAAACGAAACCAACCTAACAGCAAAATTTACTTAGGTGATTTTTCTAAAGATTTTTATATTTTTAATTATGTGTGCTTGTATGTGAGTGCAGGTGCCCACGGATGCCTAAAATGGTATCAGATCTGCTGGAGCTGGTGTTACAGGCAGCCAGGAGTCACCTAACATGGGTGCTGGGAATCAAACTTGGGTCCTCTGAAAGAGACCAGTATGTGCTCCTAACCTCTGGGCCTTTCCAATGGACTAAAGGTGGGCAAAGCCATTACCCAAGACCTCCACTGTAAGGAAGCCTGAAGAAAATTGTCCAGCTAGGAGGAATGAAACATCACATGGGGCATTGGGATCTGCATGAGAGAAACAGGTGTACGAGGAGAGGAACAATGAGTGCATTTCTCCAAGTCGTTGGCTCATACACCTGAGCAAGCCATTTGCTTACCCACAGCCACTGCAGCACTGTGGCTGCTGACTGATTCTAAACCACACTATTCAGACCCGGTTCCCCCAAGTTCCCTCTTATCTAACCTCTGTCTCTAACCTACTGAGACACAAAGCTTTGCCACAGTGATACTCTCTGACTAGCAGTGAGTTCACATAAACTGAGTTTTTACCCTTTAAAAAAAGAGCAAGTACAGTGTACACAGTACATGCCTGTATTTGTATAGAAAGATGATATTTCTACCTACACTGAGAAAGTTCTAGGCAGGTTCCTACAACAATCCTACTTGGAAAGAAGAATGCTTGCTGAAAGGTTCTGGAACAGCAGGGGACTTTTCTTCCCTTAGGTTCTTTCTTCTTAATGTTGTCTGAGTCCCTCACAACAGGTGTGTAAATTACCTTTATAGTCTAAAATTCCCATTTCAAAAAAAAAAAACAGACAAATACAGCTCAGGCTATGCTTCCATGAGTCCAGAGAGAAATGTTTTGACACAAACTGTCTCCTGGGTCAGAAATTATTCCTTTGCTAGGCTGGACAGAATAGTCTGGGTAGAGAAATGTTTTATACAATGCACAACATTCTTGTCTTAGTCATTAGAGAAAGTCAAGAATCATAATTCTATTCAGCTTTGATCTAATGGGCTTACCCACCGGAGCAGAAGTTCCACTGTGCTGCATGAAGGTTATGGAAAGAGACTTTTACAGAAGCAGTGAGGAGTTAATGGTGGGTCTTGGGTGTTCTGGAGCAGAGTGTGGGGACACTGGACCTAGTTGGGGTGCAGAGGCAGACACTGAGCTTCCAGTGTAACTGCACACTGAGAATGTTGCTGACTCAACCCTGAGCAACTGTCCCCAGAAACCTTCTGGAGACAGGCCAAGGCCGCGCCGAGCATCACCCCCTTCCCTCTGAATGTCAATGACTCACACAGAGACCAAGCAGCCTGAGCTGGAAGCAGTCCGAGGGCACCTCGCAAGTGTTCCTCAGTGAACTCCCCAAACAAGGTGGATGCTCTCCTTGGGAGCTTTTCTGGGCCTTTTCCACAGTCAAAGAAAGCACTCCTTGCTTTGTCTTTGCAGATGGGATCCCTTAGCCCATGCCGCAAGTGGTTCCCTCCCACTCACAGGAAGGACCCCTTAATACTGACTCTCTCAGGATCCAGGCATCAGGGGGAAATTCTGGCACCACCATCCAAGCAGCAAATGTAGTTGGTCCCCATGTAGCCATGCCCTGGGCACAGCTAGAGCCCCCTCAAACTTCCCAGGCTGGCTTCCAGAGCTCCTGAGGAAGCTACAGTGTGGCTCTGTGGGTCTTTCAGGCAGGAAGCGTTGGGAGAGAAGCTCACCAGTAGCCCTTTCTGTCATAATTTTTCCTGCTATTTGATGACTTCATTGAGATGAAGATTAAATTTAGAATTTAAGATGATGTTTTAGTTGTACCAGGTATGATGTTAGGCGGCCATCTTAGGACATGGTCTTGATCTCTTCCCAGCAGGGCTATTCTCAGCCCACTCAAACCCACATTCCCAGGGGCCAATGCTGGAAGAACTGGAATGGTTTGTGTTTCTGCACTGAATGGCCAGGATGAGATGACAGCAAGACTGTGAAGCACAAGGAAAAAGTGCAGTGCCACGTATACCAGCAAAGAGTTGCCTACTTGAAAATAGTGAGGGTCATTTCTGATTCCTCTAGAGTAGTCCCATGTGGAACTGGACTGGAGTTGGGGTGGGGCTCTGGTGGGCCTGTGGATATTTGTAGTGTTTATCTTATCTTCCTAAACTGTGTTGAGGCAGTTCATGGTTTGTGGCAGGGTTGGATTACTTGGGGGTTCAGCTGTGCTCTGAGCATAGTCTCACAGTGCACTTTGTGTTTGATTTAAAGCCACTGGGCCTTCTGCATACAAAATTAGTCCACAGATCCAGGGGCATTTCTGGAGATTCCCTGGTGTTCCTTATTTGTTCAAAGATACCTCAGCCTTGTTTTTCCTGGGGAAATAATTGAGCCTCTTACATCCCTGGCACAAATGTTAAGCAGTAGATGGATTTATAGATTTCAACCGTCATGCCTTAGGCTAGTAATATGACCAAAGATGAATCAGAGCCGCATTCCTGGCTCACCACCAACCATGAACAGCAAACCCTAACTCTTCCTTGCAAATAGGATGGTGTTCTTGATGGCTCAGAGCCCCCAACAAGATTACAAAGTGCACCACAGTGCCTTACATGCTGAGCCACTCCAGTTCGCCTCCTCGGTTCTTCTGTGGTACCAAAGCTCCTTTAGCTTATCACCTCCCTGAGTAACCTTTCTCTGCTGTGGTACTCAGCTGTGAGGCCTAGGTCTCAACCCAAGGGAAGCTTGCCTCCCAGGAAGAATTATACTGATCTCTCTCCATGAGTTCAGAGCTTTGTCCAAGACTTTTGACTGACATACAAGGTGATGTTGCCTTCTCATCTCACATAGAGGCATGTAAGAGAGGCTTTTTTCTCCAGACATTTCCTATAGTCAAAGGTCTTGTTGTAGGATTAAATCTACACCTAGAAGTAGCATGGTGTTGGAATACTGGAACTTTGTTGATAGTTTGAAAAGAATATCTATCTACACAGCCAGAAAACATGTCTGTGTAAAATAGCTAGTTACCTTGGCACTACAGAGTCTAACATAGACTTCTAGAATTAAGCATATGAGAAGGTTCTTTTAGGACTCTAGTTCAATGACAGCCAGCAGTACCCACTGTGGAAACAAGTACTGTTGGGGGTTGATACTGGAGAGAGACAGGACTAGGAGAGGGTATCAGCCCCAGCAAGCTGCCCAAAGCCGAGTGCCTGTCGTAAGATAGTTTAACTCTCGTTGGTGTCCTGACTGCATCGTTGTCCCAACTGGGATTGCCTCTCACTCTGCAGAATGTGGAATGCACCAACATTACCAGCACATTGTGTCTCAGTGCAGTACCACACCAACTCCCTAATGGCATCCCTGCCTCCTCCATGTTGCAAGCAGCATTACTGGAGCTGCTAACCCCTGGCCTCTGGACCATGATGTTAGCCAGACAGCACAGGAACTGCCTTGACAGGCAGAGCTGTGGTGCCTGGGTAATGGGAGTGCAAAGGTGGCTGCAAAGGCAACTAGCCCTGTCCTAAGGACCACTCATACGTATGCTTCAGAGTCAATGTCCCTCAATGAGACTGAGTTTAAGGACAGGTCCTTTGGTCCTGATGAATAGCTCCTTTGCTGTGACTTCCTTTTGTAGTGGCCACTGGGGATCAGTATAGCTGGCCTGTTCTGAAGATGCTGGAACCCCTCTAGGCCACTGTCATTCAAGGATAGCCACTACCTAGCAGCCCTGACAGGCATCCTAGGAGAGCAGTGAAGCCCCTGGCCCTGCTACTATCTGTATGACATGAGGCAAGTTCCTCAACCTCTTTGCACCTCAGTTTCTCTTATCCTTGAGAAAGACAACAAAACCTACAGGGTTGGAATGATTGTTGAGACAATGGGGTGGGAGGTGGCACTTGACACATAATAAAGGCCACATGGCTTTTAAGATGTTAAGATTACCACTTCCTCAGAACATCAGAACATGGAGTTCTCTGTCTCCTGCAGTTTGTCCTTGCCTGTGCTGTATAACTTCCTCCAAATTTGGGTTCAAACCCTATGAGACAGAGGGGCTCCCCTGTCCTAACCTCATCTCTCTTACACTTCATCTGGTGTTGAAGTGTTGAAAAGGAATGCAGGACACTGAATGCAACCTCTCTCCAGAGGCTGTTTCTCAGGACACGGTGCCAGCAAAGGCCTGGAACGTCCCTGTCAAAGGAAAGCAGACCTCCTGAGAGCACATAAGGCTAGTAGACAATGCCTCTGGGGGTGTTCTTTTGAGCCCACTAGGCCACCAGGTCTATAGAGCCAGAAACTGGGCCTTGGGATCTTGTTCACAGACAGTCACTGGGATATCACTTGTTCAGTACAAGATGGTCTGTGATTACTTGAGCATAGGTTTTAATGTAATAAGCAGCCATGTATGTATGTCCTCTGGTGTTCTTCTTGGAAGTCCAGGACCATGGCTGGACACTCACCCACTTCCCCTCTGGAACCCAGTCATGAATCACAAGGTCAAAAGAGACCTAGTAAAGGCCCCCACAGCCAACAATAAGGAGCCCCTGACCTAACTTAGGCCTTCTCCCACAGCCCTGCTGCTGAGGGACGGCCGTGAACTCAAGGCCTCCATCTCCGCACTGGCTGATTTTTTCAGATGTTCTGCTCTTGAGGTGGAACTTGGTAAGCTCCACTCTTGTCTGCAGTTTGCCCAGCTCTGAGAGGACTTGGCCTGGCCAGCCACTCACTTGTTGGTACTTACTGGACACACTGTCCGGCTAGACTTCATATTTTTCTCCAGCTTGGTCACTAGTTCAGCCAGCTCCAACCACAACAGTTTCCACCTCCAACTCCAACATGTTGTTTTGGCTGGGGTCTTACTCACCCTCCTGGCTAACCAGAGGAAGGCGGCTGAGACATCAGACGGCAGCTGAGATGGACAGGCATCTACCGAAAGGGTAGCTGTAGCTGACCCTGTGGCCATCTGCAATACTCTTGTTACACACACTGGCCAGGTTGTACTCAGAGCTGGCCAGAACTAGGTCCTGCAGGGCTTCCTTCAGCTCCTTATACAATGTCTTGCAATATTTTCAAAGGGTTTCCAAAGCGTTTCCTGCTCACTCTTCCCAGGCCCTCCGGTCACTGTCTTTGATCTCCACCTTCAGCTGTTAGCCTGTCCAGCAAGAGGATGACCCAGTCACATTGGTCTTTTATGAAATTATGCTTACTGTACTTGTGTGTATCTGGCTCCCCATGGTAATTTTATGACTCCCCAAGTAGTTTTTACTTACTTGGTCTTCTGCAGAAACCCCACTTGTGCTTCAAGTTCTAGCTTAAATGGCATCTGTTCCTGGGAGTCCTCTTCATATCCCGAGTGCCTGGAGCATCCAATCTCAGCCTTGGCTGAGGTCATGGATGTCATTTTGCTTTACCTTGTCATCATACATCTTGATCTTTGGCCCAGGACCCCGCATGGACTTACTGGGATCTCTCTTCAACTTCTGTGTTTAGGGACCTAAGACACTGGCACAGTAGGTACTCAGAAAATATACAGAAAACAAATGTACTTCCAACATGTTTCTCTCTAATGGGATCTCTTCAAAGAGGTTTGTCCTTGACTTGGACACAGAGCACACTCAGCATGTTTAGACAGGAAAAACAATGGGAAACCCTAAAGCCAAGAGGCCAGGCAAGTTTCAACTAGGGGGCAGAAGGGAGGAACTATGGTCATACCTCCTTACCTGGACACATGGCCAATTGTGATATTTCAATAGACACAGGGCCCACAGCTACCTAAGTGCATCTGTATCACATGCTGTCATGACTGACCACAACCATGTCACCATCCTGAAAGGCCCAGTCCTTGCGCTCCACTGCATTCATCTGCAGGTATGTTGGGGATTTCCTTCAGTTCCCAGAACAGTACCTTGCATTGCTATATTATCAAGTTCTGGATTCCTTTATTGGTCCTCTTAAGGTCCATTGTCACATTATCATTGATCTCCACCTCTGTCTGCAGCTTTGTCTGGCTGAAGGATAACCTGGTGAGGTGACTCTAGTTTGTTCTGAGCTTGCATTTGATGACTACACATGTGCCCATACCTCTCTGTAGTTCTCTGCCTGTGCTGATATTTGGACGTCCTGAAGTTTGGTCCCCAGATCCTTCAGTTCTGACTGTAGTAGCTCCAGCCCACACAATAGGTCATTATTTCTTGTTCTGCAGGTGGTTTGACTCTAAACTGGATGAGGAAGTGGCCTGGAACATGTACAAAATGAGGATCTGCCTGTCCTTTATGGAAGGAGCTGCTGCTTCCTATCAGAAACTGGCTGTAGTGATGCTCACCTGTGGTCCTAGCTACGCTGGGAGTCTGAGGCAGGAAGATTGCCTGAGCTCAAGAATTTGAATCTAGCCTGGGAGACATAGTGAGACTTTGTCTCAAAACACACACAGACACACACTCACACACACACACACACATACACACACAAATTTAAAAAACAAGTCATACAGGTACCATTGTCTGCTATAGGCCTTCACGCATTGAGAACTATGAAAAGATGTTTCAGGGCTGTGGGTGTGCATCAGCAATAGAAATAGACTCTCACTTCCTTCATAGGCTGTTCTGCTCTTCCTAATTTTTAATAGCATTCACTGAGGCGGTAATCTCACTCAGCACTTATCAGGGAAAATGTTCATGCGGTACAAGGCCCATGACTTGTGCTCAAGATTCCCTATCTACATGTGGCAGGCAGCTTGCTCTATCTTAACATAATACCTTGCACTGTGGTTGGAGGATTTCCAGAAACTTCCATTAGTTATCCTTGGTCCTGTGAAAAATAATCCCTTTTTAGCAGCATCTGCTCCATTCTCCAGATTTACTGTCCAACCCCCTCATTTTGCAGACAGTGATAGTATATATCCTTATACCTGGGCAACTGGCCAGGGTCTTGAAATCTTTTGTTCAGTTCTTCCAGCCCTGGGGCTTCAGACACCTGGGCCACATGCAAGATGTAGAGTGCCACAGCATTTCCCCAAATGTGTGCTTGACAACACTGATCCTGCATGGGGTCCAGCACCAAAAATGGTAGTGTTCCCCAAGCACCTATGTTTGGGAAATTGAATCCTGGCTCTTTTGGGAAGTCAGCTACACAACACTCCAGTGAAGGCTCTGAAAAGGGTTCAAGCTATCGATTCCCCAAACCTACTCCTACCTTGCAAATGTTTCTCAGAGGGAAGCTGATAACTTTCCAGGAGGAGAGCCAGGGCTATGTAGAAATTCAGTGTTCGAAAGAGAGCCTGAGGATGGGTGGCATCATATCTCTAAATGCAATGTTCTGAATAAACATGAAATTCCAGGTGATGCGCTACTCCACCATTTAACTGTCCCAACTACTAGGTGGACTTCTACCAGAGAAGGAAAGGTTTTGGGGGAGATCTAAGAGATTGGATGCTCAGAACACACAGAATGAGTTCAGCTTAGTATACAATGACATAAAGACCAGATGGATTAAGCACCAAACAAAATGTCTCTGGGGCAGAAGTTCTTGGTGACTGAAGTAGCATAACTGTGTTTTCCCCCTGGCTGTGACTGAGAGCCTTGGAGATGATCGGAAGCCAGAAAGGATAAGGTCCTGGGGCAAAGAAGACCTATTAGGCTTCCTCCTTCTTCTTCCTTCTCCCAGTCTGAACTCTTGCCTCCTCTGAAAGAGTACACAGCAATGCTCCATTCTCTTCTGCAGAGTCAACATCTCTGTCTGCTTCAGCAGGCTCTGACTCTTCCCCCAGCTGCTCCAGGAAACTCGGATCCCAGGTGTACATAGTGACTGACCTTCCTGGTACACTTCTCCCACCGGGCTACCCCCCAGCTTGCCCACTGTGGTGTCATACAGCTTGCTGAGGTTGTCTGATGATCCATTATGCTTCAACCTCTGGGAACAGGCGGGACTCATACTCAAGAATCAAGATAGGCAGGATAGACTTTCTCCACCTAGCCTCCATATCTAGGAATAGGACTGATGATAAGACCCTCGGAGCGGGTAAGGGGTTATGAAGTCTGATTTATAGGCCTGACCATTATTTTGGAATGACTCATGAATGGGGATTCCTTCTCAGATATTTACTGCAAATTATAAGGACAATCCTTAAGTACTGCAAGAATGTGCCATGCAGAGAAAGGCCATGGCTGGCTGCAAACTCATTATGGTTAGAAAGGCCTACAGCATCCTCCTGACTGGTATCTGGAAACCCAGGGTCAATGGTTCTGTCTTTACCTGAGTGATAAGCCAGGCCTAGACTACACAATATGGCTACTGCTGAACACCTGCTTTCTTCTGGGTGTCTGGAACTTCTGTCCCTGCTAGCCAGCAGGTACCTATTGCTACTTCTACACATGGCCTACCTTCCCACTGAAAAAGACATATTCCATGAGATATAAAAGTGATATGCTAAGCAAGACCCCCACTGGATGCTGGGAGGGCCCAAACTATAGACACCAGGGTCCTATTTACAATGTAAATAGTGCTTTCCAGACATTGCTACTTCTACCTCCAAGACCCTACCACCAATCCAGATGTGCTGTTATCAGTTTCCCCAGCCACAGGTACTCATGCACACTGGACTATCCCTTGGGGTAGATTCAGGTTAACAGCAATTCTGGGCAATGCTGAGGTTGCGATCTGAGGGTGGTGACGTGAGGACGGACGTGGGTGCTTACGGTCACGGGTGACAGAAGTTCCACATTTGGGATGTGATGGGCAGGGGAGCACTACTGAATCTGCCTGAGGGGAGCTCGTCACATGGCTTGGACTCTTGACACTGGGCTCCATATTGTCTCACTTCCTCAAAGCAAACATTCACCCACCAACTGAGATGACTGGAAACTGTGCCCAGGGGACCCGAGAGGCCAAGGCTCTGGAGGGGGTGCCTGGTTCTTACCATTGTTGTAGCCCAAGACAGTCATAGGGTTGGTTATCTTGGCAGTAAGATGATTTTAATGAGATCATGCCAGGAATGTTCCAGAACAGGACTATATTCCTCACTTCCACACTAAAAGCTTGATAACCTCAATGATGCAGACAACTGCTTTCCTTTCCCCAGCCCATGCAGAGTTCCCTCAGGGCCTGAGTGTCCTGAGGCATTCATTTTCTTGGAGTAAGCAGCCAGAGGCCACTCAGAATGACCAAAAAACCCAGGGACTGGGATAAAAAGTATGTCCCAGGGTCATTTAGAACAGTACAACAGTCATTACAGCAGCTTCAGGTAAAAAGCAGTGGCTTTGAGCACACTTTAGATAGGACAGATCTGACTTCTGGGTGAGTGGGTGGGAGGAGGCTGAGCCCCAGGAAGGAGAGGACATTGGTATGTGGGAGCCTGTGGAAGTTACCAAGGTAGGTGCTGAACGACAGTGAGTTGGAGTGGTGGTGGGCTCTCAGAGCAGTCACTTAAGGCCCTGTGAGGCCCAGGCTGCCGGGTTCTTGGCACTGGACATTGGAGGAGAGCTAGAGAGGCGACGAGCCCAGAAGGAGGGCCAAGACAAGATATAGACACTGGAGAGAAATACATTGAACCTAGGCTTTCCTGATTCTAGGTTAGCAGGCTGACCCTAGCCACTTATTAGAAGAGCCATCTAAAAGGACCTTTGAGCAGTAAAAGGGCCACACACAAGATCACAATCATATTGAGGCCCTGGGGCCCTAGGAGGAGAGAAAGGAAAAATGGTGACCCGTCCCTTTTCTCTGTTTCCTTATTGTTGTTTCCTATAATAAGTTTCATTTCCCCAGAAATAAGTGTCCGTCTCATCATTACACCAATAAGGAAAGGGAAAATGTAGGGGTTGGAAGTTGCTAATCTAACCCAACCAATCAGCAGTTGCTTATAAAACCATGCTCTAAGACAGGGGATCCTGTAACTTTTCCATGTTCATGGGTAAAAGTGGGAGACCTAATCCCTGCATCAGAGGTGACACACAAGCTTCTTAGGACCAAAAAAAGAGGAAGAAAATCCAATAAAAGGATAGCCCCTGTCCCAACCGTATAAAGCAGTGGTCTGGCTCTGGGAACCCCTCCTTAGCTTGGAGGAGTCTGTAGCACCTGCTGGTGACTTGACTTTCGCTTTGCCCTCAATGTTCTCCCAACTTTTAATTCATTAACTGATGAAGCATAAGAACACAATGACTAGCCAGTGTCATCTTGACACTCAGCATGGGACCCAAGATGTTTATCTTGGACACCAAGGTCAGTAATGAGTGAGCCTTCCTGACATGGAATCAGGAGAAACAACCAGGACTGCCTTGCATTCTCTTTGGGGTCCAGATCTGGAGAGAAAAACTGATTAGCACAACAGAACTCATGGGAACTGGATTCTCTATCTCTTTCCCTCTCATAATGAGCTACAGGGGGTTGAAAGGCTACCAACTTACCTTTTATACTCATCCACATTTCTGAAATGAGTCTCAGCTGAACTCCCAAGCAGATTTTTCTTTCTTATGATCTTAAATATTAAATTTCTTCTAATGACTGTGTCCTCAGGAGGCCAACTCTAGAGATTTGAAAGATTCTCTGCTCTCCTTGTCCTTCCTTTCTGTAGAGTCAATCCTGGTACCAGAAGGGACACATGGTTATCCTAATGTGAACCACTTCTTTCCCTTTCTGAGGCATCTGCTGATTCACTTGTCCACAATTTGTAACATCCTTGCACTCTACCCAGAGGTGCGGCCATCCTCACTCTACACTCTTAACCCTGAGTTCTCTCAAAAGGGGTACACCCTCTTAAGGAGATTGACTCTGGGGGCCTGGGAAAGAACACATATCTTATTTTCTCTAAACTCAAAGAAATTAAGTAAGAACCTAAGAAATTCCACTGATAATCCTGGTCAGTATGTCCAAATACCGATCATTACTATCTATTCAGTGGCTAAGGGGGAGCATGACAATGTTCCTGTGTCCAGCAGGCAAATCTCCCCTAGTTGGGACTCACCATGATGCCCCTGGGGACTAAAGAATGAATCATTTCTTTTGTTTTTGAGACAGGGTTTCTCTGTGTAACCCTGGTTATCCTGGAACTCACTCTGTAGACCAAGCTGGTCTCGAACTCACAGAGATCCACCTGTCTCTGCCTCCAACAGGATGGGACTAAAGGCGTGTGCCACCACCACCCAGCATCATTTCTTATTTCTTATATTGCATTATAGAAGGGATGACAGACTCAAAGAGCAAGACCATAAATCATGCCTAACTTGTGACAATGTGTCTGGAGAAAAAGGAATCCTCCAGCGCCAGAGGTTGCAATGAGCTGTGAGCAGATACAGCATGATAGAATCAGGAACACTGGTCTGAGGTCAGTTCTTAAAGACATTTGTGACTGTTAAAAAAAAAAAACAGGCATCTGTCTTGGTGCCAAATAGTCAGTTGTCTCTGACTCTAGTCCCTGGAAGATAAGTTCCCAGGAACCCTGACTCAGTAACCCCTGACCCTACCCAAAAATGTACAGCTGTAACCATCTACTTGTTATGATATGACTGTTTCTTGTCTTCTTTAAGTTGCTTATGGAGAGATCCAAAGACTGTTTTGAGTTGCCTTTACCAGTTAACTTGGCAGAACAGAATAGTTTCTGCTCGCTTGCGCAGACGTTGAAGGTCTTCATGTGGTTTTCTCCTTAAAAATCCTTTCCCAGGGGAGTGGGGAGAAATGTACAGTACATTCCTATCCAAACAATTAACATGAGAAGGATTGAAAATACATACTGGTATATAGGGTAAAAAAAATCCTTTCCCAGGGGAGTGGGGAGAAATGTACAGTACATTCCTATCCAAACAATTAACATGAGAAGGATTGAAAATACATACTGGTATATAGGGTAAAAAAAAATCCTTTCCCAGGGGAGTGGGGAGAAATGTACAGTACATTCCTATCCAAACAATTAACATGAGAAGGATTGAAAATACATACTGGTACATAGGGTAAAAAATCCTTTCCCAGGGGAGTGGGGAGAAATGTACAGTACATTCCTATCCAAACAATTAACATGAGAAGGATTGAAAATACACTGGTACATAGGGTAAAAAATCCTTTCCCATAGTCCTCTTTCACCACAGTCTCAAATTTGGAGCTGAGATCATTGGTCCTGATAGAGTTAATCAAAAACTTGTTTATGATTGGGTTGAGTCTGTGGTGTTTTACCAGGGGTCATAAACTCCATAACTCATTCTTAACCTAAACTGCCTCAGTATTCATAGAAAGCTCTAAAATCTGATGGCTAAACTAGGCAAGTCATAGGATGATTTGGTTCAAGCTGCTGTGAAGTTTTCTGTAATTGGGACCAGAAAAATAAAAGCATAGGGGACTCTTGACCACTGTGTGGTCAGAACCTGCTAGATCAAATTCTTTGCATCCAATGAACTGATTCGAACCCAAGAATGTGCTTCCATTGTGAAGTGGAAGGTCATTTCACAGCCTGCAGCTCACAGATTGGAGAGAGGCCTGATCCTGTATCCTGTTTAACTCACAAGAGGAACCATTAGAAGGCTAGATAGACATGGTCACAATCTTTCTGCCATGGGCCCTCTCTTCCTGAAGGGCAATAATGAGTCTTGGGGCCTCACCTCCAGGCTCCTGTCTCTCCCATCTAACTTGAAGAATCACATACAATCTTGACAGAGAATGAGAGAGCACTATGTCACCTTCCTTTCAGATCCTGAACACCAATTTTTGGCTCTTCTGTCCTCTCCTGGGCCCAGATTAAAACACTAAAACACTGCTCAAGGACTCTCAGGACAACCCCTGGGGCATTGCTTCTCTCTGTATCTCACCTGCGTCCAGGGAAACCTCCACTTCAGTCATTCCTGTCTTGAAGTTTCAGAGATGAGACGTCAACTAGAAGACAAAGTTCCACTCTCCTCCTTAAATGACTTTTGCCTCGAAGATAAATGAGCTAGTGGAATGGATGGGGGACCAGGTAGGCTGATACAACTAGCTTCTCTGGTTCAGTTGTTTGTCACTAAAAAGAAAGGGACAAGCCTTGGTGTGCTGAGTTAGTACCAGGCTTCAAAGCCACCACCAGTTAGGTGTCTAGACTTAGGTAACAGATCCTGCCAGTGGCCCTAAAAGATAATTGACTGGAGTTGGACAGTCATCACTAGGAAGAGGGCTGTGGAAAAAACCATAAGCCTGGTCAGAAAAAGGTAGACTCGGGATGCCAGTTCCACTGTGACTTGCTAATTGTCCTCGCTTCCCAACGTCTCCAGTCCTGCTTGTACTCTGAGTAAAAGAGTATATCTGTCCCTATCCTAGTTTGCTTTCTATCGTTGTGATAAAACAACATGACCAGAAGTCATGTGGGGAGGAAAGGATTTATTTCATCATACAATTCTCAGGTCACATTCATCATTAAAGAAAGAAGTCAGGGCAGGAACTCAAGGCAGTACCCTGGAGACAGGAACTAAAAGCAGGGTCCATGGAATAGTGGTGCTTACTGACATGTGCCTCATGGCTCCCTCAGTCTGCATTCTTTTGGGGTTTTTTGTTTTGGTTTTTTGAGACAGGGTTTCTCTGTAGCTTTGGAGCCTATCCTGGGACAAGCTCTTGTAGACCAGGATGGCCTTGGACCAGGCTAGCCTTGAACTTACAGGGATCCATCCACCTGCCTTTACATCCTGAGTGCTTGGATTAAAAGCATGTGCCACCACTGCCTGGCTTCAGTTTGCTTTCTTACAGCACTCAAGACGAGCTGCCTATGGGTGTCACTGCCCACAATGGGCTAGGACCTCCCACATCAAACATTAAACAAAATAACTCCCCATGGACTCACCTACGGGACATATGACTGAGGCAGTTGTCTCAGCTGAGGTGTCCTCTTCCCAAAAGATTCTAGTTTGCATCAAGTGGAAAACAAAAGAAAACAAAAACAAAAACAAAAAAAATAAAAACTAAAAACCTAATCAGCATTGTCCCCTTTGAGGTGGGAGCCCTACTCCCCACTCTTCCTTCTGCTCCTTCCTGCCTTGGGTACCCTTGCTTTCCACTCTGTATAGTGACCCACATCCAGTGCAGTGACACAGAGATATAAAGAAGGAACATTCTGATACCACTTTCACCCAAGTTCTTATGAAAGTGCTTTCGTTTTCTATGTTTATATTTTCTTTGCTACATGGCAGGTGGGCTCTTGAATCCAAGATACTACTGGTAAATTACAAGGAGGTTTTTCTAAGCCAGGAAGCCCAGTAGGCAGCCTCTTTTTAACGTCTCAAATGGGACAGTCACCCTAAGCTCTATTATGATGGCACCCTAGCTAGACTGAGAAATGTATGTGGACTAAGAAAATAAAAAGAAAGGGCTGAAGAAACATGAGGGGAATATTGAAGGATCAGCCCACAAGGAAGCTTAGGTTTCCTCACCATTAAAATTGTTTGACTACCCTGACACGTGAAGCTCAATGTTGACTTCAGACATTTTTAATGCATGGTGGATCCTGCACAGGCAAATACGAATTAACCAGGTAAAAAATGCAGGGAGAATCAATTAAAGTCAACTTAACCTTAAATAAATATAGCAGGGAGCTGGCTCTTGAGATACAGATATTTCTAATACTCAGTAAGGGTCCCCCAGGGAGTTGTAGTAGCCCATGATAAACTCTTATCCAACTAAGGACACAAGCCAGAAATGTACCCAGACCTGAAGGGAGTGCCCCTACTTCCATCTTTTCTCTTGTTAATTTAAAATTGCTTGTGTGTGGATGTTTTGCCCAAATATATGGTGACCGGTGATGGAGGAGGCCAGAGGAGGGTATCCAGTTCATGGAACTAGAGTTATAGATAATTGTGGTGGCCGGAATCAAACCAGTGTCTTCTGCTTTTAGCCAATGCTCTTAACTGCTGAGCCATCTCTCTAGCCCCATCTCTTCATTTTCTCTTACAGAACCTAACACACCCTTGTTTACACCCTAGAGAACTAGACTCCCCGAGCTACAGAAGTTTGATCTAGGATGGGACCTTAAAAGAAAAGGCCTGGCATTTTTCTTTTCTTTGCACCTGGGTCTGATTTAAATTTGGAGGCAAGAAAAAAATAGGATAGGAAAATGGCCTTTAGTGGGAGATATGAATTATAATATTATCTTACAATTTGACCTCTTTATAGAAGGAGAGGGTATTAGTAGAATTTTCCAGGTCCCCAGCCTTCACTTACAAGCACATGTTGATTACGGTTACCAGTTTTCAAATAAACAAATCTAGCCAGGGGGTAGGCACAGGTAAAGGCAGATGCTTCTGTCAGCTTGTTCCTTCTCAATTATGAGGGCCATCCATACCATTGACCTCATAATATGTGAGGGTATCAAAAAATGACCCTCCAAAAGCAAGTGTTCCCTCCCAGAGAGCACCCTGAGGCAGGTAGGGACACCATTATTGACCTTTTGTCAGTCTCTGTTTCCAAGAATGACCCACAAATAACTGGACACATATAGACAAATCTATACTGGCCCTTTTCTTTCTTTAATACAGGCCTCTCTCACTATGTAGTTGTGGCTGGATGAGAACTCATTACGTAGACCAGTTTGGACTTGAACTCACAGACATCCACCTGCCTTTTTTTCATGCAATATATTGTGATCATAGCTCCTCTACTTCTCCACTCATCCAACTTCATGACCTTTCTTTCTTTCTCTCTTTAGGAAGAAAAAAAAACAAGCAAGCAAACAAACAAAAAAACAGATAAAAAAAAGACAAAACACAAGAAACACACATTAAAAACAAATCCCATAAAAACACAAAATCAGAAACCATAATATACAAGCAAATGACCAGCAAAATGCTTCAAAAAAAAAAAAGCAGCTTAAGACAAAAAGTCTTTAAGAGCACCACTCAGTTAATTTTGTGCAGGTCTGGGCATGGGGCGTTTGAGGTTAAAATATTCAGTAAAACTCCATTGCAGAAAACTAATTTTTCCTTTGCAAGTGAATGTCAGTTGGAGATGGCTCCATGGTTAGGGATGGGAGTTTGTGTCCACTTCCCCTCTCCAGCACTGGGATGTTGTCTGAGGTTTTCTGTCTGCCTGGTTCCTGCAATCATTAAGTCCCAAAGAAATCACACAGAGGTCTACATTAGTTATCATCTAATTGGCCCACTAGCTCAGGCTTCTTATTAACTCTTATAACTTATATTAACCTATTATTCTTGTCTATGTTAGCCACATGGCTCGGTACCTTTTTCAGTGAGGCAGTCACATCTTCCTTCTTCCGTGTCTGGGTAGGGCTACAGAGGAATAGGCTTTCCTCTTCCCAGAATTCTCCTATTCTCATTGCCCCACCTCTACTTCCTGTCTGGTTGTCCTGCCTATACTTTCTGCCTGGCTACTGGCCAATCAGCATTTATTTAAAACATAATTGAAAGAATACAGAATTGTCCCACACCACTTCCCCCTCTTTTTTTTAAACAAAGGAAAATATCCATAGTCCATTTTTTGGGAATGTAGGCATAGTATTCCAGGCTACTTCCTGCCGGTTGGGGGTGCTGATAATCTTATGGGGACCTAAAGGAAATTTAGAATTATGACCAAGTCCTGACTGGAGTATCCTGTGAGTCTTGATCATCTCAGGCAGCAGTCTTGAACCTGTTCTGGATTTAGAACTCTGACATCTGAGCCATCTGTTCTTACTGGAGATTTCTCAGGTGGTCTTCCTTGATCAACCTGATTATTTCTTAACTCAGAATGAATCCAAGCCTCTCATTTCCTGTGAAACAAAAGCAAAACTTCTTCTCCAAAGTAACATACCTTTTGACTTCAATTTGAAGTCAAGGTATTTTCAAAATACCTATCTTGGATTAATTCAGCAGCATTAATAAACAAATATCTTTTAGCAGCTGTTGCTCCTTCCTCAGCATTCAAACAATTCAAAGAGAACATAATAATATGCAGTATCCAGACTCTCTGTGTATTTTTCATCTTTATGTGGATTTATTTTAACCTCTATTTTATTTTTACTATTAATTTTTGTCTTTTTGAGACAGGTTTTCTGTGTATCTTTGTCCTGGAACTCACTCTGTAGACCAGGCTGTCCTTGAACTCACAGAGATCCACCTGTATCTGCCTCCCAAATGCTGGGATTAAAGGTGTGTGCCACCACACCTTGAACTCACAGAGGTCTGTCTGCCTCTGCCTTCCAAGCATTGGGATTAAAGGCGTGTGTCATCACACCTTGAACTCACAGAGGTTTGTCTGCCTCTGTCTCCCAAGTGTTGGGATTAAAGGTGTGTACTGCAGAGGAATGGGCTTTCCTCTTCCCAGAATTCTCCTGTTCTCATTGCCCCACCTCTACTTCTTGTCTGGTTGTCCCGCCTATACTTCCTGCCTGTCTACTAGCCAATCAGAATTTATTTAAAACATAATTGACAGAATACAGAATTGTCCCACACCACTGGGACCCCACCTGGCTTGAACTTGTGCAGGCACTGTGCATACTGTCACGGTCTTAGTGAGTTCATATGTATGTTGGTCCTGTTGTATCTGGAAGACACTATTGATATCATCCATGCCCTCTGGCTCTTACAATCTTTCTGCTTCAACTTCTGCATAGCTTCCTGAGTCTTGAGGAAACGGTTTGGTGAAGACATCATAATTAGAATTGAATGATCCAAATTCTCTCACTCTCTGCACATTGTCCAGTTGTGGGTCTCTGTGTTTGTTGCCATCAACTGCAAGAGTAGACTTCTCTGATGATGGCTGGGTATAACAGAGTGTTGTCAGGAGTCATTCTATTGCTAGGCTCCTTTAGCGGTACCCTAGCATATGCTTTCCTCCTAGGCCCATGGCCTATCTAGTTTCAGGTTCTTAGCCAGCCAGGCAGTATTCGGTGTCAGATGTCTGGGGGCAGCCATGGGTTCTATCTCATGCAGTGGGTCTTATATCCAATCAGAGAGTGGCTGGTAACTCCCACAACACTTGTGCCACTATTGCACCAGCTCTTGACAGCATGTGCTAACACTGGCTTAGAGAATGTAAGCAGTATAAAAGAAATTCTATCAAAGGATTAAACAAGACAAAACTTCATTTCAAAGAACTGTAAAGAAGACATTTGGCAGAAAGTCAAATTTTTTTCAGGGTCAGCATTTCTTGAAACCCAGCATTTTGGAGTAAAAAATGCATCTGCCTATTAGCTGGCCTCTTTAAACCAACCAGTCACATAAGACTATGAGGCTGAGCTCTGACAACTCAGAGCGAGGCACAGGACCCCTTTGCACTTGGAATAGAAGCCCAGCGTGGCCTCTGCTGGTTATGCTTTCTTGCTTCCTTGGTTTGGCATGGCACCCTTTGGCAGAAGTAAAACTTTTTGCCTTACCCAAATACTTGGGTTTTGTGACCAATTTCTTGAGATTCCAGACCCATTTCTAATAGCAAACAAAAATGTATGTCCATTGTGTTTGGCTTTTGCCCACACTTCATCTGAAATGTTACACAGAAGTTAGAGGTATCACAATGGTGTAACTTACCTTTTAGGTGCTCAGTAACCTGGAGGCTTATGCTAATATAGTCAGAGGAATCAAAGGGGCTATATTTTGCCCTGGCCCTGTAAGGTCAAGTAAATCCCAGAGGATTATAAATCATGTTTCTAAAAGAGGCCTACTTCTCCCTAGACCAAAATGACCCTGAGGACCTCAACCAGAGTCAACAAAAAAATGGTTAATTTTAGACAGCAATGTGTTCTTGAATACCCATCATGGAAGTAGTCAAAGACTACTTTTTAAATATTTACTTTACAAACTAATGTGTATGTATCTGTGTGAGAGTTTGTGTAGATGTGTGCAGGTACCTGCCGTGACCAGTGGAGCTAGAGTTACATGCAGTTGTGAGCCACCCCTGAATAGGTTTGGGCAACCAAACTTGGGTCCTCAGCAAGAGCAGTGTGGGGTCTTAACTGCTGTGACATCTCTCTATCTCCAGTCACAAGGACTTCTTAAGAGTCACTTTCCAGAAACCCACTCCTCATGGGTCCTGTTGCCTTAACCTACTTCAGAAACATGTCCCCACCCCAGGACAAACGAGGACTTACTCCTTTTGAGACTCTAAGTGTGTGGTCCTTTCTAACCAATGAACTTGTGTACCGGCAAGGTACCAGCGGTTATAGGGTTTAGGGAAATAACCACGGTAGTCCTTTATAATAAATCAGTTTTAATACAAGGGAAAATAAGGGAACTTACAGATCCAAGGGTCCAGTGGAGCAGAAGGTACGCAGGGGAGAACCAAACGGGCTCCTTCCGGTGCCCCGATCCTATTTAAGGGGAATGCTACTCCGCTGGGGCAGCCACGCCCCTGAACGCAGGGATTGGGCCAGCTGCCCCAACAAACTTGTCCTAGCATCTAAGTCGGCAAAGCTTATTATTCATTTTACCTAGCGAGCCTAATTCCCAAAGATCCTGTTCAAGATTTTCTTGGGAATCTTGGAGCAGAGTATCAAAGCTTCTCTCTCTCCTGCCTTGGTGGGACTGTCTATCACACTTCCCTAAAACGCTGGAATCCTGAGACCACTGAGAAAGACACTAAGAGAAAGAGAAACATTTGTATCCTAGAAGCCACTCAAGGGTCTTAAACTGTTTTCCATGATATGAAAGGGGAAGAGGGAGAGAAAGGCTGAGGGGGCAGAGGAAGAGACACAAATACTAAGGATGTTTGAAATATCTTAAGGAATCATATTTTATTAACCTAAAATTATATATAATACATATAAGTGTGCATGTGTATACACTTATGTGTGCATATATGTTTATATACATATGTAGCTTAATTAAGTTATCTTACTGGGGCTGACATGCTTCCCAAAGAGCCATAGACTATGTAACAAAACCCCAGCACCAGATATAAGAAACCTCTTTTCAAGTTGTTGGTTAAAGTAATCCAAGAATCTCCCTTTCGTTGTTTCCCTAAGTTGTTTCTCAGAGGTTGAATACAAGTCCCTATGAAGACAGCATACACCTTGGACACAGGACAGAGCTGGATCTAACCTCACAGCTTCTTTCCTGTGGTTCAGCTCTTAAAGTACCAGAAGGGGCTATGCAAGATGCTAAGGGAGGGAATAATCGATAGTACTGTCCAGTAGTGATACCTATGAACAACAATGACCAGTATGGCCAGCTGTTCCTAAAAGTACAATAGTGGCACTCACGTCTTGGCAATAACCACACAAAGTTGGTCTTAAGACTTATTCAAAGGGAGGAAGATCACTTTACTAGGCCAACATAATTCCTAACTGCATTCTAAAAGTTATCCTTATATCCATAAATAAGTGTAGCTCTCATCCTTTGCCAGAAAAGCTTCTCTTTGCAGAAAAAAAAGACCATCACAGAAAACCACAACTGATCATAAAACAGAGATAGCTAAACTTGGGATGTCTAGATCCAACAGATCTGTCTCTAACATAACTCCTACACCCGAGGTTTAGGGAACATCACAGAAGAGAGGGAGCCAAAGAAGACCAGGAAATCTGCTGTGAGATTGCATCTCCTAGAAATACAAGTAGACAGGCTGTACCTATGCAACTTTAATCATATGGCTGCCTAAAGAAGATCTGAATGGTGACAATACCGACAGATATGCATGAGGTCCTACCTCTAGACAAAGAACTGCAGGCAACCAATGGATGATGAAAGAGGGAGAATTAACCTTGCCCAGGGATGGGCCCTCCAATACCCAATCTGAAATGGTCAGCACTGAAATTATATATAAACAAACAACACAAAACTCAGCAGGTTGTATTTATATATTTATGCATTTATATACACATGTATAAGAATAAAGAAAAAAGGCTATCAAGAATGAGGAGACACCATGTGGGAGGGGTTTGAGGAAGGGGATATGAGAGGAAAGGAAAGTGGGAAGAGGTATACTTCACTTTTTAAAAAGGCTTATAAACTGTTGTTCTGTAAACATCCTCCCCCGGGGGTATCACTTTATGCCCGCTCCTCTATGGCTGCAGTACAGCTGCGCATGCATTCTCCTTTTCTTTGGTTTCCCTGATCCCACTTCTCTCACCTATCTGAACTTACCTTGTGGTGTCCTCTGTCACCTGAGTTCTCCCTGATTAAGACCTGCACTGAGTATTCTACCTTTGTTGATATTTGGCTCCTGCCTTCCTAACCATTTTGCAAAAATTTTATCCATTAGAACAAAGGGTATCAAGATGGAAATGGTCCTACATATGGAACCTCCAGAAGAAAATCTTTTACCTGGGACCATGGATCTTCCTTCTCCCAACTCTGCTTCCAGCTGTGGGCTCCCTTTTTAGCATACACTTGATGCAGATGCAGCATGAAGAGTAGAAACCCAGTGAGAGAAAATCTAAAGTCTAGAAATGAGGCAGGTATTAGCTAAAGACTATAGGGGTAGTACCATGTTCCCTGTATCTTGAACATACAGCAAATGATTCTGACCCTCCCAACAGACCTCAGTGCACATGGGGAGAAGGGAATCAGGGGACACAGACCCAATGACTACACAAAGGCACCAGCACTAGATGCTGTGGTGTTTCACCACAGTCTTGTCTTGTTCAAACCCTGGATCCCATCCCTGCCCCAAGGCAGAGAGTGGACAGGGACAGAATGGACCTGTAAGTTCAAAATATCAACTCATCTGGGGCTGGAGAGATGGCTCAGAGGTTAAGAGCATTGCCTGTTCTTCCAAAGGTCCTGAGTTCAATTCCCAGCAACCACATGGTGGCTCACAACCATCTGTAATGGGGTCTGGTGCCCCCTTCTGGCCTACAGGCATACACACATATACAGAATATTGTATACATAATAAATAAATAAATATTTAAAAAAAATATCAACTCATCTACAAAGGCAGAAACATCAGAATTGCATCAGATCTCTATCGGAAACCCTAGAAGTCAATAGAGAACAGAATGGTGTATTTCAAGCCTTGTAAGAAAATAGATGACAACCAAGACTGCTGTGTCCTGCAAAGCTTTAAAATTTTGAGAGAAAGGCGGTGTTTCAAGAAAAGCACAAACTAAAGCAGCTTTAGTACCACAGAAGACACTTAAAGAGACACTGTACACAAAGAAAGAAGAAAGTAAGCCTGTATATAACAGCACAGGAAAGGCATGTGAAGGACAGGTGAACCAAGGGCAGGAAGAGAGCTAGGAAGAAATCCTTCATTCTTGGGCATAGCAAACCTCCCAAACCCTGTACTAATGGGCAAAGGACAAAAACAACCCAACCAACAAGGAAAACAACCAGCAAATTACAGGAGCCAACAGACCTCTCTCAATTAAAACCTTAAGTGTTAAAATACCTCAATTCACCACTGAAAAGATGCAGACGATCTGACTGGATTATGAAACTATCCAACTGTCTGTTGCCTCCATAAAACAAACAACTACCACTGCCTGGGAATCAAAGCAAACAAAAACTGAAACCAAGCTATGTAGGCAGAGGATACTTGTTTCCTTCCCAGCCACTCAGACCCAAAATAATCACACAGAACCTATATTAACTACAATATTGTTTGGCCAATAGCTTAAGTATATTTCTAGCTAGCTCTTACATCTTAAATTAACCCATTTCTAATATTTTATATTTTGCCATGAGGATTATGGTTTACCGGTACTGGTACATGGACATCTTTCTCCTCCAGTGGCTACATGGTGTCTCCCTGACTCTGTCTTCTTTCCTTCTCTATCTGCTTGGAATTCCTGCCTTACTCAATTCTGCCCTGCTGTAGGCCAAAGCGGTTTTACTCATTAACCAATGGTATTCACAGCATACAGAGGGGGCTCCCACATCAAAGCTGATGTAGCCATTCCAATCTCTGATAAAATATGACAGCAAAAGAAGACATGATCATAAATACAGATGCAGGACTGCAGAGATGGCTCAGTAGTTAAGAACACAGGCTTCTCTTCGACAGGACCCAGGTTGGAACCCCAGCTTCCACACAGCAGCTCATGACCATCTGTAACTCTGGTTCCAGGGGATTTGACACCTTCTTCTTGTCTTCATGAGCACCATATGCATGTGGTACACAGGTAGACGTTCACACAGGCAAAACACGGATACACATGAAATAGGCCCCATTCTAGGCCTCAAAGTGAGTCTCAACAAATACGAATAAAGTCTTGTATTTTATAAGAGCACAGTGAAATAAAATTAGAACAGCAAGAGAAACCAGAGTAAGTGCATAAATACATTCAAGAAGCCTGTGAACACACTCTGGAAAGAACAGTGTACCACTGAAGAAACCTGATAGGAAACTTAAAGATTCTTAGAATCAAACAAAACTGAAAGCACAAGTTAGCTAGAACTCTTGTGACACAGCAGGGTATTCTAGGAAAACTTACAGTGTACTATGTTTTTTAAAAATCCCAACTCAGGGCCAGTGGGGTGGTGCACACCATTAATCTCAGTATTTGGAGGGCCGAGGCAGGCAGATCCCTGTGTATTTGAGGCCTGCTATTCTACATAGTGAGTTTCAGATAACCTGGGGCTGCATAGTATAAAAAAGTAGAAGAGAAGAAGAAAAGTCCCATCTCAGGCTCAGGAGGTGGCTCAGTGCAGGAAGTATCTGCTATGCAAGTGGAATCTCCTGTGTCCAGATGGCTAGCACCCATATAAAATTGAGGTACAGAGTCACAAGTTTATAACCCCAGAGCTGTGGGAATAGAATCTGGTAGATGCCGGAAACTCACCAGCCATCCAGCCTAGTCAAAACAGTAAGCTCCACGTTCAGTGAGCGACTCTGTCTGAAAAAAACTCAAGGTGGATAGTGATGGAGGAAAGACTTAGCTCTGGCTCCCACACATGTAGGCAAAGGAGAGTGCAGCATACACACACACACACACACACACACACTCATTGCAAATGACACTCTATACTTCAAGGTCTCAGAAAAGAACAAATCCAATCTCAAAGCAAACCTGTAACCAGAACTATATGCTTAATGGGGAAAAACAAAGTATTTCTTGTAAAATAAAAGTGACAAGTGTTACTCTTCTCCTCTTATTTAACAGTGCTCTAACCCATAGCTAGGACAACAAAGAAAAATGACATTAAAAGGATATGTTTAGGAAAGAATTCAAATCGTCTCCATTTGTAGACAACATGACTCCATACTTTAGAGCTAAGGACTGATGGCCAGAGGTTAAGAACACATGCAGTACAGTAGAACCAACCCTGTTAGTGGAGGTATGGGTGAGCCAGCCCCGAAACTGTGAGCATGAGGGAGCTGTCCACATCACCCATACGCTGTCCCCCTGCAACTGCCGATCAACACCCGAGGCAGGTGGGAGAACTGACCCTGAGGTCACAAGAGCAGGAGAACTGTCCCTGGCTCCCACCAGCTGCAACACCTCACTAGGGCAGCACAATAGAGCCAACCCTGTTAGCGAGGGTCTGCGCAAGCCAGCCCCAAAGTTGTGAGCATGGGAAAACTTCTGTCTTGTGGCAGCATGAACAGGGGAGAGTTGTCCCCCTTTCCCATACCCATAAACACCCAAGGCAAGTGGGAGAATGGGCCCTAAGGTCACAGGAGCAGGAGAGCTTCCCTGACCCCCACCAGCTGCAACATTTGGGAGAGCAGGTCCTGCATCTCACCTGGGTAACACAATAGCGTCAACCCTGTTGGCAGAGGTGTGAGTAGCTCCAAAGTTGTAAGCATTGGAGTGTGGTCCCTAATACTCATCTGTCATGCAGCAGTGTGGGTGGGAGAGAGGCGCCCCCTTACTTCTCACCCCTTACCACTTATGACAGGCAAGAGAGCTAACTCTCTCCCTTACCAGCTGCAGCACTCAGGAAAGCAGGTCCTGCTCCTTGCCTAGACAACACAGCAGAGCTGGCACAGTGGTTAGAGGTGAGGGTGACCCAGACCCAATATAGCGAGCAAAGGAGAGCTGTCCTCATTATTCATCTGACATGTAGCGACATGAATGGAGGAGACATTCCCTCCCACACCCATCAATGCCTAAGACAAGTGGAGGAGCTGGTCCTGGGACCATAAGAGCAGGAAGGCTGTTCCAGTTCTTTACTGGTTGTAATACTCAGGAGAGTGGCCTCTATACCTCACCAGAACAACACAATAGAGCTGGTGGTGATGTCGTGTAGGTATGGGAGAATCAACCATGATGGCCTTAAAGCAATAGAACTGGTCCCACCCCTCGCTAATGCTGAAAAAGGTGAATTAGTCAGGGCAATACTGAAGAACTCACCCTAGTGATGAGGACAGGGAAGAACTAGCAGGCAGACTAACCCTACAGCTGCCCAGGTCCAGAGGGTTATAACTTGGCCTGCCCCAACATCTACCCCATCAATGATCTACTGGAGCACATGAAGGAACCTGACCTGCAGACCCAAAGCTGCATAGTCTCCACGACAACAACACAGGATATTGGGAGGAGTCCTAGTGAGGGTACAATGTCAATAGAGGAATAGAAGCCAGAGGCCTTAAACCAGGCCAATGACTTTTTACAGTGGACACTTAGAATAAAGATACGCTGACAAGGGGTCACTGTGTGACTCACTGTGCTGTACTCTAGCTTCCAGGATGACATTTTTAAATTGTTTCCTTTTTCCTCTTAAATTTTGTTTTACTTTATGGCAGTACAGGGGTAGAGGGTGGATGTGGGAGACAGGGAAATAAATGGGATCAAGATACATGATGTAAAAGACACAAGATAAATAAAAATAATTGTTGCCTTACAGTAGGTCCAAGCTTGTCTCCCAGCACCCACATGGTAGCTCACAACCATCAATAACTCCAGTTCCAGGGGACCTGAAGCCCTTCTATGGCCTCCACAGGTACCATACACACACATGGTGAACATGTACACATGCAGGTAAACACCCATACACATAAAATTAAATCTTAAAGAAAGAAACCTTAAAACTCTACCAAAAACTCTTATCAAGGCAGTAGGATTCAAAAGAAATGAACAGAAAGTAACTTTTCCAGACACCAATAATAAACTGGCCAAAGAAGAAATTAGAAAGAAAAAAATGCCATTCATAATATCTTCAAAAATAAGTGAATTAATGCAAAAAATAGCTGTTTTACCTGGTGTATAATTCTATGTGGCCCCTTTAAAATTCCAATGACATTTTGCCCCAGAACTAGAAAAAAGGATTTCTAAAATCATATGGAAGCAAAATATTAAGAAGCAGCCTGGGAAGTTAAAGCCACACTAAGCTCAAAGAGGGACGCTGCAGTTATCACAGCGCCATCTACAGAGCTATATGATACAATCAGCATGTCAAAGCATAAGAGCAGATCAATGAAACAAAGCAGAGGACCAAGGGGGCAATCCACATAGTTACAGCTACATAATCCTTAACAAGAGTCAAAATGCACACTGGAGAAAAGGTCTTCTATGCCAAGGGAAACAGACAGCTCACAGAATGGGAGAAAAGCTTTACCAGTTACTCTTCAGATGAGGGGCTAGTAACCAGAGTTTACAAACTAAATAGCAAGGGGATGAAGCTGTCAAACAGCACCTGGGCAAGCGAACTGAAAAGAGAATTTTCACAAAAGAAACACAAATGGCTAATAACCTTTTTTTTTTTTTTAAAAAAAAAGTATTCAATGTTCTTCACCATCAGAAAAAGCGCAAGTCAGAAGTTCTCTGAGACAAAGCCTCACTCCAGTCAGAACGGCGATCATCAAATCTGACATGCTGGAGAGGATGTGGAGAGAGAACCCTTTCCCACTGTCGGCGGGGGTGCCAATTAGCACAGCCATTGTTGAAATTAATTTTAAATATTAAAATAGAAGTTCCATTTCTGGGCATATACTGAGAGGCCCGCACACCCTACAACCGAGACGTTTATTTGCGGCCTCGTGCTCACTGCTGCTGCGTTCACTCTAGTGAAGAACTGGAACCAATCTATTTACAGATGGACAAGAAAAATATAATCACAAAATGTTCAGGGAAATAGGAGTTAGAATGTATAATAGTGAGCAAGGCCACTGAATCTCAGAGGGGAGCATGTATTCTTATTTTTAGAACCTAACAAATGTATATAAATATGTATATGTAAACAAATGTACATGTATACACAGTATAACACATAGAAGTAAGAACAAGGAAGGATTGCTATATAATGAGTTATTACATAAAGCTAAGTGGTTTCCTAGCTTTAACTCTGCCTTCAGCTTTCCTGTTTGAGTGGTAGACAAGTATATAAAAAAATATTTGATAAGTGAAGTGTAAAATCCATTGTGAAACTCAGATTAGCTGTTCTAACTAAAAAGCTCATTGAAATGGATAGACTTTGGGTCTGGTTAATTTTGGTGTGTGATATTTTCTATTTGCATGATTTTTATAATAAAATTTATTTTTAAAGTATGTACACACACATTGGGGAAAGTCTCTTTGAAAAAATAATGCTAAATAAAATTGGATATTACATGTGAAAGAATGAAATTCTTTATCTCCCACCCTGCACAAAAACCAATACAAAATGGACCAAAGGCTTCGATGTAAAACTTGAAAAGAAAATCTAAGATTGTTGGAGGAACACAGGGAAAATACTTGAAGATTTCTTCATGGGCAAAATAATCCCAATAGTTGGCAAATGGGACTGTCTGAAATGAAAAAGCTCCTCTTAGGAAGGAAAAAGTTATTCGAGCGAAGAGAGAGACTATGGGATAGGAAAAAGTCTTTGCCAGGTCTACATCCGACATCATCTTAAAAAAAGTCATCTGATAAAATGAGCTAATGAACTGAACAGACTATTCTCAAAGGAAAAAGTATAAATGCCCAATAAGTGATTGAAACCTGTGTTCAACATCTTCAACATGTTTAGCCATCAAAATGCAAATAAAAACTGTTTTGACCATCCATCTCACCCTAGTCAGAATGGTTACCAAGAAAATAAATGGTGCTGAGAATGCCGGGAAAGAGGAATATTTATACACTCTGTTGGGAGCACAGTCAGGTGCAGCCACTATGGAAATCCTCACAGCAGGAAAGCAGAACTACCGTATAATCCAGCTATTCTACTCCTGGGCATATATCCAAAAGATTGTGAGTCAGTGCATCATGGAGATACAATAGCCTAGATGGAACTATGAGAGAGTTCATGGAACTAGAGAAATAAGCCAGACTTGGAAACAGTATTTTCTCTTATCGGTGGAATCTAGATTTAAATTTAAATGTGAGTGTACATGGATAAATGGATGGATGGACAGAAAGATTCTAGTTAATATAGAAGAACTATGAAAAGTGGAGGACAAGGCCCTAGAGGTTGATGATAGACATGATCTGATGGGAGAGATAGATTGAAGGACTAGGAAAGTTGACGAAGATACCCAACAGTCAACGGCAGGATGCAGTGACAAGGGGCCTCTGGAGCCTGGCCTTTTCTGAGAGGCCCATCCTTCCAGTGCTACCCCCTGTACCCCTTTAATGCAGAACATTTCCTTTGTTCTGTTAAAGTCTTAGTCTTTAAGTTATATAGGTATTAAAAATTATAGATCAATAGTCATCTGTTTGTCATACTTATATTTATACTAATAAGGTTTCTTTAGATACATAGAGATTATATTTGGATAGATAGGTAATCTTCAACCACTTCAAAGAGGTGTAGATATGGCATTAAATAACTTAGAGTTCTGTTGAAGTGAGACACGATGTGCTCCTGCGCAGCACCGATCCATTCACGAGAGTTGGTGAGCTCCAAAGACACTCCACATGGAGCTTGTTTTCTTCTTGGCAAAACTGGCCTTTGGGCAAAGAAATGCCCATAGCCTCAACCACTGGCAAAATATATAGTATCCGGAAATAGATAAGCAGGACTGTCAAATCTTGCCAAGACAAAGTAAGACAGTTTTGAAAAATTTCCTGCCTTTAAAAATGGTCTGTCAGTTATTCAAGGCCTTAGCCAAAGTTGGTTGCTTCAGCTTTGCAAATCAAACTTTGGGTGACTGCCCAAGTAGCCAGTTGTCTCTGTTCATTTGTTGCCATTTGGAAGTTGCTTGATTGCACTTCCTGTTGAGTCAAGTAATATTTTTCCTTTCTCCAGTCTTTGATGGGGTTGAAGACTAGACAGTTGTAGTTACTTTCCTCTCATGACTTGGCCAAGTTATTTATTATACAAGACGTAAACTAGTTAGGATAGGATAATTAAGTATACTTGTTCTTATTGTATATAATTTTGTATTAGGCTTAGAACTCTCTTATTTAAACAAAAGGGGGAGGTGTTGTAGGAAGTCTTACAGCTAGTGGTTATCTGCCCACTGGGCGAGGCCTCTTATACTATATATGTTGATGCAGAACCTGCATCTGGCCTCTTTTCCGGCCTCTCTGTTCCTGTTGCGGATTTCGGGTTTTCTGATCTCCGTTCCAGCACTGGATTCTGATTTGTGAATTTACCCCTAAATAAATTGGGATGTGTGAGAGTCTTCTGTTTGTGTTGATTTTCATTTGTTAATAAAGAAACTGCCTTGGCCCATTTAATAGGCCAGCCCCTTAAGTGGGTGGAGTAGACAGAACAGGAAGAAGGAAATGAGGGTAGATGGCTCAGACAGATGCCATAGCCTCTCCTCTCTGGGTCAGATGCAATGAAGCTCCTGCCAAGATGGACATATGCTAGAATCTTCCCAGTAAGGCACCACTTTGTGGTGCTACACAGATTAATTAGATATGGGTTAATCAAGATGTAAGAGGCTGAAACTAATGGGTCAGGCAAGTGTTTAAATGAATAGTTTGTGTGTTGTTATTTCGGTGGTAAAAGCTAGCTGTTGGTGGGAGCCGGGTGGGACGAAACGCAGGCCTTGCCTGCAGCTCCACCACTACAATAATAACCATCGATTTCTCAATTCTGAGCTAGTGTGGGATTCAGTGTCGTTCTTCACTAACCCTTTCAAACTATTTCCATCACAGAATCCTAAACGATGTCACAGCAAGTGGCCTTAGAGGTGGTTGTGGTTTGAATGTGAAATGTACCCCCAAAATTCATGCATATGAACACTTGGTCCCTAGA
This sequence comes from Arvicola amphibius, assembly GCF_903992535.2. Classification (NCBI taxonomy): domain Eukaryota; kingdom Metazoa; phylum Chordata; class Mammalia; order Rodentia; family Cricetidae; genus Arvicola; species Arvicola amphibius. Next base: position 75,233,248 of record NC_052059.1, read on the forward strand.
TGATAGCACTGTTTGGGGAGATGTTGGAACTCTTGGGAAGCGGATCCTTGCTAGGGGGAAATACATCACTCACTGGGGGAGTGGGCTTTGATGTATTAGTGTTGTGCCCATAGTCTAACAGCTCCCCCCCCCGCGAAAAAACAAAACAACAAACAAACAAAAACAGAGACCAGATCCAATGCAAAGCGAAGAGTCTTTTTTAATTATAAGTTAACTTGGGTCTTCGGTCCGTCCAACACAGGTGTGGAGTAGGAGGGACCCCAAGCTTGCAGTGGGGCAGAGTATTATTGGGTGTAGAGCAAGAGGGTTATCTGGGGGTCTGCTAGTTGCAGTATACAGTCTTAGGACTGGCGCACCGGCCGGGCTGGGGGACCTGTCACTGAGCTGATTGATCAGCTGCAGCTGCAGAAAGGTTGCTATACCTGGAGGCCGTGTGTGGGGGTGGGTTACTGCATTCCACCAACCATCAGTAAAGCACATCCATGAACCCACCAGCTAACTTATGATTGGTTCCGTATCACATGGAGATGGGACACCTGGCAGCTTTTTCCCAGTACTCAGGCAAGGTCAGGAAGTGTCGAGCATGGCTGGGGCTCGCACATCCTGCTGAAATCAGGGCCTACATCTTGCTGGTTCTTTTCTGCAGGTCTGTCATGGCTGTCAAAGTGAGGGGGGATGAGGGTCTGGGCCCGTTCAATAGCTTGGCCCCACTTCTGTGTTTCCTCTCTGCTTCCAGACTGCAGAGGCAATGCATGTGGCCAGTCTCCGGCTCCTTGCTGCCACACCTCCCCAGCATGCCTCCCCAGTGTGAGCCAGAGGAAAGGCTGCTTTCTGCAGGTCTTTATTCAAGAGAAATGGAACTGATAGAAAGACCATGTTTTCACTCTCTTTGGCACAGATACCCAAGACTGAGGGTAACATGTCAGGTTGGCCTGTCCCTTGAGCCACCCCATACAATTACTAAGCCACATTGGGCACAGACCCACGTGCTGTGGCCACATCCCGTACAGTGTAGCAAGACAACCTTGAAAGCCCCCCTTTCAAGACAACTTGTAGCAATGGCCACAGGGCTGCCCTGATTAGTCATTAGTGCCTTTAGAAACAGCCTGTGGTCTCAGAGGCAAACGTAGCCATCTGCTTCAAAAGAAAAAGTCCCTGTGATCTGGGAGAGACACAGAGAAGCCTAAAATAGTAGATCATGTTACAGTGTTATAGGGGGAACTGCTAAGGTTTGTTTTAGATCATGATTAATGCAAGAGAGAAGGTTTCCACTCTGAGGATGATCCACGGTCTGGGCTACAGATGCAATAGTGTACCTTTGTGGCCTTGAGTACCTATCTGGAAAAGCCCGGGCAGGCCTAGTCTACCCCTCCTTCATAAGTGTCACACTTTCACATAGGTGACACTGTAGGGTGACAATATGGCCAACATGGAACTTGGTTGCCACAAGGAAGGGAATGAGGGAGGCATCACACCAAGTCTGCCTCCATTGGTCTGACCATCACACTAGCATGGGGTTTTGGAAGGATTCTATCCCTGGGGCCCCCACACAAACAGAAGGGGCAGACAACCTGGGGAGATGGCTCAGTAGGTTAGGTGCTTTGTTGTGTAAGTCTAAAAAACATAGTTCAGATCCAAGCACCCATGCTAAAAATAAAAAATAAAACAGAGTCAGAGGTGGCAATTTAAGTCCACACCCCCAGAACTGTGAATCCTTGGGACTTAACGGCCAGAGAAGACTAGAAAAACAGTGAGCTCTGGGTTCAATGAGACCCCACCTCAAAAAATGAGGTGGAGAGCGACAATAGAAGACTTCTGACATTGATCTCTGACTTTTACATACACACACGGCAAGTGTGTGCACCACATGCACACATACATGTACATGCAAATAATAAAAAGGAGCAGAGAGGCAGGCTTTACCCTTGGTCTGAGACTTGTCTCTTTGTAACCACAGACATGACTCTCCCCTCCACTTTCCTCAATTCTTCCAGCACCTGGGGACTTAGACCTTCCTTCACTGCAGGCTGCTTCTGGGGTCCTGTAGTTCTGGGTACTACAATGTGATACTCTGAAGTTTTGACAAACAGGGGCCTGAGCCAGGTAGGGCACTTCCAACCTAGGCTTCACATAGAAACTGGACACGTCAGGTCCAAAATGCTCAGTTCACTCTCCTCTTTGTTTCTCACCAGCACAACTTCATACCTGGAAGTCTGAACCAGGACTTGGGTGGCTGCACAGCTGCAACCACCATCCGATGCACCTCTTGACAGATGACAGACATCAGAGGCATGACAGGAGGCATGCAGATGAGGATGCATCAGTAACAGACTACTGATTATCAATGAACCCATATTCCTCAGCCAAAGAAATGCAGGCTCCAGTACTGCATGGGTCCCCGTGGAGAGGAGCAGCACAGGCCTGCTTCTGGAGGAAAAGGAAGGTGAGGGAGAAGGAAAGAGGCTACATCCAAGTTGAAGCAGAATGGGTACCGGGCATCCACCAATATCGCACACAGAAGTGGTACCTGCATCACCAGTATCTGCACACAGAATGGGTACATACATCCACCAGTATCTGCACACAGAATGGGTACCTGCATCCACCAATATCTGCACACGAACTGGGTACCTGCATCCACCAGTATCTGCACACAAGAATGGGTACATACATCCACCAGTAATCTGCACACAGAATGGGTACCTGCATCCACCAGTATTGGCACACAGAATGGGTAACATAATCCACCAGTATCTGCACACAGATGGGTACCTGCATCCACCAGTATCTGCACACAGAATGGGTACATACAACCACCAGTATCTGCACACAGACTGGGTACCCTGCATCCACCAGTTATCTGCACACACAGGGTTACACAAACTGACCTTTATTTGCTGTACTGAAGTCTGGTTTGTTTTTTGATACAAAGTAACATTTTAGTACAGCATATCCCACCTATCAGAGCCACACCTGCTTGTCCATGATGGCAGAACCAGGCCTATGCCCAGGGAAACAGTTCTTGTCCCGCAACTGTGCGCGGAAGACCTTGAGAGTGGTTGGCAGCATCTCAGTTGTCTGAGCTAGAAAATGTGTGCCTGTAAGGCACAGAACAGCCTTGAGGGCTGCAACTCTTCTCTCTCTTTTTAAACAGCTGTGCAAGAAAATATATCCCTTTAAAAAAATTGTCAATAACAACTAAACTACAATCTAATGTCTAGAATTACAAAGAAAAAAATGGAAATCAAAGATTTCTTGCTAGTAAAATGAAATGTTAGGAACATTATTAAAATATAGATCCTACCCCAATGACACACAGAACCCAGTACAGTACCTATTAATGGGGCACACAGTTGAAGAAGGGACTGCATCAGCTCTTTAGCAGATAGATCTGGCATCAGAAGTGTAGATGCGGGGCAGGGGTGGGGTGAGAAAATGAATTTAAGGAAAAAAAGAAAATGAAACCCAACAAAGACCGGAGATGTCCTCGTGAAGTCAAGCTGAGGATATTGCTGCGACCAGGATGAAAGAGCACCCAGGTTTCTTCTTCCATTTTCAATAGGCGCGTCTGACCAGTATGCCCACTACAAGTTCTTATTTCAAAGTTTGTGACGTGAATAGTGTCATGACAGAAAAAGCTGGTACACTGTGCCAGTTTTAAGGGTTATCCTGCAACCTTACACTGACAAAGACTGCTGGGTATCTCAGCGCCTATGGGAACAATGGCATGCCCATGCTCTGCCCTCCCCTCCAGCTGAGGATCCAATTGGTGTCATCCAGGACCACAAAAGCCCTGATGGACTAGACATGATGCTTAAATATAAGCACAGGTGGAGAAGAAACAAGAGGCCAGGGATGTAGGAGAAGGCCAAGAGGTGAATCTGCAGAATGCCAAAGCTTCCTTCCGGGTGTGGGAAGAAAGTGCTGCCACGGCAAAGTGGCCCCCACAAGGCACTGGTTCTGGTACCAACAGTGGTACTGAGCACCTGCAGATTTGTGATATCTTCCAGGAGAGGGGCCGAGGAGCAGGAAGTCTGTCACAGCTCTGGGTCCCACTGACAGAAACACTCCTGTTAACAAAGCAGTTGCCCCCTGAACAGGTTCTCTGCCCAACAAGGAACATCAAACCAAAAGGACGTGACAGAGGATGTTGGGATCAAGGGACTGGGCACAACCGACAACATGGAGCTATTCAAGTAAACATAGACAACCAAATACTTAGAAAGGGCTTGTAACTTCTGATTAGCGAGGTCATGGGGCACAGCACCTCTGCTCGGCTGGCTATGGGAAGGATCAAGTCTTTGTGTTTCTGTTTTTCTGTTTCTAAGTGGACATGCGTGAGTGTGCCCATCCACCAGCTGGGCACAAATCTTGGTGGGCTCTGTCTACAAAGGAGGTGTTGCTGGAGTCCTGGTGCCGGGTCCTTCCAGCGTGTCCACAGAAAGACAGACATCTAGTGGCTGAAAAAGAGTCAGCCAGCTGTCCCCTCCATCTATGGTCAGGGAGCTTCCTCTGGTCCAGCTTCTCTGCTAAGGTGGCAAGCAGGGATCCACAGGACTTTACTTTGTTCTTGATTGACCTTGCCAGATCTGAGGTGCAAATGCCCGACAGGGCTCCTCCTTGGACACCCCCTGCAGAACAACCCACCAACACAAGCAGTCGGTCAGCTCTAAGTAAGACAGTCCACCCTTCAAGGGATATGAAATACTCTGTCGGTGGGCTCTCTGACTCTCCCTGACTCTCCACCACATGACCCAAACCTTCCCTTAGGGAAGTTGGCTGCTCACAAATTGCCCACAATGGCAGGTCAAGGGGAGGGATTGGCCTGGCCTGCCCTCTACTGGCTAGGGGGAATGAAGCAGCATTGGGGAGGGGTATGCTAGGATTGCTTCACTGCCAGCAGGACTGTAGGACAACTGGCAGGAATTGGGGACTAGTGCCCAGGTTAGCAAGCTAGTGCTACTCCAAAGCACAGTGGGCAGAATACACCACAGAGGGCAGAATACACTCACAGTGGGCAGAATAAACCCACAGAGGGCAGAATACACCACAGAGGGCCAGGTACAATCAGAAAGTAGCGAAGTTTATGCAATTTTATTTCTGTTTAACCTAATTTTTAAAAATCAGCATATAGTTAAGTTTGTCCATTTTTTAACATTTTCTTTTGTTTTTCCTATTGGTTTACTGGTCTGTGATAAACTGGAAATGAAAATAGGACCAGGTTGAGCCCCCTGGAAGTGCTCTATAGGTCCTAACCCTTTCTGTGATGTGCTAAAAGATGCTCCCTTGCTCCTACAAAAATGGTTGACTTTCACCCAACAAGGTGGGGAAGCAGGAAACCTGCCATCCACAGGAGGCTCGTTCACAAGCAGAGATGCCAAACTGGCCTTGCCTCATCACCCAACTTACCTCTCACTCTCCCTAGACTGGCCCCTGGGCAGCACTCAGGAAGAGACAGCTTGTCTGCACTGCTGGCCCACCTGGGTTCTTGGGTTCCCAACCTGTCCTGCGAGTCCACCACAGTTATGCTCCTGAGTGTTTTGTGCGGAGACAGTTCCTACTGCATGCTGAGGATGAGGCTACCCATGCCCAAGAGGCCAGTGTGGTAGAACCCTGCCGCCTGGCATAGCTTAGTCACTGGCTGGACCTGTAAGTCAAAATGTCTATGTATCGAAGGTATATGGCAGCTCAGCCTAGACTGTCCAGTAAAATTGGGCTACTTTCAGTTCCTAGGACTTGTGACTTGAGGGAAAATTCTGCTACTGGCTGGGCCCCACCCACTTACCTGTGAAGTACCCTGCTTGTAACTCTTGATCATCTTCTTGGGGGCAGTCTCAAAATTGCTCTTTGGAATGCCTCGTGTCACCTTGTCCCTCAGGGTATACAGGGTCTCTTTTGTTCCCTGTGGGGATAGCCAGGGAACTGGGCTGAGTCTCAAACCTAACCCCAGGTTCCTTCTTCCTTCCTTGGTCCGGAAGCCAGGGCTAGGGCAGGGGAATTTAGGGTGCTTTCCCATAAATCAGTAGCCTCTAGGCTGTATGGGGAACTCTGGGCTGACAGGGAATCTGGGCCCCACTCAGTACCCCAGTGCTGGACAAAGCTAGCAGACATACTAGCTGTCTCCAGCAGAAGCACCAGGAGCTTCTCAACAGCACAAGGAAGTCAAGAAGAAAAGGGGGCCTCAGTGAGTACAGCTGAGGTGGACTTAGCTCAGACTACAACAATTGCCCTGGACTTTCACACAACATTAGAGGAAAGGGGGGTGGGACGAGGGGGGTGCCTACAGACAAAGCACAGCCATTCCCCGAAAGTGTGGTTGTGCCCAGACGGAAGGAGGTGGCAAACTCGGGCTAGCATCTCTACATACAAGCCAGGGTCAGAGCGGAGCGTCATTGCTCCAGCACAGGACGCTAAACAGGGCCAGACACCCACTTGATGTGTGCTTGGCTGCTCTTGTAACGGATGAAGATGACAATGGGGTAGATGTGCATATGGTGCAAGCGCTCTCGATGGCATGCGGTGCGATGTCCAGAAGACAGTGCCGTTCTGCGAGACAATGGTGTAGCAGTAAGTACGTAGTGCAGACAAGAGGGACGGTCTTTGTTTCCCTGAGGACCCACCCCTTGCCCCCCCCCACTCACAACTCTACCTTCCTCACACTCAGAAATACCAGGCAGCAAAAGCAGGACTTCAACAAGACCACTTAGGAAGGAGACTTCATTGGTGATTATACCTTCCCCTCCCCAACTGATGGCTGCTGAGGTGGGAGTGGAACTGGCCAGCAAGCCACACCTCAAGATGGAACTACATTGGCTGGTTGTTGTGTATCAACCTGTCACCAGATAGAGTCATCAGAAAGGAGAAGCCTCAGTTGAGAAATGCCTCAATGAGAGCCAGCTGTAAGGCATCTTAGTAGTAACAACTAACTAGCCTGTGGTGGGTGGGTGGTGCCATCCCTGGGTCCTGGATTCTATAAGAAGGTGGGCTAGCAAGCCGTAGGAAGCAGCCAGTAAGTAGTACTCCTTCAAGGCCTCTGCATCAGCTCTGGCCTCCAGGATCCTGCCCTCTTTGAGTTTTTGTCTTGACTTCCTTTGGTGATGAATAGCACATGTGGAAGTGGAAGTGAAATAAACCCTTTCCTGTCCAATTTGCTTTTAGGGTCACGGTGTTTCCTTGTAGCAACAGAAATCCTAACTAAGATAGGGACTTTTCTGGAGCCCCATCCTATCCTGGCCTCACAAATCTGCTCTACTGAATAAGAGTGAGACTCTGGGATTTGTGGGTGGGGCATACAAGGTTTGCATTGGCTATGACAGAAACACACCCCATGAGCCCTTCCACCCTCCAGGATGGCGGTCAGCATAAGACCACAAGGCACTCTGTGCAACTCTCGATGGATGTGTTTTCCCTAAATGAAGCGTTTCCTCCCCATCAAAAAATAAGCATTACAACTAAGAAAGCTCATATTTTCTGGAAGAGGAGGAAACCACAGCCCAAGAAGTGGCTGGAGAAGCCCAGAGGCCAGAGGCTGAGGAGCAGCTAGGACTGGCTACTTCCCCAACACACCTTGCAGCTAACCCATTCCCTGGCAAATGAACCACAGGGATGTCCAAATGCAAATCAAGAAACAGTGTTAGCTTTAACGTGGGCCAGAGACCTGGTAGGTGGCTCTCTGTATGCTTGTGTTCAGGAACCCATCCCAGAATGGTCTAGGAGAAGGTCTCCCCAGAGTTCAAAGCTCTCCTTAGTGCCCTTCAGAGAGCAGAGGCTGTGGGTACCCAAGGTATTGACTCCCAGGTCCTTCTATGGATCTGTGTGCTGGTGGTGAAGGCCGAGACTCATAGCTCACGGAGGATGAGACCAAAGGGCAGGAGGCCTCAGATAGCTAGGGCATGGTGAGCTGGCTGAGGCTTAAGGGCCAGGGCAGAGAGAGGGGTCCTGGATATAAAAGGAGCCCAGTTGGGCCAAAGTTCTAGGGTACCTTTTCTGTGATCCTCCTTTATCGAAGCCAAGCGGTGGGTAACGTCAAAATGGCCACTCCTCCAGCTTGTAGTCCACAAATAGCATTCTTTGACACCCCGCTCGATGGCTTTGCTGGAGGCCTTCATCACCTCTGTATGGTAAGATGCAGAAGTCAGGGTGTGGATACATAGAAGGGCCCCGATGCTGAGGGCCACACTGAGCAGCAGCATGGATACCACACTACTGCCTGCTCTCCTGGAACGGATGGTCACAGGTGGGCCTCTCTACATCAGTAGGTGCTCTTAGACGCTGTATGCCAGTTTCTCTGCATGGCCAGAAAGGTAGGCAAACAGAACAGACACAACCTAAAGGCAGAAGGCACCCCTTACCAAGCGGGCCATCTGCAGAACAACTTGCCAGGTGCTTCACTGACCAGCATCTCCTTCAACCACATCCAGTAAAGGCCCCAGGATGAGGACAGGCCGCAGAGAGGTACAGTCCACCTTCTGGACCCGCTGATAGGCCAGGCTCACTGAGTCTAAGGGACAAGAGGGGGGCAGGGTCATGGGCCCCCGCCTGGAACAGAGGAAAAAAGCAAAGCTGGGCAGCCATATCCCCGACCTTGCTCATCTAAATAGGCCCACCCTAAACTTAGTTACCTGGACAGGCCTGTCGTCTTTGTCTCAAAAGCAGGCCAGCGACAGTGACCTGGTTTAAAATCAGGACCAGTCTCACATCTCAGACACACCAGGGCACAATCACTAATGAAGTCTTTCAGGAGACTGCAAGAGTCCTTCTGCCACTTAGGATGCTGGGACAGACTGATGTCAATAATCTTGGCCCTTCATTCTACTCCAGGTCTTCCTCAGTTTACCCACGCCCACTGTACCCACACCTTACATTCTCTGCTCACTAGAGATGTGGCTCTAAGGTTTGGAAGACAATAGCCCGCCTCCGCAGGTATGGTTACAGACTCTTACTTGGACATGGAGGATAGAGTGATGCAATTAAGTCTTTGGACCAGAAAAAGATGGTGTGTACTCCAGTTCTGCCTGTAGGGATGGTGACAACCCTTAGGAACTGTCTGAGCTAAAAGGCAGAGCGGACCTGGGCTTTTCAACACAGGGCCACGTCCCTGAGGCTGCCCACCAGGTCAGATCATGTGTGATACACAGAAGAGTGCTTTGGGAGCTCCCTCTCTCTGGTATAGTTCTAATGATCACGCCACTTTCCCACTTTCCCAGTTAACAGGCAAGGCAAAACCCCCCATCTCAAACTGGATGAGAGCAAGACCAGGCTGGAAGAGGGCACAAGATGACTTTGGTAGGCAGCTGCAGGAAGGGTTAGGACTCCTGTAGGGTCTGCACACTTGATAGAAGACACAGCTACCTGGAAGCACAAACACCCATTCTCTGCAGAGACCAACCCCATGGGCAGAAACAAAGAAAGATGCCTCATATCAATCAGCATACTTGTGTGCTTGCATTTGAAGATGGATTATACAAGTGTCTATATGGTCCTTCCTAACCTGGGGAGCAGCTGGTCTGTGGTCTACATTCATGACCTTGGAATGTCCATGCACTTTCTCTTTAAAACAGAGACACAGATGTAGCCAACATCACTGACCCCTCCACACTAGCCTCCTCAGATGCAACCATTACTCTGAGTCGGAAGTATATCTTTTCCACATGACTCTTACTACTGTAAGCTAATTTTTATAGGCTGAGGAAAAAACCTAGCAAATAAGGTATATGTGTGGTGGGGGGGGTGTTATATTCAACAAAATAACATGATACTATGAATGGCTTGTAGCTTCATCTCCCCCACAGAATACATCACAGGAATTCATGGTCCTCTCCCGAGGACTCTGCAATATTTCATGCACAGGTAAAATGTAAACCTGGACAAAATGCTGCTGCCAAGACACTGGGAACTCACTCAGGTAGAGTATGCAGGAAATACCCAATAGCAAATGAGACCCAAAAAAATGGAGTTTAGGGCAGTCACAGCAGCCACAATTGGAAGAACCAAAAAATGCAGCAAGAAGGGAGGAGGCAAGAACTAAGTCCATAAAACTGGAGAAATGGCTCAGTGGGTACAAGTGTCTCCTCTGCAAGCATGAGCTCCTGAGCTTCAATCCCCAGCACGCATGTGAAAGGCCAGGCATGGCCACCTGGCTATAACCCAGCAATACAAAACAGCGATATGAGAGGCTGCTGGCTGCCAGCCTAGCTCCTGGTTCAGTGAGACCCTGCTCAAAGAAACAAGGCAAAGAGTCCTTCTCTGGTCTCTTTACATGCTCAACCATAAACACACATGTGCATATAATTAATATATTTAATTATAATATATTGTATGTATGTATATATGTATGTATACACACACACATACACACACACACACACATATATCCCCACTCACAAGTAAATAAACACAAAGAAAAATAAAAAGTCTCAATCAGAGGCTCCTCCCGAATCCCTTGCCAAATTCCAAAGCTTTGAGGAACAAAGCTAAATGTGTAGGAAAACACAAAACCATGGAGCAAAGTGTTCCAGTGACTCTTGTGTGGAAAGTAAAAGGTTGCCCTGGGACGAGGCCCCCCATGGAGCTGAAACCCAGGTGCCAGATCTACCAGTCTGGGGTAAACTCCACACCAGCACAGAAGTTGCAGCCCAGTCCAGGGTCAGCTCAGGGTCCCCTTGACCCAGGTGGCCACCAGTGCTGGCTCACAAGTTACCGGAGCTTTACTCTCAGCCTTAACACTTCCTCTTCTTGACATTCCAACTGACAGTCTCCAGGCACATTTACGGAGCAGACCAAAAGAGCAAAGTCGACACAGAGATGACCAATCGGGGCAGCTGATGGACAGTCCTCACAGATGCCAAGACTTTAATCACAAGATCCAGAAAGTCTTGGCAGAGAATGAAAGCCTGTTACAAATATCAAATAGAAACTCTGGCACTAGGCAAGGCAATTTCTGAAATTAAGACATGGGACACCAAAGATGAGCTAGACACTGAGCAGGGTAAAGGACACCGGTAAGCACCCTGGCTGGCTGAAGCATTGAGAGAAAACGCTTGAAAAGAATGGGGGAAGCATTGCAAAGACAGGAGACCAACAAGACCTGGACAGGGGAACTCAGAGGAGGGAGATGAAAAGACCACAGAAGCAACAGCAAGCTATAGACTTAAGAACAAGAAGGTAAACATACCTGGGCACCATAGTGAGGCCTGATGCTAGGAACAGAGACAATGCCAAAACCCACTGGCCTAGGGGATGTGACCTTCAGCATAAAAACATTAGAAGCAAACCCTCGCGGAAACATCGTGGTAGGTTAAAATGCATCCTTAAGGGCTGGGTCACTTCTTGTTTTATCTAGGGTTCACAGGCGGTTTGAAGAAAAATGACCCCCCCCCCCCAAGGGGAGTGGTACTATTAGGAGGTGTGGCCATGTAGGAGTATGTGTGGCTTTGTTGGAGAAAGTGCATCACGGGCTGCTAGGCCTCCTATGCTTAAGTTCCACTCAGTGAGACAGACCACTTCCTGTTGCCCAGATGTAGGGACTCTCATACTTGCATGCTGCCTTGTTTCCCACCATGATGACAATGGACTACACCTCGAAAATGTAAGCCACCCCCAATTCAATGTTTTTCCTTTGCCTTTGTAAGAGTTGTCATAGTCATGGTCTTCACGGCAATAAAAAAAGAAAAAAAAACCCTAACTAAGACAGATCCTATTGCTGCAATGAAACACAATGACCAATAAGTAAGTCAGGGAGGAAAGGGTTATTTGGCTTACACTCCAGCATTGCAGTTCATCACTGTGGGAAGTCAAGACATGAACTCAAACAAGAGCTGATGCAGAGGACATGGAGGGGTGCTGCTTACTGGCTTGCTTCCCCTGGCTTGTTCAGCTTGCTTTCTTATAGAACCCAGAACTACCAGCTGAGGGGTGGCCCCCACCCACAAAGACTGGGCCCTCCCTCACTGATCACTAGTTGAGAAACTACATCTCATGAGACACTTTCTCAACGGAGGGTCCTTCTTCTCTGATGACTTTAGTTTGTTAAACTGACACAAAACTAGCCAGGACACTTCTTGATCCCAATAACCTGTGACTCTTACCTTTTCTAGTGAGAAAGTTCTCCTGGGTTGTCTAGGGAGAGCCTAAATGCCCTCACAGGTGTTCCCACCAGAAAAGGAATTTTTGAAGCAGACACACATGGCAGAGAAGGGGACGTGAGGAAGGAGTAGAAAGATGTTTCAAGATAACAGTGATGTGTCCACAAGCAAATGAATGTTGGTAGCCACTGCTCAGAAGAAGGAAGGCTAGGAGCAGATGCATCCTTCAGAGCTTGCAGGGGCAGTGGAGGCTCTGGCACCTTCAGGCTCACCTGGTGGCATTGGTATTAAGACATCTGGCTTTTAGAATGAATAGACATTGTGTTGTTACTGTTTATAGAGATTTGTTACAGCAGCCATAAATACAACCCCGTTTGCATTTTGTGTGTGTGTGTGTGTGTGTGTGTGTGTGTGTAGGCTAGAAGCTGGCATTAGGTGTCCTCCTTGATAACTCTCCTATGGTATTTATGGAAGTGCTGGAGATCTGAACTCTGGTCCTCCGCTTTGTCCAGGAAAGTACTTGCTTTGCTCACGAAACAGTCTCCCCAGCTCCTTGAACAGCACTTTTTTCACATGTGCATGATGGGGAGTGGGCATAAATGCCATATGTGGAGGTTGGAGGAGTTAGGCCTTTCCTTACACCTTTGTGTGAGCTCAGGGAACCGACTCCAGTCACCAGGCTTACATGGACAGCTCCTTTACCCCCTGAGTCAAACGAAGTCAACCCTCAGGATCAGTTTTGATTTCATGGATTCAAGCAATTTGGGATAGAAAATATTCAAATAGTATCATTAAGTAATTTAGAGACCATTTAAGTATATGGGGAATGCATTAGGCCAAATAAAAACATCTGATTGACATGAGTTAACAGAACACCTATGGGTCTGGATACCTAGAGGGGGCTTGGTACCACCTCTCTGACATACCAAGGTGTGGCTGTGAACACCAACCTAAGGTTCTATATACAAGGGAAATTCTGAAAGTGGTCAAATGGACATTGTCAGACAAAATAAAATATATCACGAAGCACAAATCAGACATTCTAAGAAATGTTGAAGGAAAGCAGAAAGATGACAAGATCAAACGGAAGCAGGGAAGGAATGACTAGTGAAAAGAGTGAAGAGAACAGCGTGAAAACACTTAACGCACACTGGGTGACAACAGGCACGCCATGGAAGCTGGGACGCGGTGAGTGGACGGAGGCTTCTTAGGTCACTATGGTGGCCTGGGCTAGCAGGCAGTCAGATGCATATGTGGGGGGACACTGAAATCTCCAAACGACTACATACGGAAAACTGGAGAGGTAACAGAAACAATGGATTATTCCCAATATGGAGAGACAAGGAAACATAAAAGAGGTGGAGCCAGCAAACACAAAGAAAAGACAGCATCCACTATAGTGACATTTGAAACTTTCTGATTTCACAGAAAGTGAAAACTTCTATCTGCCATCTATGGATACATTGATACTCAGGTAATCCTTTGATACAATGTGTTAAAACACTGGCTGCCAGTGAGTGAAATAAAAGTTACTCTACTCTGCCTTACCCTACTCCAGGGACAGTAAATAAAACTACAAAGAAGTTCAAAGTATGAACGAAGCCAGAAAAAGGCCAAGTGTATGGAGACTAAGCAAGAGAGAACGAGTAGAAGCAAAGCATCACACCGTCCAGGACCTTTCAAAGGGGACACTACTGGAAACGAGGACATTTATCAGTGGTAGAAGGGTCATTGCAGGAAAACGGAATGATCCAGAAGGTGTATGTTTCCAGTAACAGTTTCAAAATGAGCGGTGAGGCTGGAGGGATGGCTCAGCCACTAAGAGTGCAGGTTATTCTTCCAGAGGAGTAGGTTTGATTTCCAGCATCCCCCTATGGTGGTTCACAACCTCCTCCAACTCCAGTCCCAGGGGACCTGACACCCTCTTCTGGTCTCTGTAGGCACACACATGGTGCACATACATACAGGTCATTCACACACATTAAAAATAAATATTTAATTTTTTAAAAAAATAAGCAGTGCAGAAACTCCAAGGTACTGACACAGACACACCCACCAGACCCTCACTGAACACACGAGAGATGGCACGGGCTGTCCCAGAGCACAGCCCAAAAGAAGGAAGGAGGAAGGCTAGAAACCCAAGAGAAACCTCACCATAACACGACAGCAACTTAATTCTGTTACTGACAGGATAGCACATCTCAGGCTTTTGAGGTAAAAGGGCAAAAATGAGCTGACATTATCACAAAAGACATTTTCATATATACACTTATATACATGAAATCCCACACCAAAGCTGTATGTTATATGTTATACAGAAACTGAGAGCAGACTAGAGCTTCCCACAGGCTGTGGTCTATCCAGCCTGCATGATGGTGACAGGGAATATCTCACTGCACTTTATTTTATTTATTTATTTTTTGAGACGGGGTCTCACTATGTAGCCCTGGCTAGTTAATACACACACACACACACACACACACACACACACGCACACGCACACGCACACACACACACACACACACCAGAGTATTCTCGAACTCATAGAGATCTGCATACCTCTGCCTCCAAAGTGCTGAGATTAAAGGTGTGTACACCTTTATCTTACACCTGGCAAGATCTTCACTTTAAAGATAAGAAGGTAAGAAAGGAGAGAGGAAAGAGGGGACCCATCAGTCCCACATTCTAGAACTGCCTGATGACTCCACACCCTGTCTGTCCAGGACACTGGATATATACACAGCCCTAGGAACCACTTTGATGGCAAGGATCTGTTGCCACTCAGGATCAATACCCTCCTTCTACAAGGGCCATCTTCTAGGAGAATATCTGACATTCCTAGTCCTCAACTCCTGCCTTACTCAGCATTCTCTGCGAAGGATTTTGTCAAAGTCACCAATGAACATGTAAATGAAGCGAGAAAGGCTGAACAGTGACCAACACAAGCCGGACACTACGTCCACTGGCCCAGGGCCTCTCGCTGAATGAACTTGGAGCTTCGCCTCTCAGCGAGGCTGGCAGCCATGAGCCACCTCCATTTTTCTTCTTTCCTGTGCTGGGCTCCCAGACACGCCCCACTTGGCTGTAGTATCTGATCTGAAGTCAGGTCCTCAAGCTTGCACAGCACTTCACACACTGAGCCACCCCCCTGCCTCCCAAGTCCCGACACTCTCACTGTGCCCTTCTTCCTGAAACAGGGCTGGAGGAACAAAGAAACATGGTGGCCAAGAGGAGACTTGAGGATTAAAGACAAACACTGATGTGACAGATTTTCAGAACCACTCTGCCAGCCTGAATGTCCAC
The DNA here is from genome assembly GCF_903992535.2 of Arvicola amphibius. Lineage (NCBI taxonomy): Eukaryota > Metazoa > Chordata > Mammalia > Rodentia > Cricetidae > Arvicola > Arvicola amphibius. Next base: position 75,248,634 of record NC_052059.1, read on the forward strand.
CTCCAGACAAGTACATAAAAAGTAAGGAACCTTTGGGAATCCCCCATCGCGAGGCTCTCCCACCCTGCCAACCCCACCCATGGAGCCCGCCCTTTGGAAGGAGCCCAGCACTTGCCTTCAAAGAGTGGAATGGAGTCACTGGAGAAGGTGTCCAGGGCCAATAGATCCTTGCCGTCTTTAGACCCACTGCGTTTGTGTTTGTGTTTCCTTCGGAAGAAGGACCGACGTGCAGCTGCTGACAATGTCTTTGCTGTGTTGTCATCTTTGACCTCAGACATGCTAAGCCTCCTTGAGAACTCTTGGTCCATCCTGCAGTCAGAGAGAAGGACAATGTGGGGAGGGCCCTGCTAAGGGAAGAAGCTAGGTTCCCCCAGCTCCCTGAGGTCTCCTAACTACCAGCCTTCCCCATGCCCCAGGACCCTCAGGCATCGCCACTACCACTGCGTGGTGAAGAATGGTTGGGTATTTACCCTCAGAAGTGATCAAAGGAGTCCTCTCAGAACCTCAGGTATTTCCTCCAGTGGAAGGTTATTAAAGAAAGAGCAAACCTGAGTCTTTTGTGGAACATTCCTTTACACTGTAACTGACTTAATAAAAAGCTAAATGGCCGATAGCTAGGCAGGAGATATAGCAGGGACTTCTGGACACAGAGAACTCTGGGAAGAAGAAAGGCAGAGTTACCAGCCATATGGAGAGGAAACAGGATGGGCATTACAGAGTAAAAGCAGCCGAGGGACATCAAAGAATGTAGATGGAAAGATATGCACTAATTTAAGTTACAAGAACTAGTTAAGAACAAACCTTAGCTAAGCTGAGCTTTCATAATTAATAATAAATCTCTGTGTTTTTTGTGAGCTGGTAGCTCCAAGAAAAATCCCACTACATGATCCTCCTTTGATTCTTGTGGTGATCTGAATGAGAATGACACCCTCTGGCTCATATATTTGAATGTCTGGTCATAAGGGAATGGCACTGCTTGAGAGGGCTTAGGAGGTGTGGCTTTGTTGGAGGAAGTGTGTCACTTGGGGTGGACTTTGGGGTTTCAAAAGCCAAAGCCAGGTGCAGAATCCTTCTTTTCCTGTTACCTACGGATCAAGATCTAGACTTCTCCGGCACCACGTCTGTCTGTGTGCCACCATGCTCCCTGCCATAAAGATAACGGACTAAACCTCTGAGACTGTAAGCCAGCCCCACTTAAATGCTTTCTTTCATAAGAGTTGCTGTGGTCCTGGTGCCTCTTCACAGCAAAAGAACATTAAGACATCCTAGCTCGCCACAGGGTCTCTTTCTTCCTTCTGTTTCCTGACCACACTGTGAAGTGGCCAATGACGTCTTCACCAGATGAACAGAGGAGGTGACCTGACTCCACGCTTTCAGTCTCCAGAACTGGGGGGTAAACAAACTTCCTTTTCTTATGAATTTCTCAGCCTCAAATATTTGTTACAGCAAAGAAAACAGATATGGGGTAATAGCTAATTGGGTTTCTTTCAGAGGCGATGGACATGTTTTAAAATTAATTCTGAAGGAGCTGGCAATGTGGTGAAGTGCTTGCCTAGCATGCTCGAGGCCCTGATTCTAATCCCCTGCAACACATGAACTGGATGTTGTGGCACATGCCTGCGACCTGAGCACTCAAGAGATGAATGCGGGAGAAGCAGCTCAAGGCCATCTTAGCTACAGAGCAAACGGGAGGTTAGCCTGGGATGCATGAGACCCTACCTCAGTCATCAGTAAATAAAATAATGGTGGAGACGGTTGCACGTATCTGTGAATATCTGTGTCTCCGCATCACTGGGAGGACGGACGCACAGCTTCTGGACAGTGATCTGGGTCACTGCAGCTCTGTGAGGTCCCATACCACACTGGTGGCCCCTGTGGTCCCTGCCTGGAGATGGAGAAGACTTACACATATTTGCTGGGAATTTGCCCACGCTGGATCTTCTGGGCATTCTCATCCAGCTGCCAAGCCATCCAGGACCCAAACATGCCCTGGGGCAATGTGTCATCCACATACAGGATGTCATCTTTCTTAAAACTCAGTTCAGGCTCCACCTCCGCCAGACGGTCGTACAGGGCCCTGGACCATGGAACAGATGACATGGGTTGAGGCCACATCACACACACCCGTCTCTTGAGGCAGCTGTCTGTGCTGTCTCCAAACACCACGGGAAAGGATTTGGGGGCATCCTGAAGAGGCCCGCAACACACATTTTCCAGAGCAGGATAGAGATATCTATCACCTTTTCTTTCTAACACTAAGGGCTCATCCCCACTGAAGAAAGAACTTCCTGCACCTCATCCTTTCAAACAGACATTTTCTATCCACTTGTCTCAGCAATAAAAGAGGCTGCTTCCTGCAGTCTAGCACCTCCCATAGATGCAAGCACACCATTTCCCACCTGCAGAATGGGAAGTTATTACCCATGTGTGTTTTCATCTACGTTGTGGTCTGAGGTCATGGGGGACATGACAAGAGTCCTGAGCCGCTCACTGAAGATGCCTGATGCCATTCCCACATGATTCCCACATGACTTACAGGCACCATGGGCACCTGAGATCCATGCATACTGCAGAGGGCTCTGTGGGACTCAGGAGAGACCACAAGAGGAACACAACCCATAGAGTAAGAGCTCCAGGTCTTAAGACTCTTGTAGTCTTCACCCCCCCCCCCACCCCCAAGTATCTCACATAGGCAAAAGTCATGCTAATCAATGATGGCCTGAACCCTCAGGGCAAATAGTCCAGGGAATCCATTTACCCTACGAACTTTCCACAGAGAGCCCCTCCCCTGGCCCTAGCCCTTGCTACTGGCACCTGATGTAGAAGCTGTCACCAGGCAGGCCCTTGACTCTGGAGAATTCCTCATGGCGATACTGCACCTTCAGGCGGATATTATCCTTTGGCTTCAACATCTCCACATAGACATCCTCCACTGTCCTGCTGCGCACATCCTGGTTGCCATACTGAGCAGGGTAAGAGCACCAGGGTCAGAAAGACAGTGGCGGGGATAGCTTGGATACTCAAAAGGTTCCAGGACGGTCTTAGATTCTGCCTGCCTCCCCTCTACTGATCCTGGTCTCCCCTGTGCCTGTGCTCTATGTGACTTCCTGGCTACTAGATACAGTGGAACTACCTAGCAATGAAGATTTCTACTTTATACTTATGTACTGTATAATTTCATGTTAATTTAAAATAGGCTAGAGCCATCTGAGAAGAGGGAACACCAATTGAGAAAATGCCTTCATAAGACTGATCTATAGGCAAGCCTGTAGAGCATTTTCTTAATTAGTAATTGACGGGGGAGGAGGGCCCAGCCCATTGTTGGTGGCAGGGGTAGAGGAGACCACCCCTGGGCCGCTGGTTCTGAATTCTATAAGAAAGCAGACTGAGCAGGCTACAGAGAGCAAGTCAGTAAGCAGTACTCCTCCATGGTCTCTGCATCAGCTCCTGCCTCCAGGTTCTGTTTGAGTTCTGCCCTGATGTCCCTCAGTAATGGAATGTTACCTGGAAGTATAAGCTGAAATAAATCCTTTCCTCCCCAAGTTGCGTTGGCCATGGGATTTCATCACAGCAACAGTAACCCTAACTAGGACAGTCATCTATGTGCCATCTCCCCCATGGGATGGGAGACCCAGAGAGTGAGAGAGAAAGAAAGCCAAATCAGTCAGCTCAGAGACCTAGTACTCATGAGACTGGGCACTTCCTTCTGGCTCCTCAGGATCGGTGTCAACTTAAGTTAAGCCCTTGGGTTGCCTCAGCAGCCCACCTCACTGCTCATGGGCCTGGGAGTAGCCCTCATTTACAAGATGAATAACCCACCTTGACAAGTTACTATAGGTAAAGTAAAATCCCATCTTCTGTGTCATGTAAGAGGACAGTGCTGATAACGCATGAACATGACCTGGCACACACACACAGTGGCAGAACTCACCTCCAGGATGAGGTCCCCTGGCACGAGGCCATCGGGACCCTTGGCAGGACTATCATCTTCCACCTCGGCCACAAACACCCCGTGCAGGTTCCCACCACACAAGTGCACTCCGAGATCCAACTGGGATTTCTTGATGAAAACAATGCGGGGTTCAGGGCTCTTCTTGCTGCTATCTCCCACAATCCTTTTAAGAAGGAAAACGAAGTCCTTAACATGTGCAAGGAGAGAGTTGGGCACAAGTGAAGAGAGCCATGGTCGATGCCCTGCCTGCTTGTTTCGCAGGCTTGGACTTCTAAGAGCCAAGGGTCTGACTGGCCACAGGTTCTCCTCTACTGACTCAGTACAGAGTCGGAGACCGAGAGTGGCAATGTGAACGGAAAGAGAGACAGAAGAAAGAGGGCAACAAGCCATTCAGAGAGAAAACAAGAAAGCCAGTAAGGGACATGCTTCTGACCCAGCTGTCATTGGATGCCTGAGGGGGCATCTCTTCCTCTACTGAGCTTGCCTGACCTGGCCTTGCTATTTAGAGACAGACAGTTCACTCAGGGAAACACCTGAGCAGTCTCTATGCCAGCTAATGTGGGGGCTCTTGCTATCAAGACCAGAGGTGCCAAGGGGGAATGCATGGAACTCCCTCAGAGGGGGGAAATAGAGGAGATCCTCTGGTTGGATTGGGGACTTGAGGGATTGGGTTGGAAGGTGAACAGAGAGGGAGAGTGCTGAGAGAGGTGACTGGAAAGGGGGAGCTTTACGGACCCAGGTGGAAGCCTGATGCAAAGGAAACTTCCACAAGGATGGTCCCAACTAAGACTTCAGACAGCAATGGATACACAATCTGAACTGACTATGCCATGATCAGATTGGTGACTACCTAGGTTGTCAGTGGAGAGCCTTCATCCAGTGACTGATGGAAGCAGATTCAAAAACCCATGGTCAAACATTGGACTGAGAGAAGACAGAAAGAAGGAGGGATCTTAGAAGCCAGGGGTCAGTGACATCAAAGGAAAACCCATAGAAATGGCTAGCCTGGGTCATGGGAACTCAGAGTCTAAACCAAAAACCAGGAAGCCTGCATGGGACTGGCCTAGGCCATCTGCATATATGCAACAGTTGTGTAGCTTGGTCTATCTGTGGGACTCTAGGAATGGGAGCAGGGCTGTCCCTGGTGCTATGGCTGACTCTGGGAACCTAATCCTCATACTGGATTGCCCTGTCCAGCCTGAATACTGAGGGAGGTGCCTGGTCTTATGACAGCTTGATATGCTATGCTGATGCCCTTGGAAGGCCTGCTCTTTCTGAGCAAATACAGAGAAGGGGTGGGTTGGGGTGGCAGAGGACAGGTGGAGGGGTATGAGTGGAAAGAGAAGAGGGAGAGGAGGCTGGGGTCAGGATGTAAAATAAATTAATGAAAAAGGAAGGGGAAGAAGAAGGAGAAGGAGGAGGAGATGGGGGAGGAAGAAGATGGAGAGGAGGAGGAGGAAGAGAAGGAGGAGGAGGAAGAGAAGGAGAGGATGAGGAGGAGGAAGAAGAGGAGAAAGAGAAAGAAGAGGAGGAGGAGGAAGAGAAGGAGGAGGAGGAGGAGGAAGAGGAGGAGGAGAAGGAGGAGGAGGAGGAAGAGGAGGAAGAGGAAGTAGTGGTAGTAGCAGTAGTAGTGGAGTAGGGTCAGGGTGAAGCTGGGAACACAGTGAGGAAGCCAGACACCCTAGGAAACCATGAAGGAGATATAAAGGAAGAGTCCACCTCTCGTGAGTTCCCAGGCTGCCTCAATCTGCATGACACTGGGACACTTAGGGGATGCGGCAATTCTAGGTTAGACTGACACAAGGCTCCTATGAGAACCCTCTCCTCCTGATACTGCTCTCTTCTCTAGCTTCTCTAAGGGGAGAACCCCATCTGCTCACAGGAAGTGTGCACATCTAGCTGACAATTCTCCCTGCGGCAGAGCTCAGCCCTAGCTGCCTCTCTCAGCACTGCCACTCAGCACACCTCAGGGTCCCTGGCCTAACATCAACATTGTCACCGCTGAGCAGAGACCCAGGGCCTTCCTGGCTGATAAAGGTAGAATGTCTGGAGACAGAATAGGAGAAGGAAAGACAAAAGGAGAGAAGAGGAGGAGGGATGAAGGAAAAAGACAGGCCTGGTATGGGGTCTGTCCCAGTGGAGCAGATGGGCAAATGGAGTCCCGTAGCATGCCTATGCTGACCTGGAGTTGGGGGTACTTTGCTTGGCTGGGGGGGTGCCAGGGCCTTCATCCTGTTCCATCAGTGGATCAATGACAGAGGGATGTTCTGGGGTTACAGCACTGCTGCCCTGGAGAGTAGAGTGAGGGGTGGCAGCAGGGTCCAGGTGGGAGCTGGAGGTGGGAAACAGAAAGAATATGATGCATTCAAGCAGCCAGAGCCACCACCCCTGCAGTGTGGCAATGGGTCCAGACTGTGAATAGGGAACCGGCTTCACACACTGAGTCCTGGAAAGGCGGACACATAAGGAGTCTGGACTTGTGCCGCCTGCCCTATAGGTCTGCCTGTCTCCAATCAGGGATTCTCTCCAAAGGTGTCCAACCTAGAGGACACCAAAGCCCCCTTCCCTTCTCATCTGCTTTTATTCCCCACCAAGTTATGCGTGGTGACTCTACAGGACATGTACCACTCCTGTCATCTACCTCGGGACCCACAGTTCATGTGCAGGTACAGGCAGGTGTCCAGTGTTTGCTCCCCCACAAAGTCAAGCACTGAGTATGAATCCTGTGCCAGGGACTGAGGTTTTGGTTACTGTGGCTCCCTGCACCCTTGCCTGTACTCTTAATGTTTCAGGAGGAGACATCCCCTCTCTGGAAACCCCTTGTCCACCCCAGCCTAGGCAGCCCCAGGAAGCTCACCTGGAATGGGAGTGGCTATTGAGCTGGTGAATGTGTGGGTTGTACTGGGCCAGGATGGTGATGGTATCGCACTGCTGTCCGATGATCAGCCGGGCCTGCTGCTCGGTGGCACTCCTCAGGTTTATGCCATTGAACTGGGAAGATGCCCAAAGTGGATCAGTGACGGGTAATGACTGAGGCAGTGAACAGACTTGGGAACACTGCTTTGTAGGACAAGACAGAAGAGGGGAGGGAGGGCAGGCGGGCCATTCCCTCTTACCTCAAGTAACTGGTCCCCATACTCAAGGCCGGCCTGGTGGGCGATGCTCCCTGTGGTCACCTTGGAGACGTAGACACCACCCTTCTCTCCACTCACGATGGAGATTCCCAGAGGCTCTGAACCCTTCTGCACTTTCACATGGCGTGGCTCCTCCAGGTAAGGCCTGGAGACACAGTCAAAGTTTCAGGGACACAGACCCAAAGGGACAGAACGGGGAGGCTGAGATCAGGCATGCAGTCAGCAGTGTGAAGGAAGGCCCAGAGCTCAGGTGTTCTGGTAAGATGGGAGATGGCAAACTGACTTTGGACAAAGGAACACGTTCCTGAAATTTCATGCAGTACAAACACAACACATCCAAACAAACATGGAAAAGACAGAGGATGACCGATGTGAACTGTAACTGGGAGTGACACACACACACACACACACACACACACACCCCCCCCACACACACACACTTTTATTTGATGAAAGAGTCATCTCAGGATATGCACTATGCATATCCCACGGAGGGAGTTCTGAAGACACCCACTGGCAAAAAGATGACAACAAAAAGTTGTCCCCTAATCCCTCCCCCAAAGATGACTGACTAGCTAGTTCTTATATTTATGGGTCCCTAGAGTGAAAATGAAACAGCTATAAGCATGAGAAGAGGGCTAAGGGACTAATGGAGCAAGATGTGCCCATGCATTTACTGGCCAGGGAGCCGTCCCCATATCCAAGGGCATGAAAGGATGTGAGAGCCTCATGTCAGGCCAACCTCAGACTCCTCAGCGAGGAGGACCTGGGCCTAATGGCCACGGGCAGCCTCAGAAGGGATCTGTGGTGGAAGAGATACATCGATGAACAAAGGTTAGAAGAGAAGGGATACGCAGAAGGACCACACTTGAACAGAAGACCCAGAACTCTGCAAGTCCTCCCCCTAGAAGCAGCTTTTCCAGCTGACGGGCCCCTCAGTCTCAGTCAAAGCCATGGGAAGTTCTAGGTTGTAAGCAGGAAATACCTGCTCTGTCACTACTGTGAGACAAAGAGAAAACCCACAAGTTCAGAGGACCTTAGTCTGGGTCCCCACAGCTGTGTCTTGGAATAGCAGAGAGTAAAATGCCTCACACACCCCAATTTAAAAATATTCATCTTCACGTTTACTTATTCATTTGTGTGTATATATGGGCGTGTACACCTGTGCATGCCATGGCGCATGTGTGGACATGCCATGGCGCATGTGTGGCGATAAGAGGACAATTTGTGGGGTGGGGGTGGAGTCAGTTCTCTCCTTCACCACGTGGGTCCAGGAGGTCAAACTTAGGTCACCAGGCCTGGCAGCAAGTGAGCCATCTCACCGTCCCATGAAAAATTTCCCCTTAACCTTCTAGCTCCTGCATACAGTCAATTCTGCCACTGAACGTCCATTAGAGTGTCGGGCAGTTTAGAATTCTAAGTCCCTTGCAGCTAGTCATCTAAAGACCATCCTCACAGCTCAGGCTAAGAAGATGGAACGGAGAATAGACACCGAAAGGAGAAAGCAGGTCTAGGGTCCATCCGAGGTTCCTCCTCACCCAGTGGCTGACCTTTCCTCTGTCCACATTAACACAGTGTGCTCAGCACAATACAAAAGTGGGTGATCAAGTCTAACAATGTCACATAAAAGCCAGGAAGCTGGGGCTGGAGAGAGAACTCCACAGTGAATAGTGTGAATTTCTCATTTAGGACCCGAGTTCAGTTGTCAACATCCATATTGGGTCACTAACAACCACCTGTTAACTCCAGTGCCATGGGATCTGATGGCCTCTTCTGACCTCCAAGGGCACCTACATTCATGTGCACATATTCCAACACACACAAACATCAATATACATACATACAGACACACACACACACACACACACACACACACACACACACACACACACACAGAGGAAACTTCCAAATGACCCTATGAATCAGGGTTTCCTGACCTGGAAAGATGTGGAGAACAGAGAAAAGCAACTCCACTTTTGGGACTTATATACATATTTATGTCAGTATTTTATTTTTAATTTTTTAATTTATGTATCTGTGCATGGGCAGATTTCTACAGAGAGAGGGCATCCTGGAGAATGTGACCAATGGCATGATCTCTACTTTCTCCATCTTCCCAGTGACCTGATTAATTTTTTACACTATGACAAAAGTTTTCTCAGAGCAAAGCTAATTTGTACATCAAGTTTATTACGTTTACTTAGCACTACAAATACTTGCTAGAGGAACTGTGTTGTAAATACGACATGACACTAAAACAGATACTCTACTCTCTGCCGTGTCCAGCAAACGTCTCAACTGACTGCATGGGACTTTTGTCTTCTTTTTACTTTTTCCATTTCCCTGATTTTCTCTCATGACTCTATGATAGGGAACTCTGGGTTCTGGATAGGAGACTACCTTTCATTGGGAATGTTGCTTGGGTCACAGGGGCTAAATTCATCTCTAACTGGACTGTAAGCCCCAGCAAGGCAGGGATCACTCATACCTTTAGGAGGAGGAAGCCGATAGGCTGTGTGTCTCATGTCTCAGGCCCTTTCTACTTCTGAAGACACACTTCATGTGGAGAAGCCAGAGCTAGAGCTGGGCAGAGCCACGCCTCCACACTCCCATGGGTGTCACCCAGAAAGGACCCTAGTCCTGTGGCTGATGACCTGGGACAGGGCTGTAGCATTACATACATTTGCTCCCCTGGGCTCTCAAGTTAATACGCACTGGGTTCCTTTTCTTACAAGTTCAGATTTTCAAATCAAATATGATCTAATATATTTATTTATTTACGTTTTTTTGAGGCAAGGTCTCACTACATAGCCTTGGCTGTCTTGGAACTCACAGAGATCTGCCTGCCTATGTGCATTTCATCTCTCAATAGAAACAAACAAATAAACAAAGAAACAATTTTGGGTAGAGTCAAAGAACCAAGAAATGTAGCAAATTATACCTGGAGCCAAAGATGAAGGGATAAGAATGAATCCCGGTTCTAGCTAGGTCAGGCCAGTCACTGAGTTTGTATACACAGAGCTTACTCAGGTGGTCTGGACACAGTGTACTCTTAGAAAATGGAGCTAACTCTAGACACTCATGCAACTGAGACTTTTATAACAGTGTGTAACTGAGACGTTTAAACAGTGTATGTAAATGGTTCTGGCAAGCAGGAAGCAGCACCCTGTTATCCCTGTCACCTCTAAAGCATCATGCTTAGTCACTGCTCAGGGGAGGAGCCCACCTTGCTCTGCCCTTGCCATATACACCTGACCTGCCCAGTCTCTAACTTGTATTGTTACGACAGTATGCCTCATGCTCTCTGGACTGCCCCATGGCCAGAGCAGACCTGGCTTGCCCCAACCAAAGGTGCTCATTAACACTCACCTGTCCTTTCTCCGCTCCCCATGGGAAGTGGGGTTGACAGCAATTCTGGGCAATGTGGAGGCTGAGGTCTGAGGCTGGCTACAGGAGGACAGGGTATCGATGTTCAGTGGGGAACGGGGAGGAGTGCTGCATTCAGAATGTGACAATGAACCTGTCATGAGAGAAGAGGTGGATGGGACTGGATCTGCCATCTAGATGTGGGCTGTGTGGGTCTCATCCTACGACCTGGGCCTTGATGGTCCCCACGGCAACAGATGAGGGCTAGACTCAGACGATCCTCATCAACCCACTGAGATGACTAGAGAGGACCCAAAGGAGCAAGCACAAGAGGGAATGCCCAGTACTTACCTCTGTCAGAGCCCATGACAGACCGGGGATATCTCGGTGTTAATGGGATCTTAATCCGCTCTGCCTTGAACTGCAGGTTACTGGAAGACCCTGTTGTTCCAGGAGGAGACAGCGTTAGGCCTCTTGACTGAACAGCCCTCAGTCCTCACCACCTCTCAGCATTCAATGCAGTAACATAAAAACCTGTTTGATATCCCTGAGGAAAATGATCTGTGGGGAACTACAGAGGAGACCGTTGGTGCTTCATGCTAGATGGAACTTAGCAGGCTCAGAATGCGCCAGGACAGAAGCACGTTGCCTTGCTTCAGGCCAAAATGCAACAGTAACCTAACTGATGGAGGAGGGTCATCTGTTGCTTTCATTGGTTAATTAATAAAGAAACTGCTTGGCCTGATAGGTCAAAACATAGGTGGGTGGAGTAGACCCGAGATGGATGTAGGCTAGAATCTTTCCTGGTAAGCCACCACCTCGTGGTGCTACACAGATTACTAAATATGGGTTAAAGCAAGATGTGAGAATTAGCCAATAAGAGGCCAGATATAATGGGCCAGGCAGTGTTTTAAAAGAATACAATTTGTGGTTGTTATTTCCGGGGCTAAGCTAGCCATGCAAGAGCCGGGCGGGACAAAAAGCAGGCCTGCCCGCCTCCACACTACAGAGTGAAGCCCGCTCCTTCTACACCTAACTGCTGCAACAGATGCTCCATCTTGTCTCTGGAGCCCTAAAGACTTATTACCCAGTCTTGTTACCACTGACACTCTCCTCAAAGTTACACTTCCCCCAGGTGTATGTCCATACAGGACACCCAGGATGAACTAACTCAGGGTCAGGAAACAAGACTCCAACCAAGATGTCACCTGAAACAACTGCAACCATCTTGGAGCTGCAGGCAGAAGGCAGTGGCTCTGAAAACATAGGCATGCTAGACAGGCCACAAGATAGCAGCCATTCAGGGGAGGGAGCTGAGCTCAGCCTCTGGAGGGAAAGGAGTCACAAGAGCAGCCCACCCAGAGACCTGTTATCAAAATACAAGCACCAGTGGTAGTTACCAAGACGAGCACTGGAGGGCAGAGAGTTGGAACCCTGGGAGGTTCTCATCTCAGAATAGTCACTGCAGGCCCTGTGACTCAGGTCCAGGCTGAGGCGTCCCTGGTGCTGGACACTGTGAGTAAATCAGAAAGGTGAGGGGCTCTGGAGAAGGACTAAGACCAGACATGACCAAAGGGGAAAACACAGCAATCAGCCTGTATTCCCTAAGACAGAAGAGTGAAGTGCCCTTGCTATTTGCCTAGGATAGCAGACTGACCCCAGTCACTTCCCACAGATGGCATCTATGCAGTAAAGGGAGCACACAAGGCCAAGAATGGGATTGGATGGCTCTGCCTTGTGGAATGGTATGGGGGGCTGGATGTGCATAGAGGGTCCTGGAGAGAGCAGTGTTATACCTCACTCAGGATGGCACGCCCAGGAAGCTGAAGCCAGGGGACAGTACCCAGGGACCGCCCACATCCGGCTAGCCAGCAGTCAGTACCAACAAGCTGGCTTAGGTTGTGTAATGTTGACATCCCTTCCCTGTTTAAAACACCCCAGGGGTCTCCCAGGTAGTCTTTCAGGTTTTGTGTCCTAGAGTCTGGGCCTCCCCGCTGCCATACACCCCCCCAGACCCTCCCATGCTCCCAGACACTCAGCCCTCAGCCCTGCACATAAGGAAAGTGTTCTAGTCACAGCAGCTGCGCTTACAGCACAGGACCCTCAGGCACTGTTTCCTAGACACCTCTCTCCAGTCACACCCCTGTAGTCACCTGTTTCCCTGACTCATCACCACACGTTACCACTATCTTATTCTCATATGTCTGGACTCCTGCACTGAACACAAAGCCCTGTGAATGGGGTGTTGCCATTCAGCTTTACCACTGTCTGTCCTTGAAACCCAAATAGCCATTGGGACATAGAAGTTGATCATTAAAAATTTGCCAAATGAATGGATTAGGGTAATTCTGATCTGTCTCTGCCCCCCCCCCCCCGCCTTAACTTCAGGTTTCTTTTTTAATATATTAAGTGGTATTCTACCTAGTCAGAAAAACTTCTCTATTGAAATTTCAGCACTGGCACCGGCCCTGCCATCACTATCCTCTGAATACCAGAGTGAGTTCACACAGCATTCCTCAGCCCTTTCCCAGCTAGTCAAGAGGCTTTCTGCTGCAGTAACTCTCCAACTAGGAGACTGGACAACTGGTACACAGCAAAGTGTAAGTGTGTTGGCATACCTGGGAGACAGGCCCTGGGGGCCAGCATCACGGGACACGGGTGGAGAGCCACAGGGAACCACCCTGTGGCTGCGCACAGTGTAGATGGGGTTCCGCAGAATGGAGCTCACAGTGGTGCTGGGAGTCATACTCCGGGGAACAGTGCCTAGAAATGAGCTGGATCAGAACAGTGGTTCCAAAACACCTAGACAGCCCTGGACTGGACCGCACCCTCCCGTAGACACCAGGCAGTCTCAGTCTTAGGGAAAAGGGATTCTAGGTAGAGGCTTTTAGTTACCAGTCTGCCATATGGCTTTTACTAGTGGCCTTCCCCAACTGTTAGAAAGAACTGATCTGTTGCAACGAGCAAAGATTACATCCAATAGAGATGGGGGTCAAGAAATTATGGGTTGAGGACATATGACAATATCCCCTCTTTCCAAAGACTGGACATCCCTGTGAGCCCACAACGACCCTGTTTCCAATTCCTATCCCAGCAGCTTACTTACCCACAGATGGCCGGCTGGGGTAGAGTGGGGGGTTGCCATGGCGGCTAGCATGCCCTGGTGAGTACGGGGACCATTCCTGGACCTCTGCAGAGAGTTCTCCACTGGTTGGAACACAGTCCTGTTCCTGCAGAATCAAAAGCAAGAGTGTCTGCTATGGAAAGTGAATACTTAGTATGCTTGCAAACTGACTTCAGTCCCATGCACCAGGCTCCTCCCACTCAGGCAAAGGAGTGACCAATCGGAGAGGTGCTACCTATTCACATTGCCTGACACCTGGGAGCAAAGGATCCCCTGTACAGACCCATCATACAGCAAGTGCAGAGAAAGAATCTGCTTTCCTGCCTGCCTTCCTTCACTCCCTCCCTCATTCCTTCCTTCTTTCTCTTTTCTGTCCTCCCTTCCTTTCTTTTCTTTCCTTTCCTTTCCTTTTTTCCCCTGAGACGGAGTCTCTGTGTAGCCTGTCTGTCCTAGAACTCACTCGGTAGACCAGGCTGGCCTCGAACTCACAGAGATCCACCTGCCTCTGCCTCCCAAGTGCTGGATGTGCACCACCACTGCCTGGCTTTGCTGTTGTAGTAGTTAGACTCTGCCTTTCAAATAAACAGACTGTGGAAGTGGGAGATGAGAAGACATGCCTGACAGGAAGCACAGTGAGCAGTGTGCATTGGGCCCCAGAAGTTTCAATCTCTCAGCAATCTCCCCTTCTGGAAACTTCAGCACACAAAGCTAGCCTGCCCTACAGCCAGCTTCAAGTGTACCACTCATTTTCCCCAACCTTTCTGGGGCAAATATGTCATTTAGTTTTTTTTTTTTTAACAAGCTCAAAAACTTCTATATTTTTAATTGAGCTATACATTTCCCCCTACTCCCCTTCCTTCCTCCTTTCTTCCCTTCTACCTCTCCCCTACAGGCTCTCAATTTACTCAGGAGGACTTATCTTTCCCCCCCTTTTTTTATAAGCTCAAAAACTTCTTTAACAAGCAAACCAAACATTATTTTCAGCAAGTGTTCTTAGTGTCACTTCGCACCCATGCTATCCCACGACCCTTTCCCATCTACAGGGACTGCTGCTCACTGGCATCCCCCTGCCACCCTGTCACTCTTGCAGGTACACACCGCCAGCACAGGGCCCCAGCTCTGTGGGAAACTCTGAGAGGCGACTTTGCAGGCTCCCACCCCACTGCTCCAGTTCCAGGCCAACCTCTACCTCCATGCACTGAGTAGGGATCACTACTGGAGCAATCTTGGGCCGAAAACTAGGGGCAGACTTCGGCCGGCGCCGCTTCGGCCCTAGCTCGTCCGCTTTCTGGGAGGTGAGGTCCTCATCACAGGACTTCTTGGCAGGCAGGTAGGAGGTTTCTCCATCCCCTTCAGAGTGGTAGCTGGAGGCGATGTGGACCCTTGCCTTGCGTGTGGGTGAAGCATGCATGGGCTCCCCGGGGTCCATGCTGGGGGGTGGGGCACTTGGAGGGCTGGTGGAAGGTGAGCTGCCCACCAAAGTGGCTTCTGACTCAGAACTGGTGTCCAGCCTGTGTTGAAACTTGATAGAGTCACTTCTCCTGGGGGGCTTCGGGGGTGTCAGAGACCCTACCCTATTGGAGGGCTGCGGGGAGTGAGCAAGCCCAGGGACTGGAAGCAGGTAGTCTATTTTAGGGGGTGTCTGTGGGCGCTTGAAAGTATTTGGGTCAAAGATGGACTTCCTTTGTTTGGGTTTCTTGTAGACAGAAAGCTTCTCAGGCACTGATGTGGAACCAAGCACAGCCTTGGGCCAGGTCCCACCACTGCTGGAGCCATCAGGATCTACCTTGTCCAGTGGAGCCTCTACTGTCCCACAGGGGCCCACCCCAGTCTCGAAAGACAGCAGAGGCTGCTGGCTCTGCACGTCCACCAGCCCATAGCCACGTTCAGCAGAGGCATCAGAACGGAATGAGTTCAGACTACGCTCTGAGGTGCTGGGACAGGCCCGGGGAGAGGCTGGAGAGGCGGCTCTGGGGAACGGCTTGTGCAGAAATGAACTGCTGCCTCCAGGGGGGCCCAGCTCCTTCCTGTCCTCCAGTTGATCTGCATAGAAGATATCTGTCTGTGTGGAGTTATTGTGCTGCAACAAGTTCCGTTTGTTATGTGCCTGGACCTCTGGGCCGTGCGCTCGACAACTCAGCATCTTATCTGAGTCCTTGATATTTTCAAAGATGTTCTGGCCACTCCACGAGGAGCTCTGGGGAAACACCTGAGCCAGGGATGCAGAGAGGTGAGGAAAAAAGTGAGACGTCATCGCTTACAACTGTCACTGGGAACCATCCCGACAGGAGTGATGGACAGACAGACACACAGAAGGCAAACACAGATTCATGTACATATTACTGTCTAACGGTGAAGTTTTCTCATGGGCCTGGCTACGTAGAAATTATAAGAGCAATAAAATTCTGTCGACTTTGAGCATGATATGCAGCCACGTGCACACTGTGTAAGAATCACTGAGCATCAAAGTAAATTATTCATGGTAACCCAGGCAACAGGAAACTAGCCAGGGCTAAGAGGTGAGCTCAGACACCACAAAAAGACACAGCAAAGAACTGTGCTTGAGTGAGCAAGTCTATGTGAACGGGTGCCACAGCTACATGATGTCTCGAAGGGACAGACGCCTGCAGACAGGAAAAGGGCCAATGGTTCTTGCAGGCTTGAGTGCCAATGACAAAGAAGGACACGAGAGACTTGCAGAGCAGTGACAGTACCTGTGGAGAACTTTATGATGACCACGTATGCATCTGTCCATACTCACAGGATACACAGTATCAACAGTGAACCAACCCCCAGTAAGCCATGCAGCAGTGATGGCTCCTCATGTGTATCAAATGCACCACACAAATGTAAGGTGGCAATACCAGGGGAAACCTAGGCTGGAGCGCTCACGTGAGGGGACACATGAGAACAATCTGCCAGTTCAGATGGTCTGTAGACCTAAAACAGTCCCCCAACATCAATTAATTTTAAGAAATAACTTAGAAAGCGTCTCTTAGTGAACTAGCTGGACCCATTTGCCTACATTTCTATTACTAACCTTTCCACCTATGTAGAAAAGTTGATTTAAAAAAAGTATAATGAGTACCTATAAACCCACTCACCAGATTCAACGATTTTACCAGATACTCTTTATCATCTTTGTCTATGCTGACATTGATGAACACTGGAAAGTCACATATATTTTGGTATTTCCCAGGCTAAGAACTTTCAAGTTTACCACCAAATATGGCTATTCTCCTCAAAACTCCAAGTCCACTGCCAGGCCTAAGGAAGCTAACCATCTCTAGGGCCTTCAGATTGTCCAGAGACTGAAATGTACCCAACTACTCTCAATAGTACTGTTTTCAATCTACATCCTCTCAGGCTTCCTATACCCTGCATTTTAAAATCAATATATTTTCCCCAACAATCCTGGTGCCCTTTAGAAACAGCTCAGGTGCATGGAGCTGAGGCACTTCTCACCCTCCCAACAGTGGCAGAGGTGCCCAGTGCCCACCTTCAGGAGGGAGAGGGTCAAGGAGTCTTGACAGTTTCGCAGCAGAGATTCACATTCATTCAGAGATTTATTGTCCAGTGCAATACCATTGATCTAGGACCAAAGAGAGAACTGGTCAGGCCTATCAATGGGGTGGCCTCAGGCTCCCAGGCTGCCAAGCCAGGGGCTGGGCCCATCTGCCAATACTGAGACTATTTACATAAGGAGCCAAACTCAGGGGTTAGCAAAGGAAAGGAAGGTAGCTAACCAGCAGTGCCTGGAGTCACTTAAGAAGCAGGGCCTTCTGAATCAAGGGGAACACAATCATAACATCAAGCTGGATGGGACCAGAACACGGGGGACTGCAGGGAGACATTCTACTGTGTGATAGTAGCCCACTCCTTCATTTGTGAGTGGCCAGGAAATACATATGCCTCACGGAGGTGGGTGGCTAATGGAAAGGAGACCATGGCTATGAGAAGCATTTGTGACATAGAAAGTACCACATAGAATGAAGCACTGCCATTGTCAAAGAGAATCAACACCCTCTCCTGGAATCTGTCCTCACCCCTCACCGGCACGGTCAAAGCTTCTCAAAAAGGGCATTTGGAACAGTGAATGTCCACACTGGTGTACCTGAGCTATAGGGAAACACCTGGGAGGCTCTCACGGGATCATGTTGGGTGAATAAAGCCTTGATGGAGTCACATATTACATGATGTCATTCATACAAGTACAGCTTAACTGCCAGGTGAGAGACTGTGTGTGTAGGGTGTGCAGAGGGGATAACTATAAGGAGACAGAAGGGAAGCAGGCATGATGAAGAAATGGTTCTACATGTGACTACAATGTTTATACAAAACTACTTGTGATCACACCACCCAGAACTATGCACACACCACACCAGTGTCACCATGCTGGCTTTACTACAGGGAACAGAGGATGAATGGGACATAAGGCCTCCCTGTACTCTATTACTTCTTTTGATTCTATAATTATTTCAAAGTCAAAAGCTTAAAAAGGGAGTAATTGGGGAGAGCACTCACTTGGTGAAGTGATTGCTGTGCACCCTTGAGTTTGATGCTCAGAACCCAGGTAAAAAGTTTGGTATGGTGACATGTGGTTGTAATACGGGTGCTAGGGAAACAGACACAGGCAGGTCTAAGATTCACTAGTCAACAACCCAGCCTATTTGGAAAAGCTGGGCTAATGAGAGACACTATCTCAAAAAACAAGGTGAATGAGGATTAAAGGCTCAGGAAGAATTAGAAAGAGATGGGGAAGATGTGAGTTAATCACTAACTCTTATGGGAACCCATTTATATATGTGAGTTTGAACAGAGGTACCCTGTATGGGTGGACAACATGTCAAGTGGTCTAATAGCAGCATGAACAGTAGGGGATAACCAAATGCTTTCTGACTAAATGTGAAGTCTGCTCCAAAGGAGAGAATTTATGATTTCTATTATAAACCTGGTCAAAGTCCATGGCTTTGGAGTCTATTGTTTTGCTAAATGGCCACATTGTCAAACTATATTCTAAATACATATGTTTATATCTATAGATTTGTGATGCTTCCAACCTTAGACAAAGAAGCTTCTTGCTGTGGTGGCCTTTGGTTAATGTACTGACTCATAAGTAACCAAAGTGTAGAGAATAAGTGACTGTTGAGTGTTCAGTCCTAAGCTGAACATCTGTATCAACTGCCCAAGGCTCAGAGAACATGGAAAAGAGGGGACAGAAAGAACTTAAGATGGGAGAGGTTCTGTGAAGTGCTGTCTTCTGAACACCGCATGGCAGTTGCCATAACTGTTGGGAGTTGGCAGAAGCATCAGGTGGGAATCAGGATACATTGTATACATGTGTGAAGTTGTCAAAAAAAATAAATAAAAGACTTTTAAAGTCTCACGTAATACATAGCCATATTAAAATGCTCAGTTGTGCCAAGACAGTGTTACATTATTATATCACAGTTCAGTGTGACATCACAGTGTAACACTGGGCTTCCAGTGGCTCTCACTGTTGTCAGAGTTTCACTGTGACACTGTCTCAGAGTGGCATCACAATGCTCCATGCTGCTGTCACAATACTGCGTATGACTTTACACTCTGCTGTGATATCAGAATGATCCGCCCTGATATCACAATGCTCTACTGTGTATTCACAGTAGTCTACTCTTCTACCGCAATGCTGTAAACACTGCTCAGTTGTGCTATCATAATGGTACACTGTCATATCACAACGATCAATTATATCAAGACATGAAAATTTTTTATGACATTACAATGCTCCACTGTGACATTACAATGCTCCACTGTGACATCACAATGTTCCATTGTGCCCTCACAATCCTACATATGATTTCATTTAAAAAGAGGTTAAAAAAAACGATTCTTAACGAGCAACTCTCAAGGTGGTGACCTCTGGTCCTGGTCTCCACATGCACTGGAACATATGCATATGCACATCTGCACATACAGGCAGCCATATGAACACACACACACACACTACCACCTCCACACACAAAAGCTAAAAAGGTATCTACAGGATGTAACTATATTGGCAAGGGCAACTAATGTGTTTTCCTTGTACTTCGTCTCCATTTTTAAGACATTTCCATGTGACCATGCTGTTTGGAAGCACTGTTTCTCAAGTCCGAAGAACAAGAACACACTCAGTGGTGAGCCTTTTCATCGGGTACCTGTGAGGCTGACATGACTCATGACTCTTGTGGAAACACAAGGGCACAGCAGCATAGGTACTCACTCAATGCCTATGCACTCTGACTGAGGGAAGCCCACCCAGGCAGGAATTTGCTCCACAGCGCTCTCCCCCCATGAGAGGGTTTCTGGTAGCCACTAAGCACTGCTTATAAAAGCACAAAGGAATGGCTAGCAGCATTTTAGCCGATGCCTCTGAGGGCCCATATAGGGGATGAAGATGTTCTCAGGGTAGAGAGTTTACCAAGCACACATGACTCTCTATACCCCGGTTCCATCTCCAACATCATTGATTGATTAATTATATTAATTTAGAAAGAACCACAGGCAGATCCAAGGACATTAATCTCTCTAGGACATCAGCCAGACAAAAATGCAAGGTGAACAAAGAAGGATGTCATGGTTCCAAATGAACCAGAGGTAGACATGCTTGAAACGCAGTAAATTGCTAATCACGGTTTTGGCAGGATGGGAACCACAGACGGGTCCAGACCCAGGTGACGTGCTATCACTAGTGTAGGACTGGAATTTCACACATATGTGCCATGAAAGGCATATGCCTTTTCCAGCGTTTTCCAGCTCTGTGGGTTGGTCCCAAGACTGACACAACAAACCCTGCTACTCAGCTAACACCCACACTTCTTGTTGAGTGCAGAGATTAAGGGGTGCTGAAGTGGCTGTACTGCAGGCCCTTGTGTAACAGCAGATGGTGACAGCAGCTCATATGTCGATCAGGAGGAGACAGTTTTAAGTGTGCATCACCAAGCAACCCAGCTTCATGAGGTGGTACGGTGAGTGAAGATGACTTCAAAAGCCACCCATGACATAGAATGCGAACTGCAGATCCCACCGCTGTGTTTAAACCCAGATGCCAGAACCCTACATATACAGAGAGACCTACACGAACACTCGAGTCTGGGCTGCAGGCGCAGGCACCTTCCATGTGGGGGCAGACCTCTATCAGCGGACTCGAGGGAGACGGGGAGCTACAACACTTTGCTCTCTATGTGTTTTTGTTATTTTTTGCTTTTTAATCACTTGACCATTTTATATTACATTACACTTGACCATTTCCCTATTATGTTGATAATGGAGAAAAAAGTTAAAAGAATAGGTATACTGATGAGTAAAAAAAAAATATTTAAAACAGATACAATGACTCTGAGGCAGTTGGCTTGCTTAATTTCTCAAAATACACATACGTGATTAGAAAAATAAATCACATAGATACTCTTTCTTGGAAAACTGTCCGTTACAGACATTCACACACTGAGGGATGAGTAAGAGAAACTCCGCTGCTATCAGTGTGTGGGAGCAACAGAAATGAGTCTGAACTCCGTCCCAGACTGTTCTTCCTGTCTACAGTACCCATTGCTGCAGTATCCTTAGGAGAAAGCTTTTTGGGATTTTTGCTTCTAATGATCACACGGTACAGTGTCCATGTGTAGCGGACAGTTCGCCCTGTTCTGGAGACTCACCGCAACAATCCTGTCTCCCACGGCGAGAGACCCCTCTTTGGCGGCCGGGCTTCCAGGTACCACAGCAGCAGCATACACTCCGTTTTCCAAACTGATGCCACTATCTGTGAGCCAGAGGAGGGCACTGGGTGACCTGGCCTGGCTGTCCCATCCCAATTCTGCTGACTAAGTTTATAAAAGGGACTAAACCCCACTCTGTGACTCTCCCACCACAGGGCTCATTACATCCTGTCTGGTGAGTCGGATACGGGGGGACTCCTAGGACCTCCCACCAGGAGAGCAGTTGGGCTGCATTAGGACACCAACAACATGCACCGCCCAGGGACACGATGATCTGGTAGGCCCACTACCTTTCTGTCCGCTAAGGTTGATGTGCAGAGGGGTAACGACCTTTCCACCCAAGGACTTCCTCCGCCTCACGACCATGTTGATGGCTCCGTCTCCATTGAGAAGCGCCTTGATGGCCTGCTTCTTGTCCTTGTTGATGAGGTCCACATCGTTGATTCTCAGCAGCCAGTCGTTGACCCTGATGAGGGTCAACAAGGCCAGGCAGACACCCACTCAGAACCTAAGACCTCTAGCTGTACCTCACTGCACGCCCATTTACAGGCTCAGGTACCAGTGAGCGAGCAAGTTCCCTGCATCCACACTTACATAGGCTTCTGCCTATAAAGTTGTGAAACTCACAGGTGCTGGTGTTAAACAGCTTGGCTTCATTCCTGACTCTGCCACTTACTAGCTGTAGAACTTAGCCCGGCTTAGTGTATCTGTAAGGTGAGGTAATATTTGTACCTGCCTCAAAGAATTACAGAGAAGAATGATTAAAGGGTACACTATGCTTACACCAGCACTGGCAGTAGTTAGGGTGGTGTACCACTCCATTGAGCTCACTATTACATGGGATGTACAGAAAGTCAACATCCTCCTCTCATCACAACCTGAGCCCATGCTACCCAGAGAAGTAAGACAGGCCCTGGTACCCAGAGAAAAGCCAGACTCGGGGATCCAAGAGGCAGTTTCCTTTAAGATCACCCCAGCTGAGCCCAGGGCTTTAGATAGCTCAGTGAGTTCTCGGCTACTGGGAAATGTTCACTTGGTTGCCACCTGTCTTCCTTGGGATGCTCTAGGTTGGGTGGCAGGCCCCAGGGACTGGACCCTCTCAGTTCTTACCTTAAGCGACCATCAGCAATACTTCCTTTGTCCACTTTGGTAACAAATATGCCACAGTCCCCAGGAAAACAAGGCTCATTCACACCTTCTGCCATGTCAAACCCAAGCGCTTTCAAGTCTATATCCTGTCAAAACAGCACCAGCAGATTTTTACCAAGCAGGGAAGAGAAATACCCTAGACCCAAGTCACTCAGTCCGACTCTAGCTACTGCGGACAGCCTTGTCAGTGTTGCCCCTGCTCCTCTACTGGGGCCTTTGCCTTCCATGTGATTTGCCAGCACCACCATGAGACACAAGAGTGATGTAACCCAGCTTGGCTGTTTTCTTGGCAAGTTTTATGTCAACTTGACATAGGCTAGAACCATTTGAGAAATGGGAACCTCAACTGAGAAAGTGCCTCCCTAAGAGCAGACCACAGGCAAGACTGTAGGGCATTTTCTTTATTAGTGATTGATGTAGGAAGGCCCATCCCATTGTGGGTGGGGCTATCCTGGGGCTGCAGACCCTGGGTTACATAAGCAGCATCCCTCCGTAACCTCTGCATCAGTTCCTATCTCCAGTTCTTGCCCGGTCTGAGTCCCTGTTCTTTCCATGATGAACAAAGGTATGGAAGCATAAGCCAAATAATTCTCTACTTCCCAAGTGGCTTTGGCCATGGTGTTTCATCACAGCAAGAGTAACCCCAATGCAGGACAGAAGGCTACAGGGAAGAAGATGCATTCTACCCTGGGGGAGGTAGCCATGAAACAATACCCAACAGAACCATCCTCCACTCGTTCAAAGTCATGGCACCCAGACAGTGGACTAGCACAGCCACCTGAGGCAGCTCACCGTCTCTCTCTCAAACTCCACAACTTCTGTCTCCCACTCCATGGAATCTGTGTCAATGGCTGAGTCGTGGGAACTGTGGGCCATCAGCTGCCGGAACCGGGCCTCCTTCTCCAGCTGGCATTCCATCTGCTCCCTGAGAACAGAAAGAACTGTGGCAGTGGCCTTTTGAGGGGGAAACATTTCACTGACTCAGCACCAAACTTCAGCAGCTACTCCAGAAAACAAAGTGGGGCTTCTTCGCCCTGGCACTCAGCTTCCTGGTAAGCTAGGTAAAGCTTTCTGGAATTATCACTGGGTTTCCTTAGTAGCATATTTTGAACACCGAAATTCTCCCAAAGTAGGTTTCCATACTAATGTTTTTTGAACACAGAAATTCTCCCAAAATTTAGCTAGCAAGATAAAGCAATTCAGATCAAAGGCCAGCAAGAGGCTTAGAAATGTAGCACAATGTTAGAGTGTTTACCTAGCATATAGGGCTGTGGTCTTTCTTTTCTCTCTTCCTTTTTTTTTTTTTTTTTTTTTTTTTTTTGTTTGTTTTTCAATACAGGGTTTCTCTGCAGCTATGGAGTCTGTCCTGAAAACTAGCTCTTGTAGACCAGGCTGGCCTTGAACTCACAGAGATCTACCTGTCTCTACCTTCTGAGTGTTGGAGTTCACCACGGCCCCGATAGTTAGTCTTTCTTAAAAACAAATTATGGGTCGGAGACATGTGTAGGTGCCCACAGCAGCCAAAAGCACTGGATCCCCTGGAACTGGAGTCGCAGGAGATGAAGTGCCTGACATGTGCTGCGAGCCAAATCAGGTCCTCTGTAAAAGCAGTGCACTCTCTTAACGGCTGAAGCATCTCTCCAGGCACGGTGTTAGTCTCGACTGTCACCTCGGCTGAACTGAGGAATGTTTTGACTAGTAACAACTGTGGATGTGCCTCTGGGAGTGTCTCTAGAGCAGTGGTTCTCAGACTTTATTTAACACAGTTCCTCGGGTTTTGTTGCTATTTTATAACATAATTTTGCTACTGTTATGAATTATAACATAAATATCTGATATGCAGGGTATCTGATACCATCTCCCAAACGGATTATGATCCGCAGTTTGAGAACTGCTGCCCCAGAGACAATAAGACAACGAGAGCTATGACTTAATCTATGGCTAAATCTTTTCTTGCTTTCTGATACGATAGCATTATTGGGAGGTGGTAAGAAGTAGAAAGTGGGACTCTAGAAGAAGTAGGTCATTCGGAATACCCCCTCAGGGTCAATCCATACCATGTCCCCGCTCCTCTTGAAGTCCCTTTTCTGTTTCCAGGACTCCAGTAAGTGAACAGCTGTCCTCCACCACATGACATCATCCTGCCCAAAGAATGGGGGCAGGCAACCATGGACCAACATCACCAAAACCATGAACCCAAATAAATTCCTCCTCTGCTGGGTTATTTGTGGCAGGTATGATGTCACACACACAAGAAAGGAACCTTTTAAGAACATTCACACAAATGCAGGAGGAAGAGATTTAGGCACCTAATGCCGTCTTGGAAATGAAATACAATGAAATACAACATGAGAGATAGTGACACAGCTCAGTGGACAGACATGGATGTAGTGCAAGCCCGATGCCCCAAGGTGGAGCCCTGGCCTGGAACCAAATTAAAAAGCTGGATATGATGGCATGCATCTGTAATCCAGGCACTCCTACAGTGAGATGGGAAGGAGAGAAGAAAAACCACCCAGAAGCTTACAGGCCAGTCAGTCTTAGAGTGGACAGCATGCAGAAATAAGAGAAACGTGTCTCAACAAGATGGAAGGTGAGAGAGAGAGAGAACTGACTCCTCTCCCTCTCATACACACACACACACACACACACACACACACACAAACATTTTAAAATAATTATGTGAAGAGTCATTCAACTTAAAACTTCTAAAGCATCTGCAATGGAGCCTACATGGTGACACTTGGGTCAGAGTTATGGAATGTGTGCCCCAGAAATACCTCCAAATGATGCAAAGGCACAAAAGTAATTCAACAGGAAAGACCTGAGCAGGTCAGCATCCATAGCTTATAAAGAGGAGAGACGGGGGTGGAGAGATGGCTCAGGGTTAAGAGCACTGGCTGCTCTTACAGAGGACCTAAGTTCAATTGTTCAGTTCCCGCATCCACATGCAGCTCACAACCATCTATGACTCCAGTTCCTAGGAACTGGACACCCTCTTCTGGCAGCTGCTGCATTCGCACCCATACAGATACACACATATACATAAATAAATAATAAAGTAAATCTTAAACAAAAACTTCTCAACTAAACCTCTCATCTTTTTTTAATTAACTCAAAATATATTGATGTATATCAATACACACACACACACACACACACACAAATATAGTTGAAATACTGAATAAACCAACAGAACCCAGTGCTTCGTATGCCTTCTGGCTCAAGCAATATGCAAAACCTCCTTCCAAACCACACTCTGGAGCTTCCAGAGTTTTCCTTAAAATGGATCTTTCTTTTTTTTTGATTTCAGTGCTAGACGAAATGAGAGTCTTACACATGCCACGTTCTACCAATAAGCTGCATTCCCACCTGACGGGATCCCGTACCTGATTCCACCCCTTGTTCCTGGGCAAGAACCTGCCACATTGTCTCTGGAGCCCCAAACTATTCCTTGGAGTACCCAGCTCTGCTGTAGGTTATTAAATAATGAAGCTACTGATCTTGACAGATCTCAAATGGGAGGAAGGGAAGCTGCCACTCCCTCCTGAAAGGACTCACTCACTGTGTGAGGTTTGGCTGCCTACACGTGCACACGTGAGCTTTCCCGCTATCTCTCATTACACCGGCTCTGGAGCTATCACATGGTGAGCTGAGCTGCTGCCTCCCAGGTAGAATCTGAGTGCAGACTCTAAGTTATTGGGCTCTGCCAATTTCTTTTAAACTGTACTTTATCATTCCTATTCATATCTAAGTGCTACCAAGTGTCCAAATGACCCTCTTGGAGGGTGCTGTGACTCAAAGGCAGGTGCCCAACACCCCAAACAGCCTTCTAGATGGGCATCTACAAAACCCAGGTAGAGCAGACTACCAAGCCACAGTTGTAATTCTCTGGAAAACTTAAGTATGTGCTATTCTGGGGTAGGGGAGGGGGCAGGCTGACTTTCTCTTCCTGTACACTTTTAATCCAATTACTACAGCAGTGTGGTCTGTTTAATGAGTATTATTTGCTTTGTGCCTCTAAGGAATCAAAACAGATACTCAATACACTTTGTGTTGAATGAATAAGAAAATGAATGGGCTGCAAATGGTGTTGGCATGTTTGTCCCCAAAAGGACTGCCTGGGAACAGGACGTTCCATGTCATGTGCCTTGCATGGGGTACTTGTCATTCTTTCATGAGCTATCAAGGGACTGGTGCCATCTTCTGAGAACTGTCAGCATTCATTCTATAGACTACACAGTGAGGTGGAAAACAGAGGACGCGTCCCTCCTCAGTGCACTCAGGCTGCCTCACCCAAAAGGCAGAGGGGACAGCCTACGCACAAGCCCACTCCACACTGGTAACACCCAAGCCTACTTGAGCTCCTTAAGTTCACGGCTGACATCATTCTTCTGCTTCCGGGTGTCGTCCAGGCTACGAAGGGCTTCAGCCAGTTCACTCACAGCCCGATCCCGCTCCCGCCTCAGATTGTCACACAGAGTCCTGGTAGAGAAAGGAGAAGCCACGGTCACTGTGAATGGCAAGAATGCAGAAAGGGCACGTGGTCTGTACCACACCACCTGTCAGCCCCTATTCCTCAGGTTCAGTCTCGTCAAACACCCAGACCAGCCCACCATGTAACCAAAGACACCAGTCAGACCTCAATGCCCATGTCCCTGGGGCAGAAGGCCCATGTTCCACACACCCTTCCAGCATGAGTTTTGTGGCAGTGGAGCTCCCCCTGGTGGGCTTTTGTGCTCCAACACCCACAAGTTCCTTAACGGACCATATGCAGTGCTTTCTAGCCACGCCATTACCAGGCTGAGGGGCCCTGAGCCAGTACTCAATCCTCTGTCTCTGCAGTTCTGTATAGGTGCAATGTGGAAGCACAATGGAACTCCAAAAAAAAGAAAACCAAATTTCCTCCACCTAGAAGGATACACAGGCCCATAGCAGAAGAGCCTGTGCTTGGCCACCTCCAAAATAATGCGCCCTCCAGCTGGTCCCCAAGCCTGCACAGCCTGAAACCTCCACCTCCTTGACAAGAGCCAGCTCAGGATCCCACTCTTGGAGAGCAAGCCACAGCAAGAGAACATAGGAAGCACCCTAGAGGCCTCAGCTCTTGCCACACCGCACACCAAGCACCTCTCATCCACCTTCAGTTCCTGGCCCTCCCTGCTAGGGCATAGGTCTGACCCTTTCATAGCCCGGGGCAGGGGTTCCAGAGTCCCTCAATGACCAACTCATTGTACCACCCCCACCATCCCTGGTTCTGCTCCAGCTCAGGATCTTACCTACACTCCTCAGCTTCCCGTCAAGACCCTCAGAACCCAAACTCAAGGACACTGTCACTCTACTCCTTGTGATTTTCCAGACCAGGACCTGGCCACATCCACGTGTGAAAACACGTGCGCCCCCTCCATCTACAATGTTCACACTTCCTCTCTTGCTGAGGAAGCTGCACTCAAGCTTCAAGCTCTAGCTCAAATGGCAGTGGGCCTTGTCTCCCCCAGCCCCCACCCCGACCCAGAGCCCTTCTAGGCACAGATACACGGCAGTCTCCTCTGAACACTTGCTATTCAGATCCAGAGCCCATTCTAGGCACAGATACACGGCAGTCTCCTCTGAACGCTTGCTATTCAGACCCAGAGCCCTTCTAGGCACAGATACACGGCAGTCTCCTCTGAACGCTTGCTATTCAGACCCAGAGCCCTTCTAGGCACAGATACACGGCAGTCTCCTCTGAACGCTTGCTATTCAGATCCAGAGCCCATTCTAGGCACAGATACACGGCAGTCTCCTCTGAACGCTTGCTGTTCAGATCCAGAGCCCATTCTAGGCACAGATACACGGCAGTCTCCTCTGAACGCTTGCTATTCAGATCCAGAGCCCATTCTAGGCACAGATACACGGCAGTCTCCTCTGAACGCTTGCTGTTCAGATCCAGAGCCCATTCTAGGCACAGATACACGGCAGTCTCCTCTGAACGCTTGCTATTCAGACCCAGAGCCCTTCTAGGCACAGATACACGGCAGTCTCCTCTGAACGCTTGCTGTTCAGGAGCCTAAGATGCTGACACAATGGACGCGCACAGAGAGGAGAAAACAACAGACACATTCATACAAGTTGCTTCTATGAAGACCTTAAAGAGAAAGGTGGATTTGACCTGGTCATAGCACACACTCAAGATGTCCAAAAGTGAAGCAGAAAGGAATTACAATAGAAAATCCTAAAGACAAGAGACGAGGCAAGAATGAGCTCAGGGGGAGAAGGAGGTGCCATAGTCCCTGCCTTTTTTACCTGGACACATGGCCAATGACCCTACCAATAGACCTCAGTGTTCAAGAGAAATACAGGACCACACCCATCCAAGAGCACCCTTACCGGATGCTGTCACGCTCTGCCACAATCTTGTCCCGCTCCTGAAAGGCCCAGTCCCGCCGGCACTTGGCCACATCTGCTTCCTGGAGGGCTTCCTTCAGCTCCTGGCACAACGCCTTGCACTGCTTTCGGAGGATTTCCACCTCTTTGTTGGCTCTCCCAGCATCCATGGTCACTGTGTCTTTGATCTGAGGGCAAGAGGTAGGTGAAAGGGGTTACCCAGCCTTCTGAACTAGAAACCTGACCAGTTCCAAAGTAGAGGCTCTGAGTTTCAAGGGAAGCACTGAGCCCAGGCACATCTGAAACACACCAGCATTTGTCTCCCTGTAAGGCTCTTCTCCTTTGCCCAGGATGCTGGCCTCACTGCGCACAGGAGGTGCACATGCACAGAGAACCCGTGGTGGAGAATGGGGGCTCCCATCCACCTCTGCCTCCGCTTGATTCCCACTGGGCTTCTCCAAACTGCTAGCCTCTGAGACGAATCACCCTAAAACACTGCTCCTCAGACACTTTAGTAAGATGGGGTAGGGAGATTAAGATACCAGAGGAACTAGGGAGCCACGACAGTCCAGGCAACCAACCTCTATCTGATCCCTCAATCTGATTAATGACAAACTGCAGGAAGCCAGCAGTGACTTGCCAACAGAACAGTACTGCCCTTGCCAAGAGACCACCCTTGCCGGTGCTTCCTCTCTGCCTTCTGCTGACCTCTACACCAGGACTCAGCCTCCAGGAACTCAGCCTGGGGTCTCACCCTGACATCCTTAGTGGTCCTGTGGCCCTAGGTACTTCTGATGCGTGGGCTTGGGAAGATACGGGCTGTTTCAGAAACTTCTCACCTAAAAAGAAGGGCCCAGGGGCTGCACCCCAGACCCCAGCAGATACACTGCCCACCCAGAGGCCCCAGCTGTGTGTCGGAGAATATGACTTCCAGGTGTGAGAGTTTTGTTTCTCTTTGGACACCTTCCCTGTGGCAGGGCCCCTTAAAGTACTATCTTACTGTTCTGCCTGCACAGCTGAGCTCAGTTCCTCATGTAGACACAGCTGTACCCAGAGGCAGTGGGAAGGCACAGCTGGCCAGGGTATCTCAGATAGCCCTTGTATCACGGTGCTCCATTTAGTAAGCTTGGACCTGGGAGAACTTTGCAAAGGCGAACTCCACGAAGACACTCTGTGATCAGGAATCCAGATGAACTGGAAGACCTATACAGCTGACCTTGAACAGGTGGCCAAACAATGTGGTTATCATTCCCCAGGGCCACATCACACCTAAGGACCACAGCTCTGGCTTCCTTCTGGCTAGTGTCAGTGGGGCGTGAACCTAGAACAATGTGCAGAGAAGTTAAGAATGTCAATTCAAGTGGCTGCGGGAGGGTGTAAGGCAGGGGATTCTCCCCTGCTGCTTGCTGACTCAGAACAGCCCTGGAAAAAGATTCCTGCCTCAGCTGACAAGCCACCTGTCACCCAGCCAACACCCCCTGCACAGGCCCAGGGGACTCAGACTAAAGGGCATGCCTGATTGCCTGAGTGCTGAGTACCAAGGGCTGAGGGCTGTGGCTCAGAGGTCAAGCCTCCACATTCAAGAAGCCAGCACCAGGGGGTACTGGGTGATCTTCAGATTTTTCTGCGTGCATGACCATAGCCTACGCGGGTAACTTCTGGAATCTGAAAATCCTATGGAGCAGGCTTGCTGTCCTATCTAGTGACCAATTTAGTCATTCTCCAAAGTGTTGTTTTGTTTTGCTTTGTATTTTGTTTTGTTTTATTTTGTCACTATGATTTCCTACCCTGATATTACATCTCTGTTTTCAGTAGGCACACACTCAGATACTAGGACACAAAAAGGAACAGGCAAACTATCTAGGACATTAACTAAACTCTAGTGCACTAAAGTGACTTATTCAAAGCTCCTTTATGGATGTGTGTGGTAGTGCTTGCCTGCAATCCCAGCACTTGCACTCAGGAAACAGAGGCACATCTCTGAACTCAAGGATAACCTACCTGCTCTATACAGAGAGTTCCAGACTAGCCAGGACTACAAAATGAGACCCTATATATAAGAAAAAAAGAAAGAAGGAAGGAAGACAGGAAGATTGGGTTTTTTTACATAATTCTTTTTTTCTAAAATTTATCAACGTCAGACAGAACAGGTAGCTCAATGGTAGAGCAAGTGATACTGAAAGCAAGGCCCTACACACACACAGGGAGAAAGAGTGAGTGAGTGAGTGCAAGAGGGGGGAAGGGAGGGGGAGAGAGAGAGCGTGAGGGGGAGGGAGAGAGATAGAACGGGAAAGATACTGAGAGAGAAACAGACAGACGTACATATACATACACAGACACACATGCACACACACAACAGATTGAGAGAGACATACAAATATATACACAGACACACACAGAGAGAAAGAGACATACACATATACACCTACACACACACACACACACACACACAATGTTGTTGTACTACATGTTCCTCTTGGCACTGACCTTCACCCAGCCGTCTGAGAACATCAATCCTTCTGTATGGATTGCCATTATTGGCCCATTTTACCATACAAACAGTTGCATAGGGCTTCTGCTCATCCTAAATGGGCAGTAATGGAAAGGACTCCTGTCGCTATAACTCCATGAGGACATAACTGCTCACCATGTTTTCTGTTTGTATCACCTGAAAACCATCCCTCTAGGACAAATGTGACTATCACAGCCAGTCTGCAGTGTCAGAGAGACAAGAGGCCATGAAAATGAGGAAGGCTCACACTCCAGTACAGAGCCTCAGTCTCCCTCACTTCTCACAGCCCCCACTTCTACCTGAACATAGAAGAATTCAGTGCAGGCAGAAAAGCCACCGGTGTGATGGCTAATCTTGGTTGTCAACTTGACACACCTAGAGTAGGGAAATGCAACTGAAGAACTGCCTCTAACAAATTGGCCTGCAGGCGTGCCCGTGAGACATCATTTTCTTTAACGTACTTTTTAAGATTTACTTTTATATTTTTGTGTGTGAGTATGTTGCCTGCACATATGTATGTGCACTGCATGTGTGCCTTGTGCCTACAGAGGCCAGAAGAGGGCACTGGATCCCCTACAATTGGAGTTACAGATTTTTGTGAGCCAACATGTGGGTGCTGGGTCCTCTGGAAGCACAGCCAGTGCTCTTAACTGCTGAATCACTTCCCTACCCCTGTGGGATATTTTCTTGATTGCAAATTGATATTGGAGGGTCCAGCAATATGAGCAGTACTGTCCCTAGGCAGGTGGGCTTGAGCCATATAAGAAAGGTAGCTTGATGTGGTCCTGGGAATAAGCCAGTGAGCAGCATTCCTCCAGGGGTTTGCTTCAAGCTCCTGCCCTGCTGAACCTCTTGCTCAGACTTCCCACAATGATGGACTAAAGCCTGGCAGATGAAATAAACCCTTTCCTCAACATGTTGTTTGGGGTCATGGAGTTTATCACAGTAACAGAAAGCACACAAGACAGGTAACCTGGCTACCCACATTCCCACACCACCTGGTACACAGTGATCTCTGCAGAGCACCCTGCCAAGCTTCCTGACCCTGCTTTCTGTTTCCCATGCATCACTTTGTACCCTAACAGACCTACACTGAAAATCAGAATCACGGAGTAGAGGCATGAATCAAGAACAGCATCCTAGGGAGCAAGGTTTTAAGACAAGGTCTATGGTTCAACTCAGCAGAAAGTTGTGCACACAAGAACTTTAAACCCCAAAGTGCCCTGAGAAGAAAACCAGAAACTCCTCTGAGTACACAGATGGCTGGTGGACAAAGGCCCCCAAGAGTGCTCTTCTGAACCCATGAGGCCAACAGGTCTATGCAGCCTAGAACTTTGGTCTTGGGACCTTGTTCACAGAGAGTCAGTCTGAGACAATTCAAGATGGTCTGTGATTACGTAAATGTAGCCCTCCACTCTACCAGAAAGAACAGGACATTTCTCCTATAATCAAACTATGCTATTTTGAAACAAACAAACAAAGCAATGTCAGTATCACAGCATGAAAGAGACAAACATGGCCTCTTGACGACTTACTATGTAATCATTTCATTTTATATATAGATATAATACAGCCTGGCAGCCTGGGCACCCGAACAAGGTCATGAGGCTAGTTCAGTCTTCCTACCCAGAAGGCACTTTGCACCCACTCAGCTGTGTGTGTCCTCTGATGTCTTCCTATGTCTGGGAAAATGGTCAGACACTCTGTCCCATTTCTTCTCTGGATCCCAGACTAAAGTTAAACACCAAGCCTAAGATCAGCAGAGGCCTGAGTAGTATTTCACAACCCAGCTACTGATAACCTTCAAAGAAAAGCCCCTTCCCCCTCAGACCTTCTCCTTCAGCCCTCAAGAACTCTATGGCCGCCTTCAATGCTGAACCACTGCCTACCTGCCGCAGGGCCTCCATTTCCTCGCTGGCTGCCTTCTTCTCAGATGTGCTGCTCTTGAGTTTGGATTCCGCCAGCTCCACCTCTGTCTGTAGCTTGTCCAGCTCGGAGATGACCTGGTCGCGCTCACTCATGATGAGCTTGTACTCGCTGTACACAGCGTCACGCTCCTCCTTGTATTTCTCAGATTCCTTGGCGGTTTTCACCTGCTTGCTCCTCAGCTCTGTCAGCTCAGACTGCAGCAACTCCATCTCCCATTGAAGGTCCTTGTTCTGAGCTGTGGCTTTGCTCAACTCGTGGTGGATTGTCTCAAACCTGGGGAGGAAAATGCGAGGTGGGAGGGGCAGGGAACTGCATGTCAGCTGTTACCCCCTGCACCAGCCCCACTGTACACAGTCAAGCATAAAGTTTCGACTGAGGTCATTCTCTGCAACCCCAGAGAGAATGATCACAGAGTGCTAGTGCCCTGGGCCTGGAATGTTTCTCAGGCTTTAACACATGCCAGAAATTGAAGTGAGGACTGCATGCTCTCTACTCTACTAAAAAAAACAGCACATTTCTCCTTATAATCAAGCTATGCTATTGCGGGGGGGGGGGGGGGGGGGGAGGAACAACATAAAAAACAAAACAATGCCAGAATCACAGCATAGGAAAGGCGAACATAGCCTCATGATAACTCACTATGCAACCACTTCATTTTATAGGTAGACCTAGTATAGCCTTGCAACCCGGGCACTTGAACAAGGTCATGAGGCTAGCTCAT
The DNA here is from genome assembly GCF_903992535.2 of Arvicola amphibius. Taxonomy (NCBI): domain Eukaryota; kingdom Metazoa; phylum Chordata; class Mammalia; order Rodentia; family Cricetidae; genus Arvicola; species Arvicola amphibius. The sequence continues at coordinate 75,282,620 of NC_052059.1, forward strand.
TCTTCCTGCCCAGGAGGCATCTTGCACACAAGCAGCATTTCCTGAGATGTGTGCCTGAGAATACCTTAGGGGCTCCAGCAAAACAGTAACAGTCACATTCCTGAATCCTGCAGCAGAGACACCTGCCTGGGTCCAAACTGGCAGTTCCTAAGAACTCACACACTGCAGGAATGCACTGCATGCAATACTGTCCAGGGTGGTAAACATATATATCTAAAGCAATGGTCCTTAATAAAAATGAAATTTCAAGGGACATGCTGTCCAGGACATACCGTTCCCATTTGCAAGGTGGGTAGCCACTATGGAGAGCTAGGTTTATAAGGAAATCTAGGAGTCAGGGTACTCAGGACACAACAGTGCACTCAGATGAAAGGAAAGGAAGTCATTTCAAGACTAATGCAGCAACAAGCACAATGTTCTCATTGACTGGAAAACACAATGTTCTTAGGTATTTTTCTCCTGGAAATTGTACAGAGGAGCAGAAGCCCACAAAAGACAGGAGCCCCAAACAAAAGACACCCATTTTGCTACCCCTAACACACACTGCCCTGTACCCAGCTTGGGCTCCTACCTCCTCAGAGAGAGGGCGCACTGATGCTGCAACTGGATGGCTGTGTCCCTCTGTTGGGTCAACATCTCCGTCTGCTTTTGCAGGCGCTGGTTCTCCTCCCCAAGCTGCTCCAAGCGGCTCAGGTCTGAGTTGTGCATGGCGACCTTCTCGCTGTACCTCTTCCTCAGGGCATCATAGTCCTTCTTGACCACTTCCAGCTTGTCCATGGCTGTGTCATACAGCTTGTTGAGGATCTCTGAGGAGCCATTGTGCTTCAGCACCTGGGGACCAAGGAGCAAGATGGGCAGAGCAGATGTCTCCCTTCTCGAGTGTTACAGAGAACCCCCATCCTAGCACAGGAAGGCTAGAATGGCCAGCCTGCGACTATCATGTTCTGGAAAGTTCTGTGTTCGGGGCTGCCTCCTGACTGACTGGCATCCAAGAACCTGATAGCGAGCACTTGTCAAAGTAAGACCAGCCCATACTGAGACTGTGACTTTGGTCCCTACTAAGCAGAGAGGAACTGTGATCAAACACTTCCTGTCCACTGTGCTTCCAGAGTAGGAGGGGCATATGTGCGGCTGCACCTACCCCCTAGAGATCAACTGCATCAGGTAAAGGAGCTGAGAAACTAGCACCTAGTTACCCTGGGTTACCCCATGTCCTTTCTCCTTCCTCATGCTGACTTTGCCTTATATCCTATTGCTAAAATTTTAGCCAATGGTGATGATTATATATTGAATCTTATGAGGACTAGGCAAATCACAGAACCAATGGATGGTTCTAAAATAAGGACATAAAATGTCCAGTGTTGATCTAGGCACTAGCAGTGTTGGGCAGGACAAAGAGACTGTGCCTTGTGCTCTTTTCATCCCCATGCCAGGGTGGGAAGAAATGGATCACCAATGGAACAGTATCTTCCTAAATTGATGTAGGCTTCCAAGAAATGAAAAGGGAAAGAGTACAATATGCAGGAGAATATTCTCAGTAGCACAGAGTCAGAGAGCGAGGTTGTAAGGGAGGCTCCTGCCTAGGGATATCTTTCTAAGAAAGTGATTCCTAAGTGTAGCTAACAAAGAAAAATAACCAAAGATCAGGGATACAGCCAAAGGCATGGACACCAATACAGTGGGGGCAGAACCACAATGTTCTAAAAAGTCAGCAAGAAGAGAATGCAAAATAGGTACAACCAAGTACAAATAGAGGTTTAAAGAAGCATTTACACCAGGTGGTGGTGGCACAAGCCTTTAATCCCAGCACTCAGGAGGCAGAGACAGGCGAATCTCTGTGAGTTTTCAGCCAGCCTAGTCTACAGAGTGATTTCCAGGACAAGCTCCAAAGCTACAGAGAAACCCTGTCTCAAAAAAACAGAGGGAAAAAAAAAAAGCATTCACATGTACAAGGCTCATAGAGAAGGCTAAATCTTGAGAACTGAGCAGATTGTGGCAGTCTATCAAGCAAAAGAGAATTCTAGAAACGAGCATGGTGGCTGGTGCATGCCTGTCATCCCACTCCACAGGCAGGCCGCGGCTGGAGCAGTCTCTTAAGTGCAAGGTCAGACTGAGCTACACAGCAAACATGTCAGCCATGGCTATGGAGCCAAACTCTGTCTCAAGAGCAGTGAGTAAAACGCAACGACAACATCCCCCAAACCAGACGAACAACCACGACAAGAGACACAGAAAGAGTGTGAGCACAAGAATGCATCCTGCTGAGAACCTCTCAAAGATCCTTAGCCCTTGATGACTCACCACCTCTGTGGGTTTGCTTCCTTATTTCTCAAATGACAGGACAAAACTGGAAAGGCTGGCTTAACTCTCCGCAGCTCCCACAGCCCAGGAACAACCTTTTTCACCCTGTGGGTCCTGAGTTATCAACACCATCTTTGCAGCCCAGAGGCCCAGACAGTCACAAGCCTGAACTGTGGAACATTTCCTCCAGAGACAGACGGAACATCTACACAGAAAGAACAACTGACTAAAACAACCAGAATCGAGATGGAGAGATGGCTCTGTGGTTAAGAGCTCCAGCTACTCCTCCGGATGATCCAGGTTCAGATCCCAGGACCACATTGTGAGTCCAGCTCCAGGGTTCCAACACCCTCTTCTAGCCACCACAGGAACTGCACATACGTGGTGTTCATACATGCAGGCAAAACACTCACATATAAAACAATAATAAAATCTTTGGGGAAAAAATCAGGAAGGCTAGAGAGATGGCTCAGTGATTAAGAGCACTCGTGGCTCTTGAAGATCCAGGGTTGGTTCCCAGCATCCCTGATGTTGGTAGCTCCAGCGATGGGAGATCTCGCACCTTCATCTGGCCTCTGTGAGCACTCACATGCACAGTTGCACACGCGCGCACATGCAAACACACACACACAGAAAAATAAAAACTAAATATATTATTTTAAAAAAACAGAATCCCAGAGACTCTCTCTGACACCCCAGGCTCAGATGCCTGCAAGCGGCCAAAAAAAAGACTGTCAGAAACAAGCTCCACCAATCTCCTTCTGTCTTTCATTTTTTCCTCTATTTGTAAAAATGTAGGTAGCCTAGATGTTAAACATATTCCCTTTTTTCTATTTCAACTTACTGAATTCTTGGATTATAGCGTGTGCTATGACACCTAGCCTACTCTTCAGAAACTGCTCCTTTCAAAGGGGAACTTTAGGATATTGAAATACAAAAACTTATCTACAACACAGAAGGTAAAAACCCCACTGTATTGTGGAAACACCTTTACTCTCAGGAAACGTACATTGAGACACAGACAAAACTGTGGGCCAAGCACCATTCTGTCACTAAATCTCCTTTACAAGAGGAGGAGGGAGAAGGAGCAGGAGGGAGGGGTTGGGGAATGGGAGGAGAAACAGCAGCTGTGGCAAAGTAGGACCTTCTGGTCCTGATGGCACAAGGCCTACAATTCTAGCACTTGAGAAACAGCAGCATCATGATAATCAGGAGTTCACGGCCATCCTCAGAGACATGGCAAGTTAGAGGCCAGCCTGAGCCACGTGAGACCTTGTCACAAAAAAATAAAATCAGCTAGAGAGCTGGGTCAAAAGTTAATGCACTTGCAGAGGACCCAAGCTCAGTTCCTGGTACCCTGGTCATGTGGCTCACAACCCCCTTAACTACACAGTTCCAGAATATCTGATGCCCTCTCTTGGTGCCTGCACACATGACAAATATACAAATTCACGCAGGCACACACATATATGCATATATTTTTAAAAAAATAATGCATACATTTTAAAAAGACTAAAATGCATACATTTTTTTAAAAAGTTTTTTTAAAGAGGAGATCGAGTTTATATCATTAAGCTGGAAGCTCACCCATGCTGAGGGATGCATGAACTTTCCCCTTCCTCAAGCCCAACAACAGTTCTTCGGGTAGTCCATGACTTTGTCTCACTTCCCCTCCTCAAGCCCAACAACAGGTCTTCGGGTAGTCCATGACTTTGTCTCACTGTCAGTGGTCACCTAAGTCTCCACTCACCTCTGAGCTATTATGCAGTAGTCAGATTTTTAAGGCATTGCCAGTTCCACTAGCTAATAAGTGGACCTTTGTTTAATTTTTTAATGATTTATTTTTATTTTATATGTATGAGTATTCTGTCTGCATGAATGTCATATGCACCACAGGTGTACTTTACCTGTAGAGGCCAGTAGAGGGCGCCAGGTGCCCTGGAACGGGAATTACAGATAGTTAGGAGCCACTATGGGCATCTGTTCTGTGCTTGTCTTCCAGGAATCCCCGTTTCTAAACTTCAGTTTCCCTTTGGTCTCTCATTTCTACCCCACGACCGCTTGTATGCTGGGTAAGAATTCTCTACCTGAGCTGCACCAGCCCTCTAGGAGCCAGTTTTAAACTCCAGCCACTTTTTCTGGGTATATTCATCAAAAGGATCTTCTGCCACCACGTGGCTGATGGTATCTTCGATGCCAGGGTTTCACTCTTCTCTATGGCAAAACCCCCAAGGATGCCCTTTGTAGTTTGTGCCTCAGATGCCTTAACAAAGCCTCTCCTTCCTACCTTGAGATTATAAGGTTATCTTCTTGCTATGATTTCAAAAATGTAATCAAGATTCACTTTTCCCATTTAAACCCTTAAACTCCTTGAAATACATTTCTGTGCATGGCTTGAAATGGACGCAAATCACTGACCAATGGGAACTGGGCACAAAGGTACAGCACCAACTGAGGACACCTGAACTCTTCAGGAGCCGGCAATGAGCTCCAGAGGACATGGGGGACATCCTCAGACAGTGCCACCGAGACATGAGAAGACCATCCCACCGGCACAGGACTCACCATGGTCAACAGAACACCACTGCCTTGCGCCTGTGTCTGGAGAGGGTATGGCATCTGTACTGGATTATCTACCGTGTTGGACAAACACCTCAGGTACTTCATTTAAGACTGACTTCATATGCTTCACTCTCTAATCCTCCTCTTTCCCAGGCAGGGAAAACCTCCAAAGGCACTGTTGCCATGTTCTGAATTCCCCACAAGAGGGCAGCTGTGGGTACGCAGAGGCTCTCCAGCTTTCCTTTAAGAAACACCCATTTTCAACGCAGCTAGTTTGGTGACAGTGTTACTTCATCATTCCACACTAGACTCTGAGTCTGTACCACCACACTCGATCTTTACTGAGAACCAATTTCCCAGATTTAGAGCCAGGTGTGCTAGACAACCCAGGATGCGGGAAGCAGGCTGCCAGGTTGTGCTTTCATTCCTGGTTAAGAGAGGTCAGGCCTATGGAAATGTGTCCTTATGAGGCTCAGCACAGCTCTGAAGACATGGTGGATTGTAGAGCCAAAAGAGACTGGTGAGACAGAGCCCCCAGGGCACAGTGCAGTTCCCTGGCTAAAACCCTGACTGAAGAGGCATCACTGCTGTAAGCTTGGCTCCACCTCCCTGTACCTCCTGGCCTCTGGCTCACTGAAGCCTTGGAGAGGCACAGGCTCGCAAAGCACAGCATCCAGACCTTCAAAGAGACTCCCAGGCCCCAAGCATTTCTCAACTTCTCTCATAAGGGCTCAGACTCAAGCCTGCATTTTATCATCAACAGCTTCAAAGAAATTAATAAGAATTACAGTCATGTGAATTCCCAAGAACTGGAAAAGATGCTATCTGCCAGTCTACAATGTTTCCTGTTCATCATTAGAAGATTATGTTCTTAGTGGAGGATTACAAACAACACACACACACACACACACACACACACACAGAGAGAGAGAGAGACAGACAGACAGACAGACAGACAGACAGAGACAGAGACAGACAGACAGAGACAGAGAGAGAGACACACACACAGACGGGGAGGGCTTACTTTTCTGTTGCTGTGATTAAAAAAAAACCCAGCCAAAAGAAACTTGGGAAAGAAACGGGTTTATGTGACTTACAATTCCAGGTTCTGTAGTGATGGGACCATGCCCCTTCAAGGTTCCAGTCTACTACAGAGGGGAAGTCAAGGCAGAAACTTGAAGCACCATATCCAAAGTCAAAAGCAGAGGGGAGTAAAGACATGGATTCGGACTACTTGTTCTCTGCTAGCTTTCTTCACTCCGACTCATTTCAGGGCCCAATCTAGGGAATGGCGCACTGCACAGTAGGCTGGGTCCATAGGCTCATGTATTTGAATGCTTGGTCACTAGGGAGTGGCAGTACTTGAGAGGAATTAGGAGCTGTGGCTTTGTTAGAGGAAGTATGTCATTGGGGGTGGACTTTGGGGTTTCAAAAGCCAAAGCCAGTTCCAGAGGCTTTCTCTTCTGCTGCCTGCAGATCTGACTGTAGAACTCTCCACTTCTCCAGCACCATGTCTGCCTGTGCACTGCCATGTTTCCCACCATGACAATAATGAACTAAACTTCTGAACTGTAAGCCAGCCCCAACTAAATGCTTTCCTTTATAAGAGCTGCCATGATCATTGTGTCTCTTCAAAGCCATAGGACATAGACTAAGATGCTGGGTCAATGAGCCATCAAGGCAATCCTCCATAGACATACCCACAGGCCAACTAATCCAGACAATCCCTCATTAGACTACCTTCTCAGGTAATTCTAGGTCATGTCAAGTTGATAATTAAAACTAAGCAACATACACACACACACACACAGAGAGAGAGAGAGAGAGAGAGAGAGAGAGTTGGTCACATGTTCAGCTTCCCAGGTAGACTAATGGAAGAAGAAAATATCTGGGATACCTCAGGAGAAAAGTCAACTTTCACAGATCCAAAAAGAACATTTTAGAACTAGACATTGAGCAAGGAGAGAGGAAACTCAAATGACCTGGTTGAATTGATGAAAGAAAGGTATGTTTCCATGGACACAGAAATTTTATTTATAACAATAAAAATGTTAAAGATACATACAAGGGCTGGCTAATGGCTCAGTATGTAAAGGCATGTGCTGTGAAGTCTGATGCCTGACCTGAGTTCAATCTCAGAAACCCACATGGTAAAGAGAAAACCAACTCCCAAAATTTGTCCTCTGACTTTCACACATGCTCTGTGACATGTGAGCACACCTACCACCCCCAGGTATTAAATAAATAAGAATGACAATAAAAAACTTAATGTATGCACAAAACAATGACAGATACATTTATGCTGTGAGATAATCCTTCTGCATGCTGTGAAAATGTATTGCTCCTATTAATTAAATAATAAAGCTGATTTGGCCTATAGCCAGGTAGAATAAATCTAGGCAGAAAAGCCAAGTGGAGATACAGGGAGAGGAGTGGAGTTGAGAGAGATGCGAGCCAGTTGCTGAAGACACAAGACATGCTAGAGAACAGGTGAAGCCATGAGCCTTGTGGCAAATGAAGACTAATAGAAATAGGTTACTTAAATGTAAGAGCTAGTTAGCAATAAGTCTGAGCTACAGGCCAAATATTTTGCAACTAATATTAAAACTCTGGGTGATTATTTAAAAGTGGTTGTGGGATGGGGCGGGACAGAGAAACCTCCGCTTACACATTTTTGTCAACTGAATGTAATAAGGCAGGAGTCTTGAGAATTAAAATAGTCAACATACAGAATAGAAGTCAGATGCCACTAACAGTAAAATAGTATAGGTTTGTGGATGTTTACAGAAACAGACAAAATAAGAAGACCCATGACACACTCACTTTAGGGTTAAAAAAAAATCAAACGCAAACTTGGAGGAGAAAATAAGGCTTTTCTTTAAAACATGACATAGGAAAAAATGTCACAAGCCTATGTGCTAAAGGTGATAGAAGTTGGTCATGTCTACAAAGTAAGACAGCACTGAGTTTGGGGTGACTTCATCGATGTTTTTATAATTTTCTTTTTTTTTAAACCAAAAACTGAACATTAGTTTAGGACAGGAAGACTGGTACAAAAATACCCTCTACTTGGCTTTCCCAACCTAGGAGCTTCTCAGCATGCCTGACACACCCCCAGAAGAATCCAATATGACCCATTTCCCACCAAGAAAACGGAACAAGGGCCAGGCTTCAGCCCTCAGCCTCCTCCCCCAAAGCTCACAAGCAGCACAAAGCACCTGTCTGCAGCTCCTGAGGACAGAGGCCCAGGCCCAGGATCACCCAACCCCTCTCACTGGGGGCAACCTCATTTCCTCGAGATAAATCATGCAGAGTACTGGAAGGCCGCACAAATCCCTCCAGCAAACATGCAAGTCAAACAGCACCATTTACCCTTGTAAGGGCCTCTTCAGGTTTACAAGGCGTGGGAGGAACCAGGCAACAAAACCAGCCTTGTCCAGTAAGGCTGACCTTTGCCTTTAGGCCCAGAGCGGAGCAAGCCTGTGGCTATCCCATGTCACCTGCTCCCCCTGTTGGTAGCTTTTCCTCTACCTGGGCAGTGTCTGGGAAGGTGAGAAAGCCAGCTGAGTAAAAGAAGGAACACATCAGCTCATAGACTTCACTGCCTCTCCCTCTGGCAGACTAACCTTCTCTCTTGGTGGGGTACTTTGTTGAAATCACAGTCAGACTAATCTGATCTGAAAGCAAATGCAACACACCCACAAAGGCCATAGCTATTCTGAAATAAAAGGAATCAAGTAATGGCACAGTGGAGGAAGAAGGCCTTCCCATAGCATATGTGGTGTAAGCAAGGAAGAGAGGAGAGAATGGGCAGGGATAATGTATGTAAATGTGTGTGAAGATTGTAGGTCTTCAACACACTGAAACACAGAAAGCTTTATGCCCCCAGGGAGCATCATCATCATCATCAGTTTTGACAGAGGGTCTTATTACATTGCTCATGCTGGCTTAGAGCTCACAATCCTCCTGCCTCAGCCTCCCAAGTGCTGAGATTATAGTCATGGGCCATCATGCCCAGTAAAGACTTCTTTAAATAAAAATTGCCCAATGGTTTTAAGGTTTATCCATATGTATTATTTTCATGCAGAATAATGAGAAAGGGCTGGACCACATGGTACTTTTTATTTATTGATTGATGGACGGCTGGGTTGTTTCTACTTCTGGGCTGCTCTGAGCAATGCTACTACAATCCTTTGTCCCCTAGTTTTGGGTGAATACCTACTTTCAGTTCTGGAATGACTGGCTCACCTGGTCATTAATGTTCAAACTTCTCACAGAGTTACACCAACTTTATACCTCCAGCAACATCCGCGGGTCTTCTTTTCTCCCCACCCTCTATGAAGCCATTTTAACTCAGAGTGAACAAATTTGGAATAAAAGCAATTTTTTGTTTTGTGCCACACACAGTAGAGTGAAAGCTTTAAGCCTGGTGCCATTCCACCTCACCACAATCACAAGAACAAGTGGGCCACACTGAAATAGCCCCATTTTCAACCTCAGCATGGCTATGGGACTTTGGTGGACTGAGGTGCAGCCGTAAGCTCAGACGACAGAGTGCTCACCTAGCATTCATGAGGTCCTGGGTTTGATTCCTGACACTGAAATGTGTAGTGGTAGCGAATGCCTGTAACCTTAGCACTAAGGAAGTAGATGCAGAAGGATCAGAAGTTCAACACCATTGGAATATATAAGATCCCATCTCAAACACACACAGAGACAGACAGACACAGGCTCACATACACACATACCCCTCCTGAGTCCAGAAGGGCCAGGGAGAGGACTGTCCTGTTGCAGCAGCTTTTCTCCTGCAGGGGGAAGTAGTGGGTCCTCAGTCAGGCCCTGCTGCTCTGACCTGTGCTTCCTTCCCCTCCCAGGAACTTTATCCATTCCAAGACTCACTGATCCCACAGGTAAGTTATAACATCTACACAGCTAAGCCGGATCACACAAGACCAAGTCCTCAAGGAGGAGGGCTCACAGCAAAGCCTCCTGACAGCTTCGAATCCACCTCATAGCTCTAGAACTGAGCCACTTCTCCACAGAAGAGGTGGATGAAAACAATTAACCCAGGGAAGCACATTTTCAATAGGACACAGTGGGTAGTGGAAATTCTGAAAACAGCCTCAGGATCAGTCAATGGGAGGCCAGCCTAATCAACTATGGTGCTCTCCCCAAACTCAACCTTTCCTATGAAGGGGAATTTGTCCTAAGACAGAGTAAAGCACACAATCTACTCAGCAAGGAGATGCAGTGTGAGATGACTTACATGTGTATAGCTCTCCAGACACACAGGCAAACCTGAAACACACTGGGTGGGAGTTACCTCTGTGCAGTAAAAAGAAACAAACTTTTATTTATAAAGCGTCTCTATAGTTTCACTCCTTTGCTATTTCTTACAAAACATATTAATTAATTCTGTAAAACTAAAAAATCACAGAATCAAAGACAAAGCCATGTCCCTTTTATTTCTGGTCACCTGAACCCTGCAGCCATTCGGTGAGGCAGAAGACAGAAGGCTGCACATGGGGGCACAGAGAAGGACTCAAACCTGTTGGGGCTGAGAACTGTTGGGCAGGGGCACAAGGACCCAGAAAGAGCAAAAAGAGCATGGTGTGAGGAGGGTAGCTACAGAGGGATTGGGAGTTTGGGACACTCAGGGGAAATGACAGAGTAAATGACCAGGAGGGGCAGTACATGGTGGCTTGAGCCTATCATCCCAGCACCCCGGAGACTAAAGTAAGAGAAAAGCATGCTCTTGGGAAGCCTGGGGTGTGTTTAAAATAAAAACAAAATACCAAGCTAACTAGAACTGGGCTCCAGTCAATTTCTTCTCACTGCTGCTTTAACGGGGAGTTACGGAGATGGACAGGAGGGAAGCAGAAGGAACCCAGGCTGGGAGTGGAAGTGCCTTTGGGACTCATGGCTTTCACTAAGTATCCCAAGATACATAAGCAGCTGTGGATGAGGAGGGGCTGAGGGGGTCTAAGTTAAGCATGAGTCCATGGGAAGCTTCATGGAGTAGTATATAAAAACATTACCTTTTTTATATAAAGATTTATTCATTTTATATGCATGGGTATTTCGCCTGCATGTATGTCTGTGAACCACTTGTGTGGCTGTGCTGTGCTGCGTTGCCCATCCTTGTGATTTCCTGCTCAGCTTTGAGGGTCACAGGCTTCAATCAATCTCAATCCTTATCTGTCTGTCTCTCTTCTCCCCACTCTCTATCTCTGTCTGTCTCTCTTCTCCCTACTTTGTCTGTTTGTCTCTGTCACTCTCTTTCCTGTCTCTGTCTTACTATCTCTTTCTGTCTCTGTATGTCTGTCACTGTCTATGTCTGTCTGTTTTTCTCTTTCTGTCTCTCTCTCTCTCTCTCTCTGTGTGTGTGTGTGTGTGTGTGTGTGTGTGTGTGTGTGTGTGATTGCATGGCCCAGTGTATGTGACAGTACTCGGATATTGCTAACATCCTTTCTACTGTGAGAGGCTGGGAAGGATGATATCTCCATATCCATACACACATTTAGCACTCAACTCTTGCTTTGTTTGGGAGGTGGGAGGCTGGGCTGCAGCATGGGTGAACCAGGACCTCACTGTATAGCCCAGGATAGCCAGCCTTCTACTTAGTCTGGGATTAGAAAGATATGAGACACCAAAGCTGGCAGACTTTCCCTTGTTATACTTTTAAATAATATTTTCCCCCATCAAAAGGAAGAAAAGAAAAATTAATGACTGGTACTGGAGGCTAGAGAAAAAGTGTAAAATGAACCTGAGGTGGCTGGTAAGCCAGAAACCAAGGCGAAAAAGAAATAGAGGAGCTATGTCAAAAGAAAGAAGGATTAAGCTTGAGGAACCAACAATTGCCAGCATGGGCTACAACACAGAAGAGCAGAGGAAAGGAAGAGGGAAGAAAAAAGAAACGGTGAACAGAAGCCAGGTAATGACAGTGGCGAGTCCTGAAAACACCAGCTTAGGAGTGACCAAGAACAGAACAGCACCAGGAATAAGCCAGAACTTAGTCAAAATTCAATCCACAGGATTTAAGAACATAGCAAGGATTCTCTCATAGTCCATCAAAAATGGGCAGACGATAAAAATCAGATAGACCTAAGCCTAGGGGCATCCCATTAAACAGCTGAACTGTAACCTTCAACAGGATCAAGGTCATGAAAGCCAAGGAAGGCCTTAAGAATGAAGGGAGATCAGACAGAAAAAGAAGGCTACTGTATAGTATTTCCTACTGAACTGGGTCCCTTACTAAGAAAACACATTGTTAAAAGGACCAGAGTGCTGAGGCAGGAGGAATGGGAGATAAAATGGTGAGGGAAGGTGGAGGAGATGACCAGAGTGTGTTATTGGCATGGACAAAACTGGCAAAAGAAAAACCAACATGCTGTACAATAAATGCGTGCTTTAAAAGGACTCTTGTGGCTGGCAGAGGTGGTGGGGTCGGATGCTCAGATGGCGATGCTGACATAGAACAGAATATCCTTGTTTATAAGAAACACACATTGGTGTGTTTGAGGTGAGAGGCAGCGTTCACACCAGTAAATACAAACTGGTTGTGGGTCAGGGGTTCACTCTAGCACACTTGCAAACATTTTAGATTTAGAATAGCTTCTTAATAATTATTTTTAAGAATCATAACTGAGCAGAAGCCCACTTATGAGGACATCATGCTAGATGAACAGGTAAGTTTAGACTAAGCACACCAGCTCTTTGAGGAGAACCCCAAGACTCTGCTCTCTATCCCTTAGGAACTAAAACTGTTATGTGGGGAAATTCCTCCCTTGAAGGCTCAGTTCTCCCACCCAGTGCATTCAGTCTGTCAAAGCCCTTCCCACATCCCTGGTCATCCAGTCAGCTCCAGTACAGGAGAGCTGTGCAGCACCTCTCACAAAAACAGAGCTGGCAAGCTGCTACTCAGGCTTCTGTGCTGTGAACTAAGAGCTTGGAGAAAGGAAGAGAACACATTGGAATACAGGAAGAAAGGAGAAGGTGACATGCCACCCAAAAGAATGACAAAGAAAAGCACTCCTTTGGTATTTTCATGGAGGCTCTTCTTGCAACCTGCTTTCCCCTTGTGTTGTCACATAACCCCTGCAAACCAAATAACTCACACACTCCCCCAATGGCCCGCTGTATCCCAAGTTGCATGCCTCAGAGATCACCCTACTTGACAGCACGTGAAATGCTTATGACAGGGAATCGTGTGATAATGTGAGTAGTCTGTCTTTCTCATAGGAGACAGCTTCTAGCAGAGCAAGACAGTTCATTTGTCAATATTCTGAGTTCTCAAAAGAGACAGACTTCCCAGAAACGCTTGTTAATGTTCACAGAAATGCACAATTGTGTGGAAAGTATTTGGATGGTAGGATAGGTAGATGGATGAATGAATGGATGGAGGGATAGGTAGGTACACAGATGGGCAGGGAGGTCTTTGGCTGGCCCCTGACTCTGTAGGCTTACCTGCTGCTGCTGGGCCCGGAGATCGCCTATCTCCTTCTGGTCCTCCTCCCTGAGTCGCTTCATGTCCTCCCAGGACTGCTGCAGGAGGTTCCGCTCACGCAGCAGCTTCCCATTCTCCCGTCTCAGCATGTCCACGTCATCCTTCAGCTGAGTCTGGTCACTCAGGAGCCGGCTGTGGAGGGTGCTGAAACCCCACAGACACATTTAGTCTTGACCAATTTCTCCCCCACACCCCATCTCCAGGAACCACTAGCCCCAGGTCCCCAAAGAGATCAAGACAATGGCCATAGTTGTCAGGTCAGCACTCAGAGGGAGGCCAAACCTAGATAACAAGTAAACTCAAAAAAAAAAAAAGCTCAATCCCAATTCTGAAAACCCCAACACCAAAAGGGATACAAATATCTCCAAGGAAATGAGACAGCCCCAACCTGTGCCTATATGACCTGGGACCTAGGGCAACATGGCAGGTAGACGGCAAATACCCTCTGAAGGAGGTCAGGAGCCCTGAGGAGAGAACGCCCAACCTGTCTGTCCCATGAGAATAGGCTGTAGTAAAGCCACCAGTCAGAGATCCGGAAGGCTCCGGGTGCCTGACCCTGCCTTGTGTTTTAAATCATTTTTTTCAAATCTATCAGCTTCTGAGGCTGACAAGAATGCTGGGAGGGGCTAACAGTCTCTTTCACACTTAGCAAAACTGAGTTCAAGAGACACATGGCCTCTCATAGAAGGCAGGCTGCTTGTGAGCACCAGAGCCCCGGACTCTGCCTAGAAACTGAGAAGGACAGAAGGTGGCTACTCCACAAGACCTGGGCCCTTCCCAGCACGACACTCACTGATAGAAGTCTGTCTCCTTGGCCACCTCCTCGCACCTCTTCAAGGCGTTGGTGTGCTGGTTCTGTAAACTCTGCAGGTCCGACATGGCCCGCACACACTGGATCTTAAGCCTCTCATAATCAGGATTCAGCCTGTGGTAGGGCCTGGCCCCAGGAGCAAAGAACCCCATGAACACAAGCCTCAAGGAGTCTGAATTTAGGCTATGTCCTAGACTATCCCAGCCCAGTGGGTGCCAGGTTCTGGCTCCTGTGCACTGTGGCCTCCTGATGTTTACTAAACTTGCAGTCCTGCTTTCAGGCAACAGAGTCATGGTGTCCACACGGAGGAAGCCCTGGCTTCATGAGCTCCCTCAGTAGGCCTGGGGAATAAGACTCGCTCTCTAAGAATTTCCCAGAGTCTATGCCAGAGGTCTGGACCCACCAGAAACTAGAATAATATTTCTCCTGTCTTCAGAACAGGGATTTTCAATCCTGGGTGCCTATTACTACATGGATTCCCAGAGCATACAATCAGTATTTTCAGAAGGAGACCCTACATCAAGATGGCTTTAAAGACTCCCTAGGGGATTCCACTGTGATGCCAAGGTGAGCTTATGGGCCAAGGGCAGTGCAGCTTAAAGAGATGCTGCAGGGCGTCAGCACTGGTATCACATGAAAACTGAGAGACAGGCAAATCATCAGGCCCCACCCCAGAAACCTGACTCCCAGGATCTGGAGGGAAAGAAGGGAACCCTGCATCCTGCAATTCAATAGGCTCTCTAGGGAATGTTGGTACATGGTTCCATACAGAGGGCTAAGCAAACACTTCTGCAAAGGGAACAGATACTAAAACTCCCAAAAATTTCTTCAAAACAAAAGACACCAGGTAAAATGTACCTTTATAAGATGCCTATATGTCGAGAACACAGTATGGATTTACAAACCACAGAAAGTTCCAGCCAACAACGTGGCAGGTTGGGGTCTTCGGGGAGACAGTATATGTGTGTGCAGGCCCGTGAGCACACAGCACATACACACGTACAATGGACGCAGCAGAATGGGGATACAGGGGAAAGCCTGTTGTCTCAGCACTGACAGCACAGGACCTGGCAGCAGCAGTTGAGAGCCCCAGGTCTTCCATAACCCACTAACTAGCCCCCAGGGACCAGGCCCCTCCAACTATTACCAGAAGCACCTCCTACACAATCACCTGTGAGGCAAGCACCAATGCCAAGGGGGCTGGCCTAGCTCCTCTACCTCAGACTCAAACCACAGTAGCTACTGATTCTCAGGGTTTCCTCAAGTGTATGATGGAAACATACAGATACGCACCTAAATCCCTCACTGGTGTGACTTAGGTCATAGGCTCCTATTTTCACTTGGAGAAAGTATAAGACACACAGAGAGACAGAAACAGAGATAGAGACAATGAGACAGAACCCTGCCCCCACCTGGGCTTAAGGTTCTGCAACTGGCTAGCATCCGGAGGACACCAGGCTTGGATAAGAGGACACCTTAGAGGTGAAGCCTCCAGAAACCATGGGGCTAAGGAGAAGTGGCTCAAGGTGACACAGTGTGTCAGGTCAGCTGTTCACTGGGGAGTTGGGACAATGACTACCTCTTGTCAAAGGTGGCTCCATGCGTGGCGAAGGCCAGGCGCTTGCGTAGCTCGTTCCTCTCTCGGGTCATTAGCCGTAGCTGAATGGAGAGGTTCTCCACCTTGTCGCTGATCTGCTGCTCAGTAAGGAGAGGTGGCGGGGACGGCGCCTTCCCAGTGGTCCCTATGGGTAGGAAAGCACAGAGAACATACACTCGGGCCCACTCCCAGCACTGTTCTGAAATCATGCCTTGTTCAGATATTCATGAAGCAGTGATGAGCGCTGGGCCTTCCCATCACCCACTGCAAGGCACCAAGTGGGACCAGGCTCTGCAGCTGCTGCAGGAACACCCACTCCTACAAAGTAGGTCTATCTCAGTCTCTTTCCACAAGTTGACACCAGGGACTAGACTATGAGGTCTTGTCCAAGGACTCTGAGCATACCCACTCTCTCCCCAGTCTGGAGCTCACATCTCTAGGATGGAATTGTTTGGGGCACTAATCCTTGCCTGCCCTGGACATCTGGGCATGCTCACTCTCACCCAGTCCTGGACACAGCACGTGATGAAAGAGGCAGGGCAGACGACCCTGGACCTCAAACAGAGGCCTGAGAAAGGGGGCGCACTTGGAGCAAAGTGAATACTCCAAGGAGCAGGGTAGCTGTCCCAAGACTGGGACCCACAAGTCATGTCCCCATCTTCTTTTCCATGGCTAGACAAGCAACTCAGTCCCTACTGCAGATCCACTTTCTCCGGACCTGCCCAAGCCAGACCAGGCAAGCAGAGGATGCTGATGGTTCACAGTCGATGTGATGCAGGTAAACCCTGAAGCATCCATGTTTAACCCAGACCATGCTCTCACCACATGTCCCCAGGACCACAAGCACACACGTGTTTTACATTTTTATGAAAGCTAACAGACACTGCTGCCTCTGACCAGATCCAAATAGATCTCTAAGAATCCAAAGATAAAATACTTCTTACAAATTAAACCATGGTCCTTTTATAATTAGCCCCGCCAGTATGTCCATCTGACACCTCACCTAACACTTAAGAGATCTGGGGTGGGGTCAGAGGAGCTTATAGCACCATCTCATTTTGTAGATGTCATCAGAAAGGCTGACATCCTGGGGGCATGGCACTTGTCTCCCCAGTGGACCCAGACATGCAAAGAGCATGACATGCACCTTCAATTTATGAGGCCCTGCCCAACCTCTTCGGATCCAAACCAATGTCAATTAAATGAAAAGTGAGCCTTGTACCTTTCAGCAGCTTCAGGAAAGGCAGGGAGTTCCCCGTAGTTGAAGAGCTGGATTTGCCGTGGGATGGGGTGGGAGCCTCAAGCTATTACCCCAGCATTTGTCAGCATCCCACGTGGAGGTAACCCGACCCCTGAACCTAATACTCCTAAAACATATTCATCCTGATTGACTATGAACTTGAGTGAATCTGGAATAAACTAAGAGATATGCCTCTAGATAGGTCTGGAAGAGAATTTCCAGGAAGGATTAGCTGAGCAGAGAATACCTGCCCCATCCCAGTGGACTGTAGCTCAGAGATAAAGAGATGTGGAGGTGGGGAGCAGAGCTGCTGTGGTCTGCCTGCCTTTGCTTCTTCCTGGTACTATATCGCCCTTAGCTGACATTGGAACTCAGCTTCCTTGGCCTTCCAACATGAACTAAAGGCCAGTGGCTATCCAGGAATCCCCCAGGCCTTCAGCCAGTTCAGGGCTACTAAGGCATCCATCCATCTTTGTGAATGGAGCAGCATCTGGTCTCAGGGACTCGGTGGGAGGACCCGAGCCAGCTGGCCACCCAGACACAACAGTGGGGGCTGACATCTAGGGTATGCAGCCAAGGTGTTCAATTCTGTACCATGCCCCCATCCTCACCTCATTAGTCCCAAACTGCTCAACTGATACCCACAAACCAGACAGTAACATATGAGCCCCCACAAACTCAGCTCTGAGCTGAGATCCAGGTCTCCACTACTACACTTTCCAATGGGACTGGACTCCTCTCATCTCTACACTCCACTCTCACCTCTACCCTCTTCTCCATCACCCATAACAAACACACAAACACACAGGGAACATAACAAGGCGAGGTCAACCAGATCTGGGACCCCAGGGGGCAGCAGCCTCTCTGACTTAGCTCTGATAACTACAGCAATTCCTAACAGAGTCCTCAAGACAAATCCAAGTTGTGATAAACCAGGAAGATCTAAAACAATCTAAGTTATTTGGGAAATCCTCTCAATTGCCACTCAAGTGAAAACAGTTTCGGGGACTGGGAAGACAACTCAGTCAGTACACTACCTACCTTCTTAACAAATACGAGGACCTGAGTTTGACTCTCCATAAGCCTTATGAAATTGCCAAACACAGTAGCATACCTTGGTAATACCAGCGCTGAGGAGGCTGAGGCAGGAGGATTCCTGGGGCTAGCTGGCCAGACGGTCTAGACTGACAAGCTCCAGGCCAATGAGACCCTACCTCAAATGGGCATAAATAAGGATTCACACCAAAGGCTATCCTCTGGCTTCTACACACATGCCCCCCCCACACACACACCTCCTAGTGATTCTGCTGCTAAGCTTGGGCATCATACACTTACTAAACCTAAAGAAATCCCCTCTAGGTGAAATGCAGGTGCCTCCTGCTGGCCTCTTTCCTGAAGTAAGTCAAAGCAGGGACCCCCATAACAGCCTTGCCACTTTCTGGCTTCCTGGCCAGACAAACTATTGCTCTGGAATCCACCACTAAGGGTCTGCTTTTTAGGAACCAGGGCAAGCAGGGAAGCTCAGGCTCAAGCCCCACCTCCTCCAAGAATCTCCCCATTCCCTGCTAAAGACTGCACCTTCCCCAGAACCATGCCTTTCCTGCTGTATTCCACAGGGACTAAAGTCCAGCTTCCTTCTGCCTCTCTCATGCCTCTGTGAGTTCTCCATTCTCTCTGTGTAGTGGCATGTGTGAACTTGTGAGAATGCTCCCAAGTGACCTCTATAGTCATTTCCTCCAAGAGAAGAAGGTGCTCTCACAAGACTAGATAATAGATAACATCATGAATGCCAGAATGTCAAGGGCTTCCCCAGAAAACAAAAGACTGTCCAAGGGCTGGGGATAACGTAATTCAACTGGTTGATAACTTGCCTGGCATACACAAGGCCCTGGGTTTGATCCCAGCACTGTAGAAACCAGGGTCATAGTGCATACCTGTGATCCTAGCACTACAGTGGAGGAGTGAAAAGGATCACAATTGCTAGGTCATCCTATAATGAGTACACGGCCAGTCTGAGCTGTATGAATACCTGTCTCTAAAGAAAAGAAAATAATAATAATAAAGGCTGCCCAGGGAAGAAAATGCTGAGATCACAGGGAATACTCCTTGCTTCCCTGCTGACTTGGTTCCTCCCACAACAGCCAAGTTACTCTTTTCAGAAACCTTGCCTGGAATACAAGGAAATCCTTCAACACCTTGCCTTCCCACAAGCCCGAGATCCATCTCTCTGGTTCATGAGAAACCTCGCACTACCTCCATCTGCTGGAGCTGAAGGTTTCCCAAACAGGGCCAGGGAGTGTCTCCCCGCTCCTGAAGGCCTCCCTCCTTACTCAAGATGAGAAATGAGAGACTACTGTGGGATTGGATCAGGGTGGACGAGGAGGAGAAACAGAAGCATGGGGTGCACCCGGGAAGACCCTCACTGCTTTCACACTGAGGATATGGAATCTTCAAAACTACCTCCCAAGACACCTCAGCAGAGGGGACACTGTAGCTACCAGGCTGTTGACAACAGAAACTGATGTAGTGAGTAAGCCCTCAGACACTTAGAAAAAATACAAAAACACTTCTAGGCAGAGTGTGGTAGCCCTATCCTGGATTTATGAAGTTGAGGAAGTAAGACTGGCAAGTGAGGGGCCAGTCTGGATTACATTGTGAGATTCTGTCCCTAAAAAACAAACAAACAAAAAAAAACCAGACAAAACATGGGCTTATATGTAGCGCAGCTGGGAGAGTACTGCCCTAGCACACAGGGAGCCCTGCATTTAGTCCCCACACTAGCATACACTGGATGTGCTGCTGTACACCTGTAAGCCCTAGCACTAATGAAGTGGAGACAAGAGGGTAAGATGTTCAAGGATATTTTTTGTCTCCAAGGCGAGTTCACAACCAGCCTGGGACACATGAGACACTTGTAGGTGTTAGTGTTTACTGTCCACAAACTGGAACCACCTGGGAAGAGGGAACCTCAACTGAAGACCTGTCTTGATCAAATTGGCCTCTGCCATGTCTGTGGGGAAATCAATTATTGATTGATGTAGAAGGGCCCAGCCCACTGTTGACAGACTATTCCTCAGGCAGGTATGAAAAGCTAGCCAGCAGCAAAGGGGCATTCACGATGTAGCACTCCTCCAGGCCCTGCCTCTGCTCCCGCTTGAGTTCTTGTCTGACTTCCCTCAGTGACTGAAGGTTACCGGGAAGTGCGAGTCCAGTACACCCTTTCCTCCCCAGGTCCCTTTTGGTCCTGGTGTTTATCACTGCAGCAAAGAGCAACCTAGGACAACGCTGTCTCAGAAACAAAATCGAAAGCCTCTGCCTCCAACCCTAACCTTCCAAGGCCTTCTCTGCTGAACACAACTTGCTCTTTTCCACTGTTTCATCTTGAGGAGATGAAGCAGAAATGTGGACAGGATCTCTCTACTCTAAGGACCTTGTTTTTACCTTTCCTAAGGTCTACAAACCAAGACAAATAAAAGTGGGTATCTACCTGTCCTTACAGGCACCTCCACCCTGCTGTACCTATGACGTGCTCTGCCTCTCACTGGACAGCACTGGGGCAACAGGAACTGTCTAACTACAGGTGGTGAGCCTTGCTCACCCAAGCATGGTGGGCTAACTACAGGTGGTGAGCCCTAACCTAGTTTCCAATGGTCATATGCTCAGGAATCTGCAACCCTGATGCACCAAGCATGTTAACACAGGGTCCAGGCCACAGGTGTAAGGACAAACCAGTGACTCTGATGCCCTCAATGAGAGGGCATCTTCCTTGCCCAAGGCCTCTGGGGAAGGTGCCTTTGATCACATTAAGGGACTGGTTGTCTACATCATCTGAATTTTCACCTGTAACATCTCAGATGGAAACCCCTGATCACGGGTAGCTACAGAATCAATTACATAAGACTCGTGTAATTGAGGAACTAGAAATTGCACTTCATTTTAAGGCATTTAAATGTGGATAGCCACCTGGTAGTAACTCCATATTGGCCCTCACAGCCCTGGGTGCTGTCAGATCTGGCTAAGAAAGCTAAACTGCTGTTGTAGGCAGCTTGCCATGTTCCGGAGGGGTAGAGCCCCAGCCTCGTGTACCCAGTCTGATCATAGCCATGCCTGTTATATGAGGTCACACATTTCCTTACTGCTTAAGGGAGTGGGTGTGGAGAAGAAGAGGAAGAAAAGCAAATCTTGGTTCCTGTGAGTTTGCGAGGATTGACCACAGAAACACAACCAGCTCTTCCATGAAAGAACTGGGCACAGCCAGTGCAGGCTGAGCTTGCAATGGAACATACATCAAAGACTTATTACTCTCAGACTGCTCATGATTCTCAAGAAGCATCTGGGGACACTGCTGATCCTCAGCACAAGGGCTAACTTGCCTTGGAGTTCAGCCTATTGAGCTAGGCATGATGCCTGTAATCCCTGTACTCAGAAAGAATTTTTAACTAGCCCATGCTACAGAGAGACCTCACCAGAAAAACATAAATCCCATCTTCCTGCTCATGTGCAAATGCCGACATAAGCAACAAATGCTTTAAGAGGCAGAGCCTCTCTCTGGAGCCCCTGTGAGATCATACATGCTCCATGGAAAGGTGAAACCACCAGTTCAGAGTGACAACGTGAATGTGTCTATAATATCCACTAGAGATGAGAAGGGCAGCAGGACACAGGAAACAGAAGCTTCACCTAACCAGCCTATTTACCCTGACAGTCCTGTTCCTGAAGAGCCACACCCGTTGTCAAACTGTAATGCCAGACTCTATGGTGTGTCCTTCTTGTGCTCTAGACGCCATGAGAGCTAAAAATGTGCTCTTTTCAGATGTGAAGTCCTGATCCAGAAAAAGGAGAATGTGAACCTTATTTATAAATACAATGTTTTACAGATGAGCAATTTGAGGCCACAGCGGAACAAGACAGGTCGTGAGCCTGCTGTGGCCAGTGTCCTCAGCACTCATATGTACACAGAGAGAGGCAGAGAGAGGAGCGGTGGGAGGTGAGGGGGCGATCCATGAAGAACTCTAACGTGAGAATTGCTGTCCTGAACCTTTGAGAGCACACGGCCTTGCCAAATCTCTGATCTTGGACTTCTGACCCCCAGAACTGTGAGACACGTTTCCATGGCCGACATCCCAGACTGTGAGACATCACTAAGGTAGCCCAGGAACACACACGCAGCCCATTCTTGGCACCTGAATGCCTCTGATCACACTGACCCCCCATGCTCTAAGAAGGTTTTTTTAGTCTCCTACCCCAAGATCCAGCTGCCAAGGTACCACCACCTGCCCTACACACTACTTCACACCTGGTATGAAGCGTTCAGAAAGTGAGCAAGCCAGTGAGATGTCAACCCTGCTGGATGGGAAACTAAGGATGCTACTCCCCCTCGGTGGGTGTCAACTTTCCCATCTCTCTGTATCAGGAATGCACAATGACTGGACCAAATGACCTCTGTGAGCTTTCACAGGGCAAAGGTCACACACAGAAGCGTGGGAAGGCTAGGAAGTCACCTGGCCTTCCTGCCAGCGCAAGTCCAGAGAGCTGAGACAGGGCTGGTTTCATTCTCCTAGGCTCAGGGAAACATCCATTTCAGCATGGAGTGGCTACTTTGCCAGGACAACACACTACCCCTGTTGCAGAGGACAAGCATGAGGGGTCAATCTCAAAAGGAAGCTTTCGGGGGACTGACCAGATTCCCAGAGTAGGTACCTCATGAGTGATAAAGTAAAGAAACACGCCTCCCACACCCACCTCTAACACCAAAGCTGGACTTTTGTTGATAAGAGAAAATGAGAATGTCATCAACAGAGGAGGACCTCACATATAATCAGATGGCAGAACTGATGTCCCGTGCCATGGAAACCCCACCCCCGTCCCCAACAGGGGAGAACTTACCCACACTGCTGAGGGAGCTGCTGCTCTCCGAGTCTGAGGGCATGATGGACAGGACACTGTAGGTGGAGCCTGGGGACACAAAGGGAGACCAATATGTTACTACCCAGAAGGGCCACTAGTCCACAGCCCAAGCTCTGTCACATCATTTTGCTGTACCAGGGCTGGGAACCTGGATTCCAGGTCCACAGAGAGGTGTGGTAGGCAGTATCTGGACTTGACTCATTTTGTTCACCTTTCTTTTTCCACACTCACACCCCGCTGCTCTAGATCTGATCAATGGGCAGAGGAAGTCCAGTCTGCCAGCTGCCTCCTGTCCCACATGAACACCTGAGGTTCAATCCCCAGAATGCATGGTAGAAGAAGCATCTCCACCAAACTGTCCTCTGACCTACACACGCACATGCACTCACACGCGTGCACGTGTGCACACACACACACACACACACACAGACAGACACATAACAATAATAATTAGTAAAAACATGGCCATAAAGATGGCTCAAAAGGTAAGGGTGCTTGCCACCAATCCTGATGACCTAAGTCAATCCCCAGGTCCTATAGTGGTATTTCATTTGTATTTTTAATAAACAAAGCTTGCTTGAAGATCAGAGAGTAAAACAGCCCCACTTATAGACTAGGCACTGGTGACACACACCTCTAATCTCAGTAGCCACACTAGTTTGCCACAGAAACCAGGCAGTAGAAGTGCACACCTTTAGTCCCGGCACTAGAGAGGAATATAAGACGGAAGGAGACAGCTTTCAGACCGTCTCATTCTGAGATTCCTGGAGGCAGGATCACCATTTCGGACTGAGGTAGAGGAAAGAGCCAGTGCTGGCTGTTTTGCTTTTCTGACCTTCAGACTGATCACCATATCTGTCTCTGGGTTTGTTTGTTTGTTTTTTAAGATTTGTTTGTTTGTTTGTTTTTATGTATACAGTGTTCTGCCTACATGTATGCTGCAGGCCAGAAGAGGGCACCTTATCTCATTGTTGATGGTTGTGAGCCACCATGTGGTTGCTGGGAATTGAACTCAGAACCTCTGGAAGAGCAGCCAATGCTCTTAACCCCTGAGCCATCATCTCTCCAGCACCTGTCTCTAGGTTATTAGACGTGCTACAAGTCCCACATGGTGAAAGAAAAAAAATGCCCTCCCCATACACACAGAATAAATGTAATATGATTTTTAATAATAAAGAATCAAGTTACTCAAAAACTTATGAACAATTATAAAGTCACCAAACAGTGAGTAGCACATTTTGTTTGGTGCCCACACACACCATGAGGGAGGACAGGAGCACTGGGAGTGAGTAGGAAAATGTCATTAATTTATTGGGTGCACACCACCATCAAAACTAAAAAATACTTAGTTTCAAATAATGCCAGGTGCAACTTGCCAACCTCAGGAACCAACCTACGGACCGAGATATCGGGTGGGCAGCACTCAGTATGCTAAGAAAAGCATACTGGATCCTGCTGGACCCTGATTCCAGCCTGTGTGAGGAAGAGGTTTGGTCCTACATAAGGCCTCTTGCATCAGTGACAAATAAGTAAAAAATAAGTGTATATATTGCTCTCTAAAGTCAAAACTGATACAAAATTAAAAGCAAACCAATGCCATTGGGAGAATACACTGGGGGGGGGGGGGGTTGGGGGTTGCAGAAAAGCATGCCAGGCAGAGGTGGCAAAAACAGGTATGAAGAGGAATGTTTTGTTCCCAGAACCAGGTGGGTGAGCACAGGTAGGATTTTGCTGTAAGGGCTCTGAACAAGCCTTAGGGATCTGACGTGAAAAAGTTGCTAAGAATTACCCAGAGGCAGAAGGGGACAGATTCAGAAATTTCTCTTCCCTTCTTCTACCTCTTTTCCTAGGTCCCCAAGACCAATGTTATCATAGAAGGAAAAAGTAGAAAGAAAGAAAGAAAGAAAGAAAGAAAGAAAGAAAGAAAGAAAGGAAGGAAGGAAGGAAGGAAGGAAGGAAGGAAGGAAGGAAGGAAGGAAGGAAGGAAGGGAAAGAAAGAAAGAAAGAGAGAGATACAGTAGTGGAGGGGGCATAAACAGGGAAGGAAAATGGGAGGGACACTTGGTGCAGCAGGCATAGTGAGGAAACCTCCAGAGGACCAAAAAGCATCTCAGAGGACAGAGGAGACTGAGTAGGCGATGAGGTCCACCTATGAAAACAAAGGCCTGGAAGGGAGCTAGCTGGTTCGAAACTAAGGAGCCATCTTTTTAGATTCCGTCTTTTTTCTCTATGTGGACCAGGAAGGCTGGCCAGCCACTATATGGTAGATTGTTTTGAAATGATACCGCCTTGGGAATGCCAGCGCAAATAAATGCACCCAGTCACACCCTCATAAATCTATGTTCAACTCAATTCAGCTTGGCATGTCAGCTTGTGCTCTGTAGTCACCTCTGCCAGAATGGAACACTTGCTTCCTTCTCTTACGTGCATCCACAGTGTCCCATCTTCCAGTAAAGCAGTTCCCATCCCCCAAACACACACACACACTGCCTCCTCCTCCCCACGGCAAATTTCCACTGCTAATTAAGGTTGGCAGATGCCCTTCGTCCTCCCTGCCTTGCATCCTCCCTAGCTGGGGGAGTACATTTCACATTTCTGCAACCAACACATTCTGTTCCTCTTCCTTGTCCCCAAAGTCCTGACTAGGCTGTGTGGCCTGCCTGGGGCAGAGTGACATCTTTATTTGCATCTCTGGTCATCATCCTGGCCCCTCATCACAGACAGTTGGCAGGGCTTCTTGCCCTGGCAAGGCTGGTGGGTGTGAGGAGTAACTGATAGAGACAAAACAGGGTACTGTTTTAACAACGTCCTCAGAGCCTTGGACATCATTAGGGGAAAGGACCCAAAGATGACACTGTCTGAACGGTGTTTTGTCTTTATAACTATTGTCTTCAAGGCCCTATGTGTCAGGACTGTTAACAGAAGGCAGGAAGTTAGTCCCCTCCCCCGAACTAAACACACACACACACACACACACACACACACACAAAGCTACACAGTGTCCTTTCAAAGCTGATAACTTCCTGAGGGGTAATTGTCAGGTGTCATTTCCCTCTGGGGTTTCACAATCAAACCTGAAGATACCAGGAGTCCCACCTCAGTCCAGCATACTTAGATGCCCCTGTCTAGCCCCTCCATCTGCAGTAGCCATAAGAATGTGACAATTTGTTTGAGGCCCAGAAGGGACTGCTAAAGCTACCTGAACTGTAACGCACCCTAAAAAGCTTCTGTGGAACACTCTTTACCTAGAAGCCCAGGCCTTTGGACACTATAGAATCAGCCCAGCTTTCGTCAACATTTGCGACCCAAGGGCCATCTTGTGAGATCCTAAGCAACTTAAAGAAACCTAAATGGCATACATGGACATTCCCACAGAAGACAAGCTTCAGATGGATGTGTGAGCTTGAGGGTCATCTATGCAGGTTCTCTACCATCTGAGGAATTGCTTGGGGACCTGGTTAAAGGGTAGATGAAGGCAGGACCTGAGACTGCATTGCTAGGAAGCCCCAGGACATGTGGCCACAGAGTCGTGGTGCAGGGACCAAGGGAAGAAGCAAGGCTAAAAGAGAGAGACAGGAGTGGGCTGCAGATGAGAGCTTCCACAAATGCCCTGGGGGAAGTAGGTAGCTCTGGGAGACAGCTTACCTAGTGCCACTCCGGACTGCTCCTCCACAAGTGTTATCTGTGTCCTTCAGAAGAGGTAAGGTCTGCTGATTCTGTTTACAGTGTGACTCAGTCCTGCCAGGTCACCAAGACCAACTTCAAAGGAACTTCCAAAACTGTGGTGATAAGGGACGGCCCCACACTCCCAGGCCCCTTTCAGCAGCCTACAAGGGCCTGGGCTGTCCCTCACACCCTCCCCCTCATTCACCTGGACCTGTAAAGGGCTGAGTGAATAGGCTTTCACTGTAGAAATTAAAAACTGCTGAGCTAGCATACAGAGGTCCCTGATCACCAGTTATCCTGAGACAGCATGGTCCCAGACAGGCTAGCTCCTACCACTCCATCACAAGGGAATGGGCTTGGTACTCTCAGGCAGCTCTAAAGCCCAAAGACAGCAAGTATCAACAGTGGTACTTGCCCCACCCTGCTGTCCTCCTACAGCTCACACCTGAAGAACTATAACCCACGTGTCCAATCATTCCACAGATCTCTGCAGAGCCCTGGGTCAGGTGAGAGGAAATAGGCTCAGAAGCTCCAGAGGTTGCACACTTGCTAGGAGGGTTAAGAAAATCTTTCCCGGGCTGGAGAAATGGCTCAGAGGTTAAGAGCATTGCCTGCTCTTCCAAAGGTCCTGAGTTCAATTGCCAGCAACCACATGGTGGCTCACCACCATCTGTAATGAGGTCTGGTGCCCTCTTCTGGCCAGCAGGCATACACACAGACAGAATATTGTATCCATAATAAATAAATAAATATTAAAAAAAAAAAGAAAATCTTTCCCATCAGAGCCTGTAGGCCAAAAGAGATAGTAGTGACTAGTGCAGTGACCAGTCCCAGCTCCCCTGGGTTTATCTCCCCAATCCACCCTTATCTCACCCTCGGGCTCTCTGTGTATCAATTCTGCACCTGGTAACCTGGGGAAGGTCCCTTGTGAAGGTCCTGTGAAGACCAACGGAATCACAGAGTGTCTGAAACAACACCTGACATGGCCCCAAGCACAAGCTGCTGAGATTAGATTCCAGTAAACCAGCCTGCAGCAAGCCCTTCCTGCCCTACCCTTCTCAACTCCCTAAATGGAAGACTGCTGGTGATGAAATCCAGTCCATAAAGAGACTGCAGACTGTGTGGCACTCTCTTTAATAGTCAAGGATAGCAGCTAATGGGTCCTTAGCCTAGTAAGTGCTAAGACTGTGCACATGTTGGCTCACGGTGCAGACCTGGCTTCAGTTAACACCCATAATGACCCTGAGGTGGTCATTAGGTTCATTTTACAGAGGAGGAAATCAAGGCTGTCTCAATTACTCAAGGAGTTTAAGGGAGAGCTATTAGGGGCAAACAGGACGCATGTGCTCCCCTTTGAATCAGAGCACTTGGGGCTCTGAGGTGGAAGGACATCCTAGAGAACAGGTAACATCACCAGCGCTCATTGGAGAGCCACTCTCTTCCTGTCTATGGAGATGAGGGAAGGGTGGGTAGTGAGAGCCACTGTTTACTGCTCAGCTCCTGTGGTGCTGGATTAGGAAAACCTCTTGAAGAGCTGCATGGAGGGCAACCCCTGTTCTAGCTGTACACCTGAGACCCAACAACAGAGCTTGACAAAACTCAGGTATTTCAGAGAACTAGAGGGGTGACCATGAATGTACCACACACAGACTAAGGCATGTCAGTCTAGAAGTCCTTGGGACTGGAGAGATGACTCAGTGATTAGGAGCACTGGCTATTCTTTCAGGGAACCTGGATTCAATTCTCGGCACCCACATGGCCACCCACAACTGTCTGTAACTCCAGTTCCAGGGGATCTGACACCTTCACACCAATGTACATAAAATAAATTTAAATTATTAAAAAAAAAGGAGTCCTGCCCATGAACCTTAGGGTGGAAGATGGTAACCATCTCTGTGCACAGAAAGCTGGAGATCCAGACCATGTCTGACTTGTCCTCAGTGTGCACAAGCCACCAGAAACAACTGGATTTGTACATTAGGGTTTGTCACACAGAGAAGTAACACTATAGGGCTCCTTGCAAAGTTTGAGAACAGGTGCCTTCAGCTGGACAAAACAGCACAGTAATGGTCCTTCTCTTCCCCCTTTGGGCTCATCATTAGGGCTATTAATCTAATTTGCAAAAGTGGCAAGGAGTCCACTGCTGAGACCACCCAGACAATGGAAACAGGCACCCGTGAGGTGGACAATGGCACAGAGCAATGAAAGCACAGTTTGCTTGAAGCTCAATGCTGTAGATATTGAATCTGGAAGATGGAACCTCAGGAAACTCAGAGGCCAGTTCTGACTCTCTGCATGTGTTCTCCAATGTGGAACCCATACCATGAAACAGGAGAGAAAACAAAGCGTGCAAAACCAGACTTAATGGAAAGACATGCCCTTCTTGTTTGCTAGGCTGGTGGGTGTGGGGCATTTGGTGCCTGTTTTACTGGGAAGAAAGGTCAGGTCAGATAGCAGCTTCTCCACCAGCAGAAGGTTTGTGAACAGCACAAGCAAGTGCCTGGGAACACTAACTCCTTTCAGAGAGGCTGAGCTTTATGTGGTGGAAAGGGCCCAGTACTGTCAACCAGAACCAAGCAGAGACAACCTTTAATACTGTCTTCCATCATGAAAACAAGCCTGACTCCCTGCTGTCACCACTGACTGGCATGGGTGGTATATTAGCATCCAATAGGTACCAGACGTACAAGGCAGGGTTTGGGGGCTTGGCAAGAGGATGCTGGACCACAATTATGCCTCAGGGGAGGGTGGGGGCAGGGTAGGCCAGGTATAGGAGTGGCTTGCAAAAAGTCAAGACCACATTCATTCATTAGTGATGTCTGCAGCCAACCTGACTTGGGCCAGCCACTGGAAGAGCCTGACCGCAGTACTGCCCTGCCCTGTACCACGCTCAACGTGGATGGGGCAGGGAGTGACAGCCAAGTTCCTCTGGGCTCCAGACAGCACTACCAATGGTCAACCTGTCTTGAAATACACTCTCTTAGAACCCTAGGAGCCACACAGGAAGGATGAAGATCTTTGAGAGGCCTCTGCCTTGGCCAGCTCCTGTACCCAGGCTGGGCTTGGTTCCCCTCCCTGGATCTCTAGCCTTCCTGTCCTACAGACTCCACTGCTTCCCATCATCTCAGGAAGTCAGGTGGCTGTGGTCAGCTCACAGTGTGCCCCACTGTGTGACCCTAAGTGGCTGTTTGCACAGTCTGTGTTTCTTCCCTGGTTACTGAACAGGTGATGAGAGGAGGAATTAGAGTACAGAGGAGCAGCATCCTTTGAAGAGCTGGGCACCCAGTAAGTGCTCTAAAACCCTGTCTCGGTAGCCTCTGAGGTACTGCTTGCAAGGGAGCAGTGGGCAGTTCAGGGCTCGTGAACTGGCTATGGCAGACTGTCCCCAGCCTTTGTCCAGTTCCTGGAAGGGTCACTGGTAGAAAGCCCTTTTTAGGAAGAACCTGTGTGACACCTACTCCATCCCTCTCTCCATGTCTAAATGAAAGCTTGTTCTTATAGGCTAGGGTGGCTTGTCAGTTCCTCTCAATTATCACTCTGCACATGCCTATGGGGGTTATTTGCATGGCACTAATTGAGGTAAGACCATTCACCCATTATGGGTAGTGCCATTCCCTTTGCTGGGATCATGAACTGTATAAAAAGGAGAAAGCTGGGGATGGAGATGATGAAGATACATATCTATTAGTGAAAAGAGGAGGAGAAGGAGGAGGAGGAGGAGGAGGGGGAGGAGGAGGAGGAGGAAGATGCTTGATATACCTCAACACATACTAAAAAGAGTAGAAGGCAAAAAAGTTCGCTTTGGGAACAGGGCTAATAATCCAGTCAATGAAGTGCTTCTATGCTTGCATAAGGATCCAAGGTTGATCCCCAGAATCCATCCCAGAATCCAAGATTCAAGAAAAAAGTTGAGTCTGATGTTACACAATTGCATCCCAGTGCTAGGGAGACAGAGACAGGTGTATCCCTGGGCGTCAAGAGTCAGCCAGGCCACCCTACTCAGTGAACTTCAGGCCAGTGAGAAATCTTCTCTCATGGGGAGGTTGTCTTCTGGCCTACACACACACACACACACACACGCACACGCACACGCACACACACGCGTGCACACACGCACGCATGCGAAAACCTCTTTGGGTGGGTCATGTGAGTCTCAGAAATGCTTTCCCAGAGAGGCAGTTATGTAGGTGATTGATTTGCCTGCATTTTTCCCACCAGGGAAAGGATGGGTTTATATTAAACTAGAAACCCAAAAGGGGCATCTAAAAAGATCTGTCATGCCCTGTCTGAAGGACTTTGCTCCAAAAGCCTGAGCCTACAGATCTGAAAAAGAGCCCAGGGCTCGTTAGTGATGTCTGCCATGTGCAAGATGAAGAACTGAGTATCAGCCTTGGGTTTCTACGGGCTGGCCCACGACCTCCATGAACTATTTTATGGTGTGTAGTACTTGGCAGGCTTACTATAATTGATTGCTAATTGGAATTAAATTCCAAAATCCAATCTGTTCTCCAAACTTTTTTGTTGAACTCCGTTTTATTTATGGGTGTGTACGTGTCTGAGTCTGTGTGAGTGTGCATGCACATGTGTGTGCGGGTGCCCACCAGGGATCTCTGTAAAACTGGAGCTAGAGGTGTTTGTGAGATACTAGAGTGGGTGCTAGGAGCTCATGATTGAGCAACAAGGGCTCTTAACCTCTTAGCCATCACTCCAGCTCTCTGCAAGCCTCTTAAATGACTAGGATTAGAAAAGAGTCCTTCAGGAAAAATAAAATGGTGCCCGCCTCTTCATTCCGATTCATTTTGTAAAGCCCTGCCTGAAGACATAGTCTTCTGATCCCAGACATCCTCTCAGATAAAGTGACACCATGTGAAATCATCGCCACTGCCAATTACCTAGCACCTGGCATGAATTGTCAAACAGTAGCCTTCAGAGGAAAGAGTTGGTTCCCAAAACTGCAGGGCACAATGACATGCCCAGTCCTACAGAATCCACTTATCTTTCCTCTGCCACATTCAAAACAGGGGCAAGGAGCTTCCTGCTGAGAGCCGAGCAATGGGCTACCACACCCACATATTCAAGCAGGGACAACAGCTGTAGAAGTTATCCTCTGGCCCTACCAAAGCAGGAGGACAAACCTTGAGCAGCCCCCTCCCTGAAACTCCCCAAAATGCTGCCAGCAAATTCCCCCTTTTCTTCAGTGATCTCAGTGACCCAAGTGCTCACATTAACGTTAGCCCAAGAACATGGCCAATCTCATCCTCCAGAGAGCAGCTGCTACTTCCAGTGCAGAAGGCAGAGCTGCCTGACCCATCTCAGGCAAAGTCTGGCCCCACAATGTCTTCAGAGTGCCCAGGGACAACCACAGGAAAAGGGGAAGGAGAGTAAAAGTATTTCAAATGCTAAGAGGATGTGGGTTATCATTTACACACAAGCCCTAGGGAGAAAGGGTTGACCTTGCGCAATAAGAGAAAGTATTTCTCTATATTGTATTAAAAAAAAAAAACAACTAAAACCAAAATCCCACATCTGCAACCACAAAGGACAGAAATAAAACCACAGTATGCCTGTCCCCAAAGGCACAAAGCAATTCTATAGTTTGAGTCTGTTGATCATCTAAGGGCAGGCTAGGTCTTCTCTCCTCACGGTGTCTAGGATTCCCACCCACCCAGTGCCCAGGCATACCAGGCAGTGTGTTGCCCACTCCAATATAAATACCATTCTCTGTGCCCGCCATGAAACACAGGCAAATAGAAACAATACTTAGCTTGCAGCATGCTGGGGAGAGGGGTTTTGCCTCTAGCCCCATTCTATGGCTAAGAACCCTGAGGCTCTCAGAGGTTAATAGATAACCCAAGACCCACCAGATGCACTATCTCTGAGCTCTAAGCCTCTAATAACCACCAAGCTGCCTCTGTCTGTTTCGTGAGCCCACCTGTCTGTCACCCATGAGGCATCAGGCTGTTCCTGCTGGATACTCAAAAGCTGAAGCCATTTGCCCCAACCCAACCCCTACCCCCCAGCATGCATGTATAGGGTGACAAGCAATTTACTGTGTAAAATTCTAATCTCTCTCTCTCTCTCTCTTTCTCTCTCTCTCTCTCTCTCCTTTTCTTTTTTTAAATTAGTGTTATATTGCTTTGGAAATCAAGAGGGGGGAAAATCACTCTTTAGGAAAAGTAAACCAACATAGTTAAGACATGCTTTTAAATCTCCAGCTTCTGTGCAAAGAAATTAGTTGATCAAAAGGAATGTATCTGGAAAGACTACCAAGAACAAGTGAAAGAAATCCAAGTTGTCATTGCCAATGTCACATCAGCCAAAATAAGATTTAAAAAAAAAAGGCAGAAGTGTGGGTGCTGAGGCCAGTACGCCTGCCTAGGCCACCACCAGAAATTATGTATTTTTAAAAGCATGTTTCATTTCATCACATTTCAGAAAAACACAGAGAAGACCTTGGGGGCAGAAAAACAGGCCCCACAGTGACAAGAGTGGGTGTGCTTGTGGCAATAGCAGCCACCCAGAGCCAGCCAGCAATCTTCATCTGGAAAATTCAGATCTCTCATGGCAGGCAGGGCTCCAACAGCGAGGAACCATCAGCAGCCCCACAAAGTGCCAGTTTTCATATTTCCTAGGGCCTGCAGGGCTCCAGGCTT
The DNA here is from genome assembly GCF_903992535.2 of Arvicola amphibius. Classification (NCBI taxonomy): domain Eukaryota; kingdom Metazoa; phylum Chordata; class Mammalia; order Rodentia; family Cricetidae; genus Arvicola; species Arvicola amphibius. Next base: position 75,315,863 of record NC_052059.1, read on the forward strand.
CTTGGCTTAAATGGAAACTGTCAGATAGGTTTTGTGCAAACACACAGTTTCCTTGGGGCAAACACTCTGAGAATACAACTTGCTCTTCATTTTCTGACAGCTTTTTGTACATGGTGGCTACATCACAGATGAGACAGGCCAGCGGGGAGAGGGAGCTTCCAGGATGCTAGCACAGAGCAGGCAAGGAGTGCATGTAGGAATTGCTGAATAAATTATAAGGGATGGGAGGGGGCAAAAATAGGGGTCACCCAGCTGCTCTTCTCATCCCACCAGCACGCATGTTGGCACACCCTCCCCTCCTGAGTACCTGCACTGTGTTGCAAAAGGAGCGGGGAAAAGAGAATGTGAAAAAACTGAACAGAGACTGAGGACAGCAAAAGTCTGGGATGAACAGAACTGAAGCAGGAGTATTACCAAGAGAGCTAAGGAAACTCAGTCAGTAAAGCGCTTGCTGCACATTGATAAGAACCCTCATTTGATCCCCTATACCCACATAAAAGGCCGAACAGCAGGTCTCTGTAATCCCAGTGATTGGGGAGCTCTCTAAACAGGAGGATCCCTGGGGCTTGCTCCTCATAAACCAGTAGCCAAATCCTGAGTTCTGGGTTCAGAGAGAGAACCTTTCTCAAGAACAAGGGAGATAGCAATTAAGGCAGATACCTAATGTTGACCTCTAGCTTCTACATGTATACACACACACACACACACACACACACACACACACACACACACAAGAGGAGGGGAGGGAGGGAAGGAATAGGGAGGGAGGGAGGGACGGACGGAGGGAGGGAGGGAAGGAATAGGGAGGGAGGGGCAGAGGGAGGGACAGACAGAGTCAGAGAATTACTAAGTCATTGCCAGAGCTTATAGACAAGGTTTGTAGATGACATAATTCTTCTGGAACCATTCAAAAGGCCCAAATACTTTTTTATCCTAAGTCTCTTTCCTGGTTCCTCCTAAAAGAATCTCAAAATACAGATTCACATGTTCAAATCTATTTCCTGCTACCACAACTTGGAAAAAATGCATTCTAAAATGAGGACATCTCTAAGAACCATCCCAACTTGTTACTAAGAACACTTTCCTCTCAAGTTTCAAGTTCTGTCCCAAACCAAGTTCACCTTAAAAGTGTGGGCTTTCATAGTGAGTGATGATACTGCTTTGGGAGTGGGGGTGATGAAGAGACCCCTTCTAAAAGGGAGGAAGAGTTCCCCAAGTAGACACAATGGAGCTCCCAAAAGTCCTTACAGGATCTTACATTTAAGGGGACAGAGTAAACATCTAATCAGGAAGATCCACAACCCTCAGACGCACCTCTTCCAGATGTGCAAGTATGGAATGGAAACCAACGAAGTCTCTAGACACAAATGGAAAACAAGTCTTCGATAACAGCAGAAGGGGATCAATAATTCTTGAGACTCTGTTCCAACAACATGGAGAAAAATGGGGTCTATTCTGGGTACCTGTTCCAAGCCAGTTGCCCTGAGTGCAGTCACATGGTCAAGATGGAACACCCTCCGTCTACCACAAAGACCATTTGTTTCCCATGAGTGCCCAGAGCATTAGTGGAACCAGTTGGCCCAGTCAGGAACTGTGACCCTGGTGGATGGGTGGTAACAAGGGTGCCCTGTGACTACACCAGATAATTAGTAAAGTGATATTGAGTTACACAGTCAGCAATTTACCTGCCAGGAGCGAATATGGCCAGTATTCTGCTTCCAGATACCAGAAGGGGTCAAGCGGGGTTAATTACAGACTACTGCACCTCTGCTTCTGCACATGGTACCTTGAAATACTAGGGATGTAGGAGAAGAAAATGCGGGTATGGCTGGGGATGTATTCAGTTGGTAGAGTGCTTCCCTAACATGCATAAAACCCTGAATTCAGCTCCCAGAACTACATAAACCCAGGGTGTAGTGGCATTCACCTTTAAAGCCAGCTCTCAGAGGTGAAAGCAGGAGAACCAGAGGCTCACAGACATCCTAACCTACACAGCAAGTACAAGCTAGGCTATATGAGACCATGTCTCCAACAAAAGCTCATGGGGAAAAGAAAGGAGGAAGTAAGGAAGGGAAAGAAGAAGGGAAGGAGAGGGACTGGAAAAGAAGATTAGGAAGGGGAAAGGAGAGGAGGGGAAGGGAGAGGAGGAAAGGGAAGGGAGCTAAAGGGAGACACTTGAAATAGATACTTGGATGTTTTGAAAACACAACTGCCCAGCACTCCATCTCAGAGAAACAGTGCTGCAGGCAGACGGATGCGCAGGTGTGCAGACAGCTCACCCATGCAGCACAGCACAGGCAAATGACAGCACGGCAGCTCTACCAATTTCAGACCTGGACCAAGCCCCACAACACGGCCAGAAAGGTGAGCCCTGGGGAACAGGATCCTCTGTTCCACCTACACTTCCCTGTAGGTCAGCCCCACAATATGAGCCCCAAGAGTGTCTATCTCACCCTGCCCTCCTGGTCTTTATTTATGGTGCCCCAAGTCTCAGACATATTCACAGGCCAGATCTCAGGGATGAGTGGTGGCAGCAGCTTATAGGTGATGTCCCAGCCAATAAAATAGTATCTACCCCTGCTTTGCTTACATCTCATACACGCCCTCACTCCCTCCCTACACCATGACCCACAAACAGCTAGCTGGCATGGGATACAGGCAGAAGGGAAGCTGCCTGTGAAAAAAACACTACCTGGAAAAGCAAAGCAATGTAGCCAACCCATCAGCGAATGAGGGCCTGCTTGGGAGCAGATAAATGTTTAGAACACTACTAGCTCTCCCTTCTATCTGGGAAGTGCCTTCAGCACAAAGCTGGCTGAGATTACATGTGCGTGCTCTACCTAACCTCCAAGCAACATGGTTACCAGTAAGAGTCTCAGAATGTTAAGACAGAGGGTCTCCAAAGGCCAAATAGTATAGTGTATGCCTCTGACAGATAAGGAAACAGATGCCAGCAGGGCCAGATTCTGCCTTCCTTTGGGGTCCCCTTGGACGCCACTCCTGTGCATCATATTGCCACTGACCATTTAACAAGTCACTGTCACGCCAGTGAGTCCCTAAGCACCAGGGCAGTTCTTTATTTAGCTCTAGCAGCTCTTGCAGGGCCCTGAACCAGCAGGTGCCCTATACAAGGCTGCTGTGCTTCGAAAACAGCCTGTTGTCTACAATAATAGCCCCAGTTTCTATCTGCCAGTGTTTTACAAGTTAATAAAAAAAAAAAAAAGTAAGAGCTGGGAATACAGCTCAGTGAAAGAGCATGTGCTTAGCAAGATTAAGATTCTAAGTCCTCTCCCTAGCACCAAAAAATATAAACAAAAGTAGAGTGTGCTGTGTGAATAGGTGATCCAGAGAGCTGGCCAGAGACACAGGGAAGCCAAGCCATGGCTAACAAAACACAAATGTGCAGTGAGGAACACACACACACACACACACACACACACACACCTGCTTCAGTCCTTTCTGGAGGCTCCAGTAATGCAACCATGTCTTCCTCATCTGTCAGCTCACTCCTTCCTCCCTGATCCTGTTAAGCAATGAGAATGGACCAGACACCATCAGGCTTTACTGATGATGGGAAGACAGTAAGCCTTCAGAGGTATCTGTCTTCAGTGCCTCAGGAAGCACATACTATCTCTTACTCCAAACTCAAAACCTGGGTCTTAAGAGGCAGCTCCTGAGAGTCCCTATATGCAACCTGCAATGCCCACAATCCATGTCTGATTGGGCAGCCAGTTTCTTGAATGCAACAGACAAGCATGACAGTACTGTCCTAAGCTTTGGGACAAAGTGACCAGAAGTTCAGTATAAAGGAGCACTGATAACTACACCCTGTGGGCTGGAACTCACCCTGTTTCCTAATCCTATCTAGAGGGAATATGAGTAACAGAGGATGCCATGAGGGGTACCCAGAACTTCACCTGAGCTGAGTCCACTGCTGTCTCACCACCCCTTCCCAATAGCAGCCATCTCAATCCCTCCTCACACATGAGAGTCACCTTTCTGTCCCTTGGGAATTAGAGAAGTGGCCAAAGCCCCCTTCATAAAAGCCAAGTCGCTAGTTCCAGGTCTTTACAGGAAGTGTGGGGAGGTGCAGAGATCCAGCATATCCACTGCCTGGTGGCCCATGGCCTCAACCACCTACTTGGAATCAGTACCCTTGATATGGGTACATACAGTAAAGGTGCAAGGGAAGCCAGGACTTTGGGGGTGCTACTGGTGTGAGCTCTAGAGCCTGACTCTACCTGGTCAGGAATCCCAGCTCATGAGCCAATTATCTTGTGATTCAGGCCCGTTTTTTTTTTTTTTTTTAGCCAAGCCGTGCTTTAGTCTCTTTAGCTATAACACAGAGATGCTACAGTGTCCACAGCCCAGGACTGTTGGGTAACTAAGACAGCACTTAGCATGGTAGCTCCCTCTGGGGTTTCTCGTACCTTTTTCGTCATGTCCTAAACAAATGCTTTATTGTTGTGAAGCACAAGTTAGAAATCGAAGTAATCTTTTCTTCTAGTTCACAGGGCTGAAGCAGCCCTGTCAAGTCAGTCGCTGCTCACTTCTCCTGGAGATCTCCTTAAGGCTTTAAGCTCTACAGACAGGCAAGTCTAGCCTCCTTGCTCCCTCCCTCACAGTGAGTCCCTCTTTAAACCTCAGCCACACATCCACAAAGGCTCCTGACCCTCCTTGCTATTCTGGCAGTTTTCTTTCTCTTGCCTCTCCTCCTCCAGTATTTGTTCACCCACCCAGAGGTCATGCCACCTCTGCTCTTTCCCACCAGAGGACAAGGTCACCATTCTATCTCTTCTCAAGGTGGCCTCTGAAGAAGTGACCAGGGTTCAGGGAATGGATGCCATGAACCAGCACTCAGCCTGACCCAGTTCTATGATGGCTCAGTCAACCTGGTTTCTCCAGCAGAGGCACAAGGCTCTAGCCAACAGACTTTTGCCCTTCCCTTTTCCTTTCCCTCCCCATCTGTTCATCCTGTCCTTCCTCCTTCCCAGGCTGTGTGCTGTTTTGCAAAGGCTCTACCAAGGATCAAGCAAGATAAGCAGAGACTAAGACCAGCTACCCAACCCCAAAGGCAGAGGAAAGTTCTGAGATGCCTAAAAGATGCTTCTGGGTTTTCCAATTTAGGTCGCATAACCTGCAATCCTCAAGGCAATGGCACATTTTGGTCCTGGGTACTTGAAAATTCAGCATGGTAGTTTAAACTGTCCAGAAACACATTTCATAAAAGGAAGTGATTTAGAACACACAAGCCAACCTTACATGGACATACTGGGAAAGTCTCCAGAATCTGACAGCAAACTGTCTAGAAGGGAGGAGAGCTGATCTCTGGGACCTTTCAAGTTCTGAGGTTTCTAAGACTGCCTGGGGGGTGTCATTCTCCCTGTCTCCCTGGAGGAGAGGGAGAGAGAGAAAATAAACACGTAGAAGAAACCAGTGCCATTAAAAATGTGTCAGCCCTGAAAACATACATACAAGTAACATTATACAGGCTAATCAGGTTATATTTAGGAATATATACATGTATACACATATATACACAATAATCAATGAAACAAAGAGGCCATGAATTTGGAAGAGAGCAAAGAGCGGTACATGGGAGAGTTTGGAGGAGGAAAAGGATGGTGTAATATGTAATGATGTAATTATATAATCATCTCAAAAATAAAATGAAATTTTAAAAATCTTTAACAATTGGGCATGGTGGTATATGCCTTTTAATCCACACCAGCACTCAAGAGGCATATGCATGTGAATTTTTGTGAATTCAAGGCCAGCCTGGTCTACATTGCAAGTTACATGGTTAGACTCTGTCTATAATAATAATAACAACAACAACAAAATAATAAACAGAAAATCCCAATTACCCAATTACATGTGGTGGTCTGGACAGGAACATAGTAAGTTCCAGGTTGACAAAAAAAGGAGAGGGAGGGGAGTGAAGTAGAGAGGAAAAACCAGAAGAAAACACTCTAGAGCCCAGATAGGTCATTTAACTGTCAGTTTAAAACCAGGCCAGTAACACTGCATGAAGGTCACTGTGTTTTGTGTACCCAAATGAATAGCTATTGAGTAAGGAACAGCTTATAGTGCTACATCTTAATTGCAAAATAGACAATAAGCCAAAAAGGGTGTGGTTCCCAGAATACTCTGTCCCCATGCCTCCAGGAACCTGATGGTGGTCTTACTCCAGCAGAGCATCCTGTTCCAGTTCCACTGCCCTCTGAAGTCCTGACTGCTCACTGAAGATCTAGGAGTGCAGGGCCACACAGACACAGCTGCAAGCAGGCTGCACAGCTGCTGCTGAGGCAAGCACCTTCCTGCCTATGACAAGACAGCCTCCTCCGTCAGCAAGGGCAGGGACTGTGTGACAGACCTGTGTCCATCAGACCTGGCCGGGCCTAGTTGAAGTGGCCTGGCACTTCCCTGCCCTCTGCCTTTCTATCAGATTCCTTTCCACACTGCTGTTCCCCCTGCAGTAGGAAGGTGGTGTCCTGGGTCCTTTGCTTTACCTGGAGGAGGGAGAAGGAAGCCAGTCCTGTTGAAAGTACTCACTAGGATTTAAGAAGCCCTCTGCAAAGGAAGTTGGTGACCAGCTGATGGAGACAGCCTGCAACAGCATCTGGAGATGGGCTGGCTGACTGCCGTCTAGGTGTGGCATGGGAGGAGAGAAAGGAAGGAGCCAGAGGGACCAGAACAGTGCTGGGATCTAGAGAACTGCCCACCCCCCCCACCCCACCCCACCCCCCCAACCCCCCCCCCCCCCCCGGCGTGCTTACTAAAGCTTGCTTCAGCCCTCCAACAGTTATCTTTTAATCCGACCCTGGGAAGATACCAGCTGGCATCAGCGCAGAAGCAACTCCCCAGGGCACATGAGTCACCAGGCTGGACTCCAGGTCTGTTCCTTAGGATTGGGGACCTTGTGTGTATCTGAGGAAGTGGTCCCTGGTCCTGTCAGATTGGCTCCTGGGCTGTGCAGGGTCACTGAAGGCTAGACACCAAGATATCAGGAGGGAGACCCATGCAGGGTCTAAGCAGCAATCCTGGAACCTTCCTCTCACCCAGACATGGTACCCAATCAGCCAGCAGAAAAGCTCAGCAGTGTGGTGACTCCCTACGCAGAAGGAAACAGAATTGCCTTGGTCCACTCCGCACGGCCTGCTGATCAGAGGCCAGCCTGGAAGACTCTGTCCCTAGGTTCTCCCAGACCAGAGGACTGCCCACTGAGGTCCCTGCAGTTATCCAGGGCACAGCAGCCACCATCTCTTAGGTTCTCTGAGATACCCCTGTCCACATCAAGGAGAGAGACCACTGTCCTAGGGAGTTTGACAAAGTGTGTATAATAAACACACACATGAACACACGTGGAGGAATGGGAAAGTCTTGAGATTGGCAAGGATGAGATCAGATGTAACTGTCACCTTAGCAACGTAAGTGCTGGCTCCTTTTGCAACAGTCAAAACAGGACAGGAGGCCACCCAGGCCTCCCATGCTGAGGAGCTCACAACTTCTGGAGGCAAAAGTCCCACCAATGATCAGTTTCATGATGGAGCTCTGCCTCTCAGGTGACAAAAACCTGCCAGCGGAAACTGGTGGCAAACACCTCCAAACCATAGCTGGGCATGTGGCTTGCTCCTGTAATGAGAACACTTGGGAGGCTGGCACAGAACAGGCAAGAGTTTGAGGCCAGCCTGACTAAGCTACATAGTAAGTTCCAGGCCAGTCAAAGCTACAAAATGAGACTCTGTCTCAAACAAAAGGAAGGAAAAACTAGAAATCAACTTGAAACCTCGTACCACCCCCACATAGCTCAATTCCCAGCCCAGTTCAAGGGGGTGCTCTTGATCCCCAGGAGCCAAGAGACAAACCCTGACTGACTAGCTTGAGATAAGCAAGTGGCTTGACCTCTCTGCGTCTCAGTCCCCATCTGAAAAGCAGGAACAGTACAGATTTTCCTTTAGCTATGCTAGATTTGATAAAGGGTCCATACGAGTTCCCTGGCACCACAGTGAGTTTGGTCACGGTCCAGTCACACCAGCTTGGCCTGTGTACACAGGCTCTGGTCCAGTTTTCTACCCACTGATGACACTCACCTTCCTTTGTCACAGCTGGAATCCCACTCAGCAAGTTTCCAGCTCTGTGAGCTACCTCAGGGGTAACTGGCTTACCAGGGATACATATATAACCCAGTCTTTCTCACCTAAACCTCTGCCAGGGCTCTAGGCTTCCACCAGTGGCCAGCAGAGTCAGGGGTAAGATAATGATGCCACGCGATGTTGGTACCCAGCCCTGTCTTCTTAGAGTTACTATTCTTACTATGATAAAACATCAAGCCCAAAGCAAGTAGGAAAGGAAAGGGTTTATTCTGCTTATGAACTCAAGAAGGGCTGGAACCTGGGGGCAAGAAATGATGCAGGGGTCATAAGTCACACTTCTTACTGGATTGTTCCTAATGGCTTGCTTAGCCTGGCTTCTTACAGAACCCAGGACCACCAGCCTAGGGATGGCCCTACCCACCATGGGCTGGGCCCTACAGGCTTGCCTGCAGCCCAATCTTAAGGAGGCATTTACTTAACTGAAGCTCCTCTTCTCAGATGACTTAAGCTTGTGTCACGCTGGCATCCAGTACAAGTCCCTAGATCCTATGTCCCAAAGCTTCTTTCCCTCAGATCACATGGTAGTCCTTAAAATACACACACACCTGAGCACAATATGAAAGGGATGGCATACTATCAGACGTCGTCTTCCACAACCTTACAGGCTCCCTCAGGTACACCAGGTAGGACAAAGTCATCAAGTCTCACTAAGCACTTAACAGAAGGAAAGAAGCACATGGTGGGCATACACGGTGGGCACACACAGTGGGCATACATGGGTCTACTGTGTACTACCCACTACATCATTAACACCACCCTCTGAAGTTCATCTTACCAACTACACCCTACAGGTGAGAGCACTGTGCCCAAGCCACAGTCCAGAAACAGAAGGAGATATGGAGGTCAGGTCCAAGGCAAGGCCCCTACCTCCCACTCTAACTCATCCTGTCCCTCACCAGCCCATTATTCTGCCATCTCAGTGCCCATAATTACCCACCGCACAATCCAAAATCCGCACCCTGCCTGGGAGACACCTATTTATCATGTGATGAACTTCAGCTCAACCCTCCGTGCCCAGGTCTCAAGTTACCTCCTTCTGGAGATTGTGCTTCAGCCCAGCTGGGCCTTAAAATCAAACTCTTCCTCACAGCTACCTCCCAGGGGTCCTGTCTCTTACCTTCCTGAGAAGCACAACTTCTCAGTCCCTAGTTGCCTGGTTTTCACCAGCTTCCTGCCGTGGATGTGGATGGGACTTCCTGACACTACCACCAGGTAGCATGTTTTGTGAATAAGGAAATGGACATGCGCTTCACCTCTAGACTTACAGACCTCACACACAGGGCAGGCACAGCAGTTCACTGGGACAAGTGCTAACAGAGTGGCTGGCCTCCCAGAAGTTACGCTGGCAAGGAGTTCAACCCTGGGTGATTAAAACTAAACAACTGGGATAACAGCAGCAGGGTCCACATGATGAAGCTATTGCCAGCAAGAAAACTCATACACAGCAGGAGAAAAGTGGTACCAGTGAACTGTGGGAGCTATTCATGAAAGGGGTGGGGGGGCCTTGAGGTCTCCTCTGCATCCTCCTACACTTGCTTGCTCCCTGCCACCCTCATTCCTAAACCAGGGCATAGCAACAAGGTGTAGGTGCAGTTACTCTACGCTGGAGTGAAAGAGCCCAAGAAGGGCTGGCCTGGGGCACAGTGCCGGCTCCAACAGTATATAAGCCAGAGATCCCTTTGGGGAAAGAGGTAGAAAGACGAGCCCTCTGTCCTGACCCACTTCTCTCCGAGCTCAGTTCCCAGAGCTGGCAGCACAGTCCCAAGCCAACTGTGACATCCTTCCCACCTGGTGACGTCAATGAGGGAAATTTGTGTTTACATTAGAGCGAGCATTCGAACTAATTAAAGACACACTAAAACTTCCAGTTTACAGATGAGAGAGCGGTGTCCCTGAATCGGGCTGGTCTCATCCACTTAGCCCCAGACCTGCACTCACACCAAGGTTCTCCTGACAATGACTAAACACATGTAACCTCTGCATCCCTTCTTAGAAGGGCACACACACGGAGCAGATGCAACACATGTTTTCCCAAATCGCAACCAGGGCTGGGGTCTTGGGATGGCTCAGTAGTAGAGCACTTATCTCTAGCCAGTAGTAGAGCACTTATCTCTAGCGTACCTGAGACCCAGGTTCTATCCCCAACACCACTGCAAAATAAACAACCAAATGAACAAAACAGCCTCCTGGGGCCCAGCTCATCCCTGGGTTCTGATTCGGGAAAGCTTTCTTTCAGGAAAGTTCTTTCAGGACGTCTTTTAGAAGTTCTCAAGTGATCTGAAGGAGTCAGTGCAAAGACTGGGAATGGAAAAGTTGAGAAGACAATGTGTTCTCAGATCTGCTCCTACATCCTTGAAAGCATGCACCCCATTTGACCTAACACTACCACTTCCAGGGCCTTATCAGAGGAGCACAGACATGGTAAGAACCTGTGTGCGAGGAGAAGGTGCTTCCTTATGGGGAGGAGGAGGAACTTCCAGTCAAGAACATCATTCAGTGGGGTCCATTTTTCATTCTTTTAAGAATTTTTTTATAACTTTGTTTTCATTTATTGAAACAGGGTCTCATGTAGCCCAGGCTGGCCTCTAACCCATTATGTAGCCAAAGCTACCTTTGAACTACTAAATTTCCTTCTATTACCAGCCTAATGCTGGGGCTGCAGATATGGACCTGTTTTTTTTTTGTTTTGTTTTTTTTTTTTTAAAAAAAAAAAAAGAAGAAGAAGAAGAAAAGAAGGCTTACTGATAGGTTTTGGGTTTGTGTGTGTTTGTGTGTGTGTGTATGTGTGTGCGTATGATAAGACTGTCTGCCTTATTTCCCTTTTGGTCCCTCAAATCTACCAAATTGCCTATGAATATCATTGTTAATTATGTACTATTTCAGCATCCCGACTCCAAAGTTTCAAATACCAGAACATTTTTTAAAATTGTTTTTATTGAGTTATATATTTTTCTCTGCTCCCCTCCCTTCCTCTACTCTTTCTTTTTAACCTTTCCTGTGACTGCCATGCTCCCAATTTACTCAGGAGATCTTGCCTTTTTCTACTTCCCATGTAGATTAGAACCATGTAGTCTCTCTTAGGGTCTTCTTTGTTGCCTAGGTTCTCTGGGATTGTCAATTCTAGGCTTTTTTTTCCTTTATGTCTAAATGCCACTTATAAGTGAATATATACAATATTTGTCTTTCTGGGTCTGGGTTACCTCACTCAATATGATGTTTTCTAGATCCATCCATTTGCCTTTATCACAACTGCATTACTGTCCTATGAACCACGACCACTCCACTCATCTTCTGGGTGGCTTGATCAGCATGGATAGCACTACAATAAGGCCCCTTTGGTGTGAGCAATCTGCCTGAGGTTGCCAGCCCGGTCCAGTCCCACAGACACCAGAGCCAGAGGTTGGAAACGGGGCAAAGCTGAGGTCCTCTCTTGAAGACAGCTGCAACAAAGCAGCGGTGTTCTCTCTCCCTTGTCTTGCTTATTTCCTCGTAAGCCCAGATCCTTCCCACACCACAGATGTGAGGGCAGTGTCCATGCTCTTGCACGACAGGAGGTGTTTTGTGTCACCAGCCCACCTCACTCTGTTGCTCTCATTTCTGCCAAGCATTAGATGTTTTGTTTGTCTGTTGTTATTGCTGTTTTGAGACAGGGCTTACTGTATAGCCTTAGTTTACCCGAACTCCATAGACCAGCTGGCATCAAACTCAAAAGATCCGCCTGCCTCTGTCTCCCAAGTGCTGGGATTAAATTTGTACACTACCATGCTTGGCTAAGCATTAATTTTAAGGTGTACCATGTTGCCTATCATGTATGCATGTCATTTGTCCCATGGCAACTACTGCTTTGGTGACTGCAGGCTCAAACTCATCCATCTCTACGTTCTGCTCTCCAGGGATGGACACCGACCCTGACACCCCTCCAACATAGAACAAGGCAGTAAGTATCCTGGACCTTCCCCTCCAGGCTTGCAAAAGAACTTGGGGTTGGGGAGGGTGACACTCAGGACAGAACCTCAGGCAAGGCTTTGGTGAAGGCATACCAATAATTCTGGGGCAGCCACAGCAGCTGAGGCGGGAGTTTCCATAGCTCCATAGCCTTGGCCATTGACAATCTCCAGCTTTCTAGTTCCTGCCTGTCTCCAGTGGAAAGTGCTAGAGCCCAAGGCTTATTCAGTGTTGCTTCCTTACCACCCTGTCACAATAGCCAGAAAGGTGTCTGTCATGGGAAATGCAAACAACAAAAGCCTCCACTGTTGGGGATAGAAAGGTGGCCCAGTGGTTAAAGCGTTTGCTGCTCTTACAAAGGGCCCAGATTCAGCTCTCAGCAGCTCACAAACACATGTAACTGCAGCTCCAGGAGCTGGCACTCTCTTGTGACCTCCACAGGCACTGCAAGCATGTGGTGCCCAGACATACATACAGGCAAAACAATCATGACAGAAAATAAAACTAAATCTGAAGAAGTCTCCTCTGTGAGACCCCGTGGCCTCTTCGTGAGAACTGCACAGGAGCACATCACACAGTGACCAACAAGCAGCCACTGGTTCTTTCTGCTCCAAGGGATCAGGCCCCTCCCAAGGAGGCCACGGTTGAAGCGGGCAGCAATGGCTCAACTCTTATTTACAATCATTTGGTCCTACTACCAAGGCCTATGACGTGGAACCCATATCACATGACACTCACCACATGACCTGCCAACACCTGTGGTGGTGTACACCTGTTCAGTTAGTCCCCACAAGGTCGAACCGCACTAAAGGTCACAAAACACACAGAACCTCTATGCTCACTTCATTATAGATCAGAACTTCTACAATGTGGAGGAGTGGGGGCAGGGAACAGAAGTGTTTTTAACCTGTGATATTATAGAGACATGTGTCCCCCAAAAGTCATTGCCAGGCTCCAGCCCCAGGGTGGCCCTGAGCCACTTGCTTGTGGCAATACAAAGATAAAAGCAGGGCTGACCCAGTATTTACCTTTTCCAGGCACTACTTGCAGACAGCAACTCTCTTGATTACTCACAGACAGTAACCCCCTTAGTTCTCAAGATCAACTCTTCCCACTTGGCAGATAAGGAAACTGAAACAGAGGGAAGGCCAGCCAGCCGTTGACACTCACACCAGGACCTCAAACCGGCCCCTGCTGGGTTGCTGGAGGGACTGAAGGGTATGAGGAATGCAAATATGACTGAGGGAGCAGCACTGATGCCCCCTGCTCAGCATCCAGCCGCTGAGAGGCAGGGGCTCGCTTCTTATGCCACACCGGCACCTTTCGTAGCTGAACAGAGGCAACAGGATGGATTCAGACATCAGAACACCAAGACCTAGATTACAGGGGACATGGGACAAAACTAGAGAGCTGGTCATTCATTTCCTTCAGCCACCTTGCTTAACTACTCTCTTTTCCCCAGAATGAAGATCCCCACAAGGGACCACATCACAGCCTCTACAGAGACTCCCAGATGCTCACCTCCCAACCCTGCAAGCAGTATTCTCAGGCTTGAAATTTAGGAAAAGATGGTGTTCCAATCCACTCACCAATGCACAGCCAATAAGACCCCTTGGAAGATATGGAAGGTCAGTTGGTCTATGTCTGCATCCACCCGCCTCTGTCCAGAGTAAATGCCCTGTTCAGAAGCCCTGAATTCCCATACAGACCTCTATTCACAGAAAGGATTCTCTGTCATGTCTCCAAAAACAGCCTTCCTTTGCCTTGAGCACCACCCTTACTAGGCCTCTCTCCTTCTTTCCTCCTCTCCAGCCCCCTCTAGTCTTCAGGCCCTGCATCCAGCTCAGCTTGCTGTACATTCTCCCCTTCCTTAGGTCCCAGCCATGAGTCCAAGCCACCCATCAGTATTGCTAGACACCTGCTCGTTCACTTGGGGCTACCCACTGAGATGTCAAACTCCACAGGGGAAGGAGGCTGAGCCTTCTTTTTGTTGACTTCTGATAATCTTGCAGGGTTTTACACACAATAGCCTAGAAACTACATACAAACCAGGTGAGAAGCAAGAAGACAATAAGGAAGATTGGCAGCTTCCTGTGTTTCTAAAAGCACCAAGACTGAACTACAAGGAACAACAAGGAAAATGTTTGAGGAACAGCAGGCTGTCTACTCTCAGGGTTCAGTATGGGTGTAAGGCATTCATTACTCATGGATGGGATTGACTCCTCGTCCTGGCAGCCTGGGCACTTAATAGTCTACTACAAAGCAGTGACCAGAGGCAGGCTGACGGAAGGAGACAAGGACAGACAGACAGATAAAATCTGATGTGGCTGGGCTTCACTCTAAAACATAGGATCCAGTGCAAGAGGCCTACACAGGTGACCAGTTCAACTTAGTCTGGTGAAAAGCTGGAGGCAGGACAGTTAGGTCTGTAAAATAGAGCAGGCCTGTGACAACAGATACAGGTCACCTGCCATTTTCTATCTGAAATAAGAAGAAAAACGTGTGAATATGGAAGAATTCACACAAAGCCCCTGAACACTGGGCTCCACCAGATCTAACTTGCTTTCAGGGAAGGAGTGCAGAGCCCCCAAGTTAGGGTTTTAATTTCTCCCTTCCAATCCCTTTGAAGCCAGCCATCTGAGTGAGCCCTGGCTCAGGGTCTGTGGGCCTCCAACATCTTATCTTTGGAAAAGAATTTTTCCCTGAGGCCAGAGACTCAGAGAAGCTTTTCTTGCCTGAACTTTGACCTGTGACTAAGCACCAAGCAGTCAGAGGTTTTTGCTGTGTCACAGGAAGAAAGCCACTTAGAGGCTCCTCCTGCCAAAGTCAGGCCCATTGTCTGACTCAGCACTAATTTTAGACTTCACATTCAGGGACTGTTCAAAAAGCCCTATCTGGAGACAGGTGCTCAGAGCCTAGTGGTTGGATGCATCAGTGATGGGATGCAATGGGAAGGGTTATCCCAGGCTGGGGACCCAGAAATTTCAATGGGAACTTTCACAGGAAGGCCTGCAGGAGAGAACAAATGCAGCCTTTATGAAGAAACTGACAAGGACTCCAGCGTTTGCCAGCCCTGGAGCAGCTGGTGGCCTGAGCGAGCAGTGACCTCTCAACACTGGCCTAGTTTGCCCAACTGTAGAACACAAATATCAACCGCATGGGCTGGTAGAGGATTGGGTTCGATGCCTGGGAATAAAGCTGGAGCATGGTTTGGTACACTGGGGTATCCTATTTCTTGCCCATGCTCACTGCTAAGCCAGGCCCACATGAGGAAAAAAGCAGGCCAAGCTTCCAGATACCCAGCCAGGCTGTTCCAAGACTGAAAGGAGATCCTGGGCCCAGATCTGTCACTTTGTATCCTTGGACGGCTAGTTTTTCTGAATAAAATAGGAACCTGGGCAGAGTAGTTTCTAAGAGCCTTTCCAGCCATGATGCTCAAAACTTGAGGCTGCTTGGGGCTGGAGAGAATGCTCAGTGGTTAAGAGCACTGGCTGTACTTTCAAAGTTCCCGAGTTCAATTCCCAGCACCCAAGGTGGCTCACAGCCATCTATAACTGTAGTCTCATGGGATCAGAAGACCTCTTCAGATGTACAGACAGATGTACAAGCAGACAAAGCATCCATAAACATAAAATAATAAATCATATATATGATATAAACAACCAGTTGAGGTTGCTTAAAAGAAGAAAGTGTTAAGGGCTGGAGAGATGGCTCAGCAGTCAAGAGAACTGGATGCTGTCCCAGTGGACTGGGGCTCAATTCCTAGGATACTGGCTGTTTGAGGACACAATGGTACTTATGTGGTGCACAGATATGCATGTAAAGACCCAAACACATTAAATAAGTAAATAAATGAATAAATACTTAAAATGAAAGTCATAAAAGAAAGGAAGGTGACTTGGAAAGAATCGAGATGGTTGCAACTATTGAAAAGGTCATTGTAAGCGGTGGTGGCCACACCTTTAATCTCAGCCCTGAGAAGGCAGAGGCAGGCGGGTCTCTGTGAGTCTGAGGCCAGGACAGTCAGAGCTGCACTGAGAAACTCTGTCTCAAAAAAAACAAAAAGGGAAAAATAAAAGGAAAAAGAAAAAAGAAAAGAAAAGGTCATCATGTTGCTTTCAAAACAGTATAGCATTTTAACAAATTACACTTAACATTTAAAGATGTAGAGGTTGGAATCCAGGCGGTGGTGACCACACCTTTAATCCCAGCACTCCAGAGGCAGAGGCAGGAGGATCTCTGTGAATTTGAGGCCAGCCTGGTCTGGGTTTCGGCACCAATTTTGTTCTTAAAAAGGTATTAGCTGGGCAGCTGCGCGTAGCTGCGTGGAGACTCGCAGAACACGTGTGACCAGGGCAGCGGGTGAACAGGCGGTGCAGCGGCGGGTTAATGGCACAGACACAGAAAATAGGCATAAAGCTTTATTAAAGGAGAGGGGGTCTCGAAAAACCAAAAAAAAAAAAAAAAGAGTTGAAAGGAGGGGGGGGGACAGAGAAGGGAGAAGAGAGGCAGAAGCGAAGCTGCCTCTCCGAGAGGAAGATGGAAAAGAGAGTGAGCTCAGGCCGGAAGCTGAAGATCAGCCTGCCTCAGCGGATGGGGGAGGGAGTGGGCGTGGCTTGTCTCTTAAAGGGACAGGGACCAAAACCATAACATTTTCCAGAACAGCCAGGGCTATACAATGAAACCTTCTCTCGAAAAAACAAAATAAATAAATGACTATATAAAGGGGTTGTCAAGATGACTCAGCAGGTATGGGCACTTGACTCCAGAGCTGACAGCCCACAACACAGAAGGAGAAAACTGGCTCCTGTGGTTGGTTCTCTGATCTCTACACACACTCACACACAGAAATACAAATAAAACTGCTTCTTTCCATTTTTCTGCTATCTTAGTATTTAAAAAAAAAACAACTGGACAGATTTCCACCACATGTGGAAAGTATTTTCTCAAAGGTCAAAAGAAGGCAGATTCATATCCATGTCCAGGGCCATCTTAAAGAGTCAGACGTGTATCACACTGACAGTTGGACTGAGAGAGAACAATACACCTATAAAAACAGACACAGGGGCTGGAGAGACAGCTCATTGGTTAACAGCACTGGCTGTCAATCCCCAGTGCCCACTTGCAGCTTACCACCATTCATAACTCCAGCTCCAGGGGATCCCTTTTCTGACCTCCATGGGCCACAGGCACACTTGTGGTTAAGACACATACATGCAGGCAAAAACATTCATACACATAAAATAAATCTTTAAAAAAAAAAACAGACATAACTCACCTTTGTTTAGTGGCAAGCAGAATAGCAGCTGGGAGGTTTTTGCTTTGTCACAGAAAGCCACACAGAGGTCCCTCCTGCCAAAGTCAGACCCATTCACAGGCAATTGTCGCCAATGGTGCTGCTTCCTACACAGGCAGCTCACAGGGGCTGGTTAATGTGTCAACAGGATAATAGTTCTCTTATGAAATGTAGGGTTGAGCTAGCTAGTGACAGTTTTTGTTTTGTTTTATTTTAAACCCAAGAAGAATTTTTCAAAAATAAATAAAGTGTAACTACCTCACAAAAACTGACCAGAAGGCCAATAGGGCTTTGGTTCACTCTCCCACAGCACCGTCCTGGGTAGCAGGGACTGGTTTCTCATTAGCCACATTGGGCCATTTGTCATTTTTAAAATGGTTCACCTCAAAAGGACACCTACAAAAGTACATGGAGTAAGCAGGTGGAAGGAAGGCTCCATAAACAACAGTCTCCAGAACCAGCCAGAACTCACCCCTAATGAAGGAAATGAAGCTGTGAGGTACCTCTTCTCTCTCCAGGCATGGGGTTCGGGAAGGGACATCACAGACAGTTTCTTAGAAGTACCAGCCTACATGATGAGACCCGGCTCCCTAATTCCTCCCAAGATTCCCAGATGGCATCAACTAAATGTAACAGGTAGACCTTGTTAAGATACATATTTAAACAAATTACCTGATAAGACAAGGAAAACGTAATGCCAGCTTGGCATGGAGATGGCTTAACAAATCCAGAGCAGGGTGCTCAGAATGGGCCCAGAGTCCTTTCATGGATCACGCTAATATGGGTGTAACCTTTGTGGGACCAGCACTTAGCAGAGTCAAGACAGTAGACCGCAAAAAGTGCAGTAAGGACCATGCACATACTGACAAGTGACGGAGGGGACAGACGCACAGAAAGATGAAGCTGTGACTGTATCTGTCATGATTACCCCAATCAAAGGCTGTGGGGCCCTCACACAAATAGGCAATACTGGAATCACATCCACTGAGCTTTCTTGAGAAGTCTTATCATGAGGGAGGCTGGGGCAAAACTAGGGTGAGTGTTGGCTGTTTTGAGACAGACCTGAGATATTTTTAAGAGAAGTGATAGGCTAGTTGGGATTTGTTTTAAAATATACGAATCTAAGGTTGCTGGAAGAAGCCAATTCAGCTACAGGGTTGCCTCTTCTATCACCCAGTCCATTTCCAAATGCTTGAGAAGACAAAGCGTTTAAAAGGCTTCATTTGAGCTTCCCTCCCTGTCTCCCTTGAGTTCCCTGAGCAGCTTCCCTCCCTGTCTCCTTGAGTTCCCTGTGCAGCTTCCCTCCCTGTATCTGAGTTCCCTGTGCAGTTTCCCTCCCAGTCTCCTTGAGTTCCCAGTGCAGCTTCCCTCCCTGTCTCTCTCAGTTCCCTGTGCTCACCTCTTTGAGCTTTTGTCCTTTTCATAGGGCAGGTGATTCCTCCATAAGGACCAATCCACCAAAGATTGATATCCTCCTCGCTGATAGACACCCCAAAGTCTTCCCTGAGCTTCTCTCATTCTAACTCCATGCCTGGCATGTGTCTTGTGATGCTTTTTGAGTCCATATATAAGCTGAGGCTGTTGCTACTCTCAGCAGTTCTCAGAGAGACAGTGGCCCTCACCAAGGCCCTCAGAGAACACTACTAATCCCTTCCACAGATGGGGAAAAGGTAGTCCCAAAGGTTAGATGGCTGCTGGAGTCACAGAGCTCAGATAGGAAATACTAGGATGTAAACCTAAATTGCTAGGCCCTCAAGAGTACATCTGCAGCATCCAACCGCCTCTAATCCTGGAGCCTTGCTCTCCAGTTCCAATCCCACCTACACCATTCAAACCACCTGGGCCATTCATCAAAGTTACCCACCCTCCATGAGATTCTCAGAACAGAGACCGTCTTCTCTGTTCTCCAGGCCAGCTCCTATCAAAGGCTCAGTAAAGACTTATTCTTGACGGACAGTTACAAGGTCTTCCCAGACTTGTCGCAGCTGAGACACCAAAGCAGTTCCCACATACATCCTTCCAAGGACTGACTTGTGGCCCAAGGTCCAGTCCCGCTGCTTTGGTCCTGGGGAAAAGCATCTCAAAGAATAACGTTCATGAAATCTGACTTCATTCAGTTAAGCCACACCAGGCCCGATAAGAACACGTACCTAAATTCTGACAGTTCCTGCACGTGTCTAGCTCAGCGGGCATTGGAAGCTAAAAGAAGGAGAATGTTTATAGCTTGGGTTTTCCAAATGAGAGGACCAGAGGAAATGAAAATAAGTAATACATGCTGTGCTCCAACACCATGTGTAATGCCGAGGTTTCTCGTATGTATTGCTCTGAACATGGATGCTACAACAAGCTCCACAGAAAAGACTGTGATCTATTCAGTCTGGAGCCATTCGAGCAAAGCCCCAAAGCGCACTGGCCCACAATGGCTCCCAAGGGCCCAATGGTAAAAAGTTAGGCCTGCTCAAAGCTGCACTACCCAAAAGCACTGGACCACAGAGTCAGGACAAGGGAAAAAACACATCCCATCAAACCAGTGCTCAGGGCAAGTTTCCTGGGGAAATGCTGACCTCGGCCTTTTCAAAGAACAACTTGATAGAGCTGGTACCCTGGACTCCAGATGAGAAAGCAAGCCGAGTGGTCTAGGGAGCAGAAATGCCCAGCATACTTCAAGGCCTTTGGGATGAAGTTATTAGTACTGCAAAAGAGGAGGAAATGAGTGCTTTACACTTGGCTGTGGCTCTGAGTTCTGCTGGGACGACATGGTTAAATTCTGGCCTCAAAGGATTCACAAGTAACTTCTGAAATTAATTCCTTGCAATCCAAAGGAGCTGCCTGCAACTCACCAACATGTATTTGGAGGTCTCTATGTGTAAGAAAGCGTGTGTGTGTGTGTGTGTGTGTGTGTGTGTGTGTGTATGCCCGCGCAAACGTGTATGAATGTGCATATGCGATTGTTTATTACACTTACATTTTAGACCATAGAAAATGTTAGAAATAGGCTTCCACCCAATCCCAAGTTGAGGTATTAGAGACAGAAAGCAGCCAATATGACAGCTCTTTAAAAGCTCACATATGGAGCTGCTACACGGTCCTAAGAAGGAAAAGTAAGGGCACTAAATAGATATGTGCATAATGTAACTCACAGCAACATGAATCCCAACAGCCAACAGGGGGAAACCACTGAGTGTCCCTAACTGACGAACAGACAAGGAAAGTACAACATGTATCAAGAACGGAGTATCATTCAACCTCTACAAGGAAATTCTGGCATATGTCATACACTATGAAGACAAATGTGTTGCTTTTTGTTGTTGTTGTTGTTGTTTTTCAAGACAGGGTCTCACTTTGTATTCCTGGCTGTCCTAGAACTTCGTATGTAGTCCAGGCTGGCCTGGAACTCACAGAGCTCGGCCAGCCTGTCTCCCTAGTACTGGGTTTAAAGGCATGGGCCATTACAGTCGGCTCTAGAAGACAAATACTGAAGAGCTGCGGAAATGGGCTTGAGGACCTGAGTGCAGATGGTGAGCACCCACATAAAAAGCCAGGGGTGACCACACATAACTTTAACACCAATGCTGCAGGGACAGGGAGGGATCTGGGAAAAACAGGAGGACTGTGGGATTCCTGGCCACCAACATAGCTAAAAACCAACAAGAACAACTACTCTAGGTCGACAAAAGGCCTTATCTCCAGAGAGAGAGAGAGAGAGAGAGAGAGAGAGAGAGAGAGAGAGAGAGAGAGAGAGAGAGAGAGAGGGAGGGAGGGAGGGAGGGAGGGGGAGAGGGAGTGTAGGAGGGAGGGAGGGGGAGAGAGAGGGAGGGAGGGGGAGAGGGAGAGAGAGGAAGGGAGGGAGGGGGAGAGGGAGAGAGAGGAAGGGAGGGAGGGGAGAGGGAGAGGGAGAGAGAGGGAGGGAGGGAGGAAGGGAGGAAGGGAGGGAGGTGGAAGAAGAGAGAGGGAGGAAGGGAGGGAGGGAGGGAGGGAGGGGGAGAGGGAGAGAGAGGGAGGGAGGGAGGGAGGGGGAGAAGGAGAGAGAGAGTGTAGGAGGGAGGGAGGGAAGGAGGGAGGGAGGGAGGAGGAGAGGGAGAGAGAGGGAGGGAGGGAGGGAGGGAGGGAGGGAAGGGGAGAAGGAGAGAGAGGAAGGGAGGGAGGGGAGAGGGAGAGGGAGAGAGAGGGAAGGAGGGAGAGGGAGAGAGAGAGACAGAGAGAGAGAGTGTAGGAGGGAGGGAGGGAGGGAGGGAGGGAAGGAAGACACTCAATAGCCTCCTCTATCCTCTGCACATGTGTGTGTATATATACATACCTCTCTCTCTCTCTCTCTCTCTCTCTCTCTCTTTCACTCACACACACACACACACACGAGGAAGACAGATATACTGAGTTCATCAATAACAGATATCTAAATTAATTAACGTTCATGCAAGCAGAAAGTAGAGTAGTTATCATGGGCGGGGGAGGGAGCAGTAGAGAGTTGTTTAATAGACACTCTTCTATAAGATGGAAATGTTCTGGAAACAGATGATGACACGGGCCTCACAACAGTCTAAAAATACTACCCACCACTGAAATGCACACTTAAGATGCTATTTCCACATTTTATATATACATCGCTAAAGTGAAATGAAATGGCTCAGGGCAAGTCTTATGGTATGTTAAGTCTTACTATAATTAAACACACACACACACACACACACACACACCCTCAGCAAATGAGTCATGATCCTTAGACTGAAATGAATGGCAGTCACCATCCTGCCCAGGTTAGAGGGCTGACAGTCAACACATTACACTCTAAATACCTGTTCAGGTAAAAATGCTTCTGCAGTACTTTCGTAGAATTCTACTTCAAAAACATCAACTGGGACACAACACAAAGATTTACAATCTGTTCTAGGCAAATGATGAAGAATAAAAAGGAAAAAACAATTCCATTGTCCCTACTCTAGTCCTATCCCGTTTAAAGTTCCTTGCTAAACACACCAAGCAGTCCTCCTCCAGCCAGCGATGTATGTCCATGCTCCTGCTCACTGCCCGCCATCTCTGCAGCCCATAGCTTCCCAGGAAATCACTGCACAGTGTTCCTCCCACTGGGGCCCCAGAAGACACAGGTACTTCCTATAAAGTGGGGGGGGGGGACTGAGACAAAATATATCTCCTCCTTCTACTTACTTTTTCAGGCAGCATATCAAACACCACTCAAAACTAACATTAAAGCAGAATAACAGCAACCAAGTGTGCAGCTAGAACACAATTGCCACACCTCCTGGGTCTAAAAGTGTTCAGAGCCCCACAGGGCTGAGGAACTCCCCAGGCAGGGCCACACCAATTGGGTCTTTTGCTGTTGAACAAGGGCCAGGAAGCCAAGAAGCTGAGCCAAGGTCAAGACCGAGGGCACTTAAAAGCAGGTCCCATGGGGGGCTCTTTCAAGGACACCTAGCTGATATTGGATTGCTCCACACAACCCTGGAGCAGCCCTACACTGCTGGTACCTGGAGAGAGAGCTTGATGACTTCAGAAACCAATGTCATACCAGCAGTTCCATAGTGAGAGTGGCAATATTAATGTGTGCATCTGAGACATGTTCAAAGGGTATGTCACCTCCTGGAGATTATGTTGTGCTAGGGACCCACAGCCACAGAGCCAGCAACACCAACACCTGTCTGGAGTGGTCACAAGGAACTGCTACAGGCCCTCCACACTCCATCCCATTCAGGTCCCTACTGCCACTATTATGTGAAATGGTTCACCACACTAACAAAATGCCCTTCCTTTGTCCTTACCATTGTCAAACAGCACCCTGAAGTAGTGTGTGTTTTATAATTGCTGTATTTGGGCAGAACTCTGGGAAAGGAGAATAGGACCTGAGATAGCATATTAAGACACATACTGAGAAGCAGGCAGGCTCACTGGCCCATTTGACTCAGCTTCCCAACAGGCTTGCTGACAGTGTGGTTGATAAGAGGCCTGCCGGGAAAGGCATGAGCTGCTAAAATTGTCCAAGTGCGCCATCATTCAATAAATAAATAAATAAATATGGAATAGGCTCTACATCATCATAAAATTTCCATAAAAACTCCCAACTGCAAGTATTACAAAAGAAAACTTTAAAAACAATCACTTTTGCAAAATGTAAAGTTTTCTTTAAGCTCAGAAGTCTCCCCAGTTCCAAACACCCACCCCCACCTGCTAAACACATGACTGCTAAGATCTATCCAAGCGGAGTAGAAGCCCTTGCCAACCTGTGGCAAGAAAAGGGATGGGTGACACAGGGCTCAATTTCCCAGAACAACACTGACAGAGAGCAGAACTGGAGCCTCACAGGGAACAGTCCAGGCCTTGTTCAAAGACAGTGACTGCTGGGAAAGACGGAAGAGAAAGAGGAGAGGATGCTGACCGGACTAGGGTATCTGTGCAACTTTTTTTGAGGTTTTTTTCATGTTCTTGTTCATCGTCCTTCCTGGGTCAGGAGCCAGGGGATTAAAGATGGCACAGCAGGTCAGGTGACAGGGATGGAGGAAGCTAACCTAAGTGTTAGCATCCTAGAGACCCTGGCTCTAGAATATAGAGCTCTCTGGGGAAGGATGGATGGACAGGCACCATGGATGGACAAACTAGAGACTCCAGGCCACCTAACACTAGGGGTACATATACTTGGAATTCTACAAGTTCAGTTGGCCACCAGCTTTTCCACCACCATTAATTGCCTGAAATGACTTAACACAGGAAGAAATGTGTTTAGAAAAGCTAACCGCCCTGCTCAGGCAGGGCCTGACCACCAACAGCGCACTCTAGCAATGACTTAGTCTTTTCGATTTACTAAGGATGGTGTCAGGCGTAATGTCTATATCTTTACAATATCCCTCCTGTTCATCTTCCCTTGGAGAAATTGCTTCTTTAAAAACTGCCTTGTCTGGAACAGACCACTCTCACAGGGACAAAGCAAAACCAACCTTAGTCTTCTAACTTTGGCCACAGCCACTCTGCCTCAAATGGGTGTATGGCATATAGTCAAGACAATTAGACAATTCTGCCTGGGTTGACTGGATAAAGCTGCCTTCCCTCTCTAGCCAGGACCAGTGAACATAAAGCCCACGAGACCTGAGGCTACATTTCAGGCCTATGGAAAAGTATTCAGGCATCAACTGTTTTAGAATGTAGCTATATGTCACTTAACACTGGGGTAATGGTCTGAAACATATATGTTTAGGTGATTCTACCATTATATAACCATCTTGGAATTTACTTATAGAAATGTCACTAAGTAATATAATCTTATGAGACCACTGTCAGACATGTTGCCTTAAGAAAAGTCATTAAGACTATTGTATTTCAATTAGTTGTCCTTTTTGCCTAAGATGGTTTGAGCCAAGTTTTCATGGTGCCCTAAATAAAAGAGATCTAACTACAACCTGCCCCCATTTAGAAAGTACAACAGTGTTCAGGTTCCTCTGCCACATCTCTTCAAATAACACAACTTTGGAAGTCAATGAGGACTGGAGTTTATACTTCTGCTTCTTCCCCGACGATCCCCGTGGCAGAGTGGACTGAGCAAAAATACCTTGTGCCCAAAGGCAGGAGAAAACCAAAGGCCCAGGTAACCATCACAAAATAATACATAGCCTACACCTGGCAACACAAAGCCACCCCATTTGTCTCTGGAAAAGCCTGGCAGGGTCACTCCTTTTTCAATGAAGAGGGAAAGAAGAAGAAAAGGAGGAGGGAGTCTAGGTCAGAAGGCTGAGGAATGAGGACTTCCACAAGTTTGAAAACAGCTTGGGCTACAGAGGAACACCCTATAAAAACAGAAAAGGCCTAAGAGAGACATATATGAATCTGCCTAGGAAGGGGAAAAAAAGACAGGATCTTCTGAATAAATTGGGAGCGTGGAGGTTGGGGGGATGGTGAAAGGGGAGACAGAAGGGTGGAAGGGGAGTGGGGGAAAATGTATAGCACATTCCTATCCAAACAAATAAATGAGAAGGATTTAATTTAAAAAAAAAGTCTTCAGCTTCACCTTCTATAATTCCTGTATTTAACACCCAACCCTCTCTCTGGACCCAGGACCACAGTTCCCTGAGACCTCCTTACCCCACATCCATTCAGAGCCAATGGCAATTCTCCCTGTCCCAGTTCCTACTCTCTGCAGCTGGAGACAAACGGTCCTTGCAGTGTCTGCCATCCTCCCTACATCCCTCTCTGCATTCCAACTTCCCCTTCAGGGAGTTGGAGACATGGCTTGGTGTTTAAGAGGACCCTGGTTCAATTTCCAGCATCCACTTGGCAGCTCACAACAATTTGTAACTCAAGTTCCAGGGACTCTGAATCTCTTCTCACCTCAGCAGGTGCCAGGTGCACATGTCGTGCACATATAAAATGCTGGACAAATACACATAAAATAAAATAAAAATCTTAAAAAAAAAAAAAAGGTGAGTTCCCTTTCAGCTCCAGCTCAAGTACCAGTCCCTGCTCCAGTTTTTCCTCCACTTCTTCAGCAGATAATCCTATGCCATTCTCTTCATGTGGTGACAGCAAGTCAACTACTTTCTAGGAAATACAGAAGCAGGCAGAGGACAAAGACAACTCTAAGCATGCGGGTGAACCAGCAGGCGGTCAATTTCTGTCTTCTAAGAGAAGTGTGGCACAGAAGAGAGTATTGGAGGAAAGTATATAGTTAGTACACAATCTACTCTTGGATCTGTCACTCAATAGATCCATCTCCCATCAATGTCCTATTGCCCAAAAAAGGCATCAAGATACATGGACACACCCCTGCCTGCCTGCCTGCCTGCAGTCCAGCCCACCAAGCCAAGCCCCAGAGCTGCAGACATTGTGCCCCTGAGGACTGAGGCAGGCAGCAGAGCACCCTGAACTCCATCATGTAGATGCAGACACTGAGGCTGAGCACAGAAGCAGAACTCAGTATCTTTGTGAGAGAAATCATATGCCACCATCAAATTCATGAAACACAAAACGGGTGACCAAATTCAACTCTAATACAATAAAAGACATGGAGACTCTAGTCACTCAGTGAGGGGCAGTTCTCACCTCTCGCTGTCACCAGCTGGGACAAAGAAATTTGCTTCCTTCCCTCCAAATCCTTGTGTACACAAGATATCAGAATTCTTCACAACCAATAGTCTCCTGAAAAGGTGGCGGGAAGGCATGGTCAGCTGAGAAATAAGAGGGAGGCTCTTGATGTCTGTCACCTCCGTGCCCTCTGACCTTCCTGATATCTGACACCTGGCCCTGGGAACTCAATGTAAGGAAGATTAAGACTCTACTCCATGACACTGGGTTTGTCACAAGTCACTGAGATGGAAATGATGGCACCTCAGCCCCAGAAGCCCCTGCTTCACCAACCTAACCCTGAGTTCCTCTGATCACAGTATTACAAAGGCACACAGATGCCCATTGACTACACACCATGTCCACAGAAGGCTCCAAAAGCTCTTGCCATATCAAGTGCTATACTAATTTCTTCTAGACTATTAAATAACCTCCTTGACAATTGTTTTTCTAAGGATTTCATGACCCTTTTTGAAGCAAGAGAATTCTAAAGTGTGGGGAAACGGATCAAAAAAAATTACAGCCCTAAGGATAAATCTCAACCTTAAGGTAACCCATTCCTTCGAGGTCAAGAGCTCCTTAGAGGGAAGACCAGAGAAGCACTTAACTGCCAGGTATGGGGAGGGGGTGTAAGTAAAAAGTGACTATTTGTTCACTAGTTCCTCTAGTCCAGAGACTAATCCTAGAGCTGATGCATACTCACCCCTGTGAGGACTTCTTGGATGTCCTCTAATTTCTCTGTTTTTTCAGAAAGACTTCCAGAAACAGATTTTTGAAAAACTTCCTTCCTTTTTTTTTGTTTTGTTTTGTTTTTCGAGACAGGATTTCTCTGTGCAGCTTTGAAGCCTGTCCTGACACTAGTCTCACAGAGATCTGCCCGCCTCTGCCCCCGAGTGCTGGGATTAAAGGCGTGTGCCACCACCGCCCAGCGACAAACTTCCTTCTTAAAAATTAAACAGAAGCAATTAGAAGAGAAAAGTCATTCTGATTAGGTCATTTATCCTCTCAGTTGCATGTGACAGGCCCTTCTGAAACTTCAAAGGGCTATTCAAAGAGACTACTGACTTTGCCCATGAACTCCAATAAACCATACTTGCTGGGACAGAATGCAAGTCTGAAGAAAGAGTGCCAAAGCCTAAGGGGTAAATGGCAGGGCCACCAGTGAAATGCAGTTATGTGGTTGGCATTTCAGCCTTTGGTATGTCAGTGTCTTCCAACCGGAGAAAGTAGGGTCGAGATGGCCCATGGAGACGATCACTGCTACCAGAGACACCTAATAAAATCACTCCCTTTCTAAAACAGACCCATAAACGGGTATCCTCAACATCTGGTCCTTAAATTCCAGCTCTTCATTCACTATTCTTTACATATGCGTCTTTACTGATTATTGTTGTATTGGTTCACTTAAAACAAGGGCAAGACCTACACAAGGTACACTTGCTGTTTCCAGGCTCTGAGTATGTTTTGAAAAGCAACAAGACAATTCAAAACTCTTGGCATTCAATCTTTCCTGAGCATTTTAACCACTGCAAGCCATTTTTCTCTCCGGCAAAGCAGGGATAATAGATAGTTCACATGCTGTTAACAGTGATTAAATGTGATAAGGCAAAGTTCCTGCCACAACACACACCATGCATGCCAGCCCTCATCCTTCCTCTGCACTATGTGTTCTTCCTTGTCTAGGAGGCTGGCTTCCATTCTCCCCAGCTCAGTCAGGACAAGTCTACCACTAGGAACAAACTCCCAGCAGTACCCCTCCCCCAACACACACTTCCAAATCAGTCACTTTCAGGAGCAAGAACACAGGGGTTCCAAAGGGCAACACTCAACGGAATCAGTCACCAGTGCTCCTCCACCGGGAACTCAGAACTCTCAGGGAGGGAACCGTGCCACAGCAACCACTACTAAGATTTTCCCATGGTGCAATGCAACTTCCTCAACTTTTCCGGGCCCACAATTTCCAGAGAAACCGAGGGAAGGCGTTGTGCATAATTCACAGTAAATCTGGGCAAGTTAAAAGACTGAGATCCATCAGCGAGAAGGAAACCGATACGGTCACAAAGTGAAAAGGCACGAGCGATCCTAAAACGGGGTGGCAGGGATCAAAACTTAGGCTTTCTGCCCCTGGCCTATATAACCTATTGCTGATTGCAACCTCTGGCTCCCAAAGGGCTAGTCACTTAGAAAAGCGGCTGACCGACAGACATCCTTCGGTGGTGTCCTCCGCCCTCCGCCCTGCCACCGGACCTGGTGGCCTCCGGGGGACTCTGCAGCAGTAGCAACCAGGAGAGGGAAAACAAGGCTTTCGGTGAGGGGTTATTGTTCCTAGAGACCCGCAGGACAGGGACATGATGTGTGAATTCGGGTCCAGGCATGGGTCCCCTTCCCCAGGTACTCTAAGAAAGGTGTCACCCGCGCCATACAGGTAGAGCAATAGCCGAGACCGGAGCCTTCATCTCCCCCCAGTCCCCAGCCCCCAGCCCCTTGTGAGCTGCTGAGAGAAGGGGTGGCCGGCGGGCAGGAGGGGCCGCGGGACTGCCACTCACCCGCGCCCTCTGCGGACTGCGGCGGCCCGACGACGCCGTTCAGGTAGAGAATGGGCAGCAGGTGAGGCTGCGTCTTCTCCAGCGCGGCACGCAGGTCCTGGAAGTGATCCTGCTCCTTGGCCAGGAGCAGCTGGAGCAAGAGCTCCGCCTTGGCGCCTCCAGCCTCCTCGTCCAGCTGCCGCCGCTCGCCCGGGCTCAGCGCCCCGGCGGCCTCCAGCAGCCCGAGCACGGTCTCCACCTCGGTCATGGCCTGGGCCAGGCTCTGCTGACACTGAGCGAGCAGCTCCCTGCGCTGCGGCTCCATGGTGGCGGCCCGCGCCGCGCCGCCCCGCCCCGCCCCGCCGGACGGCGCCGGGACTCCCTGAGGCCGGCGGGCTGCACGCCGAGCTGGGCGGCAGCCTAGCGTACCGGGAGCCGCGAGGCGGCGGGGCCCATGGGCTGGGGCCTGCGAGCCTTGGGCCCAGAAGATCGGGCCGCTCTCAGAGGCCGCCTCCCGGGCTCCGGGGCGCAGCCATGTTGGCGGCGGCGGCGACGGCGGCGGGACTGGAAGAGGAGGAGGAGACGGAGGAGGAGAAGGAGGAGGCGGAGGTGGGAACGGCCGGGGCGCGTCCCGAGGCCTTGCAGCAGCCAAGCATGCCCCCTCCAGCTCCACCTCCGTGCCCACCGCCTCACCGCACACTGCGTTCGCCGCGGAGCAGGGGTGGGGGCGGGGGTGGAAATCGCCAGGCGCCCGACGGCTCCTGCCCGGCTCAACCAGGCTCTCACGCCGGGGCAGCACAACTGTGGCCCGCCCCTCTGGCTTTTCTCCTCCCTGGCCCGCCTTTGGCCTGGAGGAGGTGGCAAGCAACTAAAACGGTAGAAGGAGAGGAAGGGTCCCGCCCCTTCCCCACCCGCCCGTAGCCCCTAAACTGTTGGGAAAAACAACTCCCTCCCGGTTCACATACTGCCCCTAATCCAGGGTCTCCTGAGAATTTCAAAATAAACCGAAGACACAATGGAGCCCCTCCCCCCACTAAACTTAGATGTCTCCCATTTAAGACCTCTCCAGAATCGGGCCCCATTCCAAGATTTTCTTAGAAAAATCTCCCAATAAAATCCCCCAACCTGCAGCACAGTTAATAGCATCCTGCTCACCTGTATCTGAGCGTCACAGTCAAAGGCAATTGGATGTTTGCAGGAGTGGGGTGTGCGTAAATAGCTTTTACTGTGAGCTTCTGGAGATTTCTGGCACATGCTCACCCCCTTGGTGTCACCCCAAGATTGAAGCAAACTACAGAGTTACCTTACTTCCCCTAATGATTTCAGCCACAGATAGCCATCTATACACTACTACTTACCCTTGCCTGGATCCAAAGCAATTGCCCCCAGCAGCCTCCACAGTGCTGGTGTGTCTGCATCCCAGGGAAGTCTGCAAACTTCTGCTTTGCAACCACTGATTCACTTGCTGAGACTAGTCAAGAGCTCTTTCTAGGGAACTGTTGCCCAAAGCAAATGTGTTTTAAATTTCCTAACTCTTTGACCAAAGACAAAGTTATTTCTGGAAAACAAACCGTATAGTGACTAGAATGAAAGTACCAGGCTTTGTTCATGAGATGCCCAGTACCTCGGGATGATGCTCAAGGGGGAAGAGAACCAGCTACCCTTGCTCATCTGGTTCTTCTTCGGGAGAAAGGATGAG
Organism: Arvicola amphibius; assembly: GCF_903992535.2. NCBI lineage: Eukaryota > Metazoa > Chordata > Mammalia > Rodentia > Cricetidae > Arvicola > Arvicola amphibius. The sequence goes on from NC_052059.1 coordinate 75,346,544, forward strand.
AGGAGCATCAGACCAGGGTTCTCGGCTGTGGCTTCATGAGTAAGTTCAACAGGGTTCACTGCAGTGCTGAACTAATCTCAGCATTATTGTGATCTTGTGTTTTCTGGGCTGGGCTCGATAGCTTTAGTCAATTCTTAAGGCTTCTATAACCAGTCATGGATTCCAATGTGATGGGGCCAAACTCTCTGCAGCTCCCTCTCTGTTCAGATAGTCTGGACTTTTGTGACTCAGCAAGCTTTCATATTTATTCTGTTGCTGTGGCACACGCCATGACCAAAACCGATTTAGGGGAAGAAAGTTGATATTTCCACTTACACTTCCAGGTCACAGTACCTTCTTTGAGAGAAGTGGAGGTAGGAAGTCTCACTCAGAGCCAACGCTTGTCAGGATGACGCTCAGCTAGCTTCCTCATACAGTTCATGATCACTTGCCCAGAGTAGTACCACCCACAATGGGCTGGGCTCCCCTACTCAGTTATCAATCAAAACAAGCCCATATCACAGATAAGCTCAAAGACCAACCTTTTTAAAAGACAATCGCTCCACCGAGACTCTTTTTTCAGGTGATTCCAGGCTGTGTCAAGTTGATAGTTAATACTAACTGTGACAGGAGGTTTTAGGGGAATGAAGGTTGGTTGCTATCATGGTGCCATAGTTTTGCTCAGACTTCCTGGATCTTTTCTCTCTCTCCTGCCCCTAAGAAACCTTCTCTCTGGCTGGTCACTACTTAACCCATTTCCGAGGTTCCTTCCCACCTCAGTTCTTATTTGGATTAATAGATATCTAAGTGAAAAGGGGAAGATGGAAGTGGGGAGAGGGAGGAAAGGTTAAAAACGAATACTAATAATGATTAGAACAAACTGTAAGTTTTACATCTAAAGAGTGCTTGAGACAGAAGAGATGTAGTCTCCCAGTAACTCCCAAAGGACGGCGAAGAGAATAAGTGTTTGTTCCAGGAAGCCTTCTTAAGAATCAGCAAGGAAACAGAGTTGGTGAGAGTTCTTCCTAGTAGGGTCTGGGCAGAGGTGCACATGACCTTTGTCCTTTATAAGATGCTCTTGAGGGCTATGTGAAATATAAATCTAGATGAGAAAGCCCATGGATATGTTTAATGTTTTAGGGTTGATTTAACCAATCACCTTGGCATGAACTCATTTTTGTAGCTTTCCCCTCTCTAGAAATGGGGTCTTTAATAATCAACTTAAAATGAGGTTGTACTGGATTAGACCGGTGTGCTTATACAAAGAGGAAAGGCTGGTGAGATGACTTAGTGGCTCACTGCTGCCAACCCCGATGACCTGAGTTGGATTCTGTCAGTCCTGGAACTCATTCTGTAGAACAGGCTGGCCTCAAAGTCACAGAGATCCACCTGCCTCTGCTCCTCAATACTGGTATTAAAAGCATGTGTTACCACGTCCTGGCCAAAATAAATGTTCTAAAAAGGAAAATTTGGACTCAGATACCCGTGGGGTCAGTAGCCTATGAGGGAAAGGCAGAGGCTGGGGCAGTGTATGTTCAATTCAGAAAAAAAGACTATGGGAACCAGCAGGAGGAGGCACAAGGCCTGGGACAGAGTCTCCCTCATGGCTTCCAGAAGGAGCCAACTTGGAAAGCCCTTGTTTTGAACTTTTCTCCTTAAGAACTGTGAACCAGTAAGCCTTCATTGTTTTAAACCCCGATTTGTGTCCAGTTGTTATGGAAGTTCTAGGAAACACAGACACACCAATCAATGAGAAATATGAAGAAAAAGATGATGTCTTCATTTTCCAAACCACGGTCACCTCATTCAACTGCCTAAGAATTTCTCTCTTGATTTACCCACCTTTCTTTTCCCTTCAGTTCTTAAAAAAGCAGGGAAGAGTCTCTCTTCCTTGAGCAAAGCTCCTCCATACTCTGAACCCCCACTCACCCACGCAGTAGCACACACATTCTCTCCACTTGCTTTGCCAGATCTCCTCCCTTTCTCCACATAGGATTGGAGCTCTCCATTCTCAGAGGTCCTCCTTTGTCCTTTCTTATTTTCTCTTAGAAAGGAATCGTTACCTGATCTCACATCCTGTGCGACAGTAATTTGTGTCTGGCACATTGCAACCCGGCTTCTGACAATAACTCACCACAGAAAATGATTCTCTGGGATGACAAGTTGACTCAGCCATAGCTTTTCTTGCAGAAGACTGAGTTTGGTTCCCAGCACCCACATCAGCTCACTAATGCTTGTAACTCCAGCTCCAGGGGTATTCAACATCCTTTTCTGACCTTCATGGGCACCTGTACAATAAAAACAAAAACAAGAACCAAAAACCAAAACAACAAGAAAACAGATACAATAAACCTGACTCTCTCCCACTAACTTGAAGCCACTTCACAGGTTCTTCCTTACTACCTCCTAGCACCTCCGGTTTCTCCTCCTACCACCTTCCTGCCCTTCCTCTCACCACCACACCCTGCACGGACACTCCTAGCTCCATAACGGGTCCAGTCCTATGCCTATCTCCCCATATACCTTCCCTCCTTTAGAGAAAGCATTTGGAAGTTTGACCAGACACTTGATGCTTGTGTCCCCAAGCTGCTTACTTACCATTCCTGAGCTTCCTGTTCTTCCACCTTGGGGGCACACACCTCTTTTTAGTAGAGTCCTTAGGAAAGTTAAGTAATAGGACAGCTGTAAAACGCTTGGCTCGGTCTACCATCTGGCAGGCACAGGCAACTTCTGCTGGTCAGAGTGCTTTACTGAAAGGCTAGCTTGCAGTGAACCAGCTGGGTAATGCTGTGCCACCCTCTATGCTTCAGTTTTCTTGTGTGCAAAATAGAGGTAAGCATGATAGGATAACAGTGTAAGACCGGGGCTCGCTCTAAGGCAGGCGCTCTCCTGGCATCCCTCTGAGGAAGACTGCCTGGTGTCAGGTGGCGTGTCGTAACAGGCTTTTCACAGATGATGTCAGTTTCGTGAATAAAGAGTTACAGACTCAGGACTGAAAGACAGATTTTTCCCTTTAGAATGTATTCAGGTAGTAAGTATGGGGGGTTGGGATGTTGTACCTTGTTCCCTGCTCTATCTCCCTACTACTGTCCCTTTAGCTGTGTAACAAAATTTATATACAAGTCACAGGAACTGAGTTTCTTTAGTGTACAATACTTGTTATATGTTACTGGATTTTTTAAAAAATTACTCAGTGAACATATAAATAAATGAAAGAACTAAAGTGTTTAACATTGAAAGTTCACTTTTGGTGAACAAGGTATTTAGCACTGTGATGAAGTATGTACTCTGTATATATGTACTTATATATGTACTTAGTTTGATCCCTAGCACTGTGAAGGAACAACAATAACAATAAAAATAATAAACTAATAATTAAAAATCCTACAAGTGATGTGGGATTCCCCTCTGTATGCTGTGAATACCTTTGGTTAATAAAGGACTACCTTGGGCCTGTGCAGGGCAGAATAGAGGTAGGTGGGGAAAACTAAACTGAATGCTGGGAGAAAGAAGGCAAAGTAGCTGCCAGAGGGGAAAGACAAAAGCTGCCAGCTGGAACCCTGCCAGTAGGCCACGAGCCTCATGGTAAAATATAAATTAATGGAAATGGGTTAAATTTAGCTGTAAGAGCTAGCCAATAGGAAGTTAGAACTAATAGGCCAAGCAGTGATTTAATTAATACAGTTTCTGTGTGGTTATTTTGGTGCTGAGCAGAAGCAGCCTCCTACAACATACAAGGAATTCAGGGGGAAAAAACACCACAAAAGGGAACAACCCAAGGGAGGTTCACAAGCTCTCTGTGATGCCCCATAAAGTGATGGAAGGTGGAAAGCTTGCCACAGCACCAAGAATTCTTCAGAGCAGCCAGCTCATGGTTGTGAGGCACAGGCAGCATGCCTCTCCTCTGCCTAGCCTCACAGAGACAGTTGGGCTAGGGGAGTCTTCTAAGGGTGCCCCTGTTCAGAAATGCAGGCCTGCTCTAAGGATCAGGCAAGTAGAGCTTTGGGGAGAGTCTCCTCAGGCTCTCTGCAGGCACAGGCCTGCCAGGGAGTGTTAACCCTTTGCCTCACAGACATTCTCTGTGTTAACTTGAGTTGTACTGTGCTTGAGGAAGCCATTACCAGCCTATTTGCAAAGGCTTTGGACTCTTAGCTACTTACTTTCATTTCAAATTAGGAAAAAATTCATTTTATTATTATCTTATGGATATGCATGTTTTTCCTGCATATATGGTCTCAGCACTTGCATTTGTGGTGCCCTCAAAGGCCAGAAGAGGGTACGAGGGTCTCCTGTTACTAGGTTAGACTGTTGTGAGCCACCATATGGGTATTGGGAATCGAGCCAAGTCCTCTGGAAGAGCAGCACCACTTGGGCCACCACACCAGCCCTTTTCTGTTGTCCAAGGTTTTCTCTCCCACCCCGTCCTACAGCTGTTCAGTCCCAAAGAATCACACAGAGGTCTACATCAAATATAGACTGATTGGCCCAGTATCTCAAGCTCTTCTTAGTAACTAATTCTTATAACTTACATTAGTCCATAATTCTTATCTGTGTTGGACATGTGGCTTTTTTGCTTGCTCTGTGTCTGGGTGACAACTGCAGACGGCCTCTTCCCAGATTCTCTTGTTGTCATTGCCCTGCCTCTACTTCCTGCCTGGATACTGGCCAATCAGCATTTTATTAGACAAGTACAAAAAACAAATCTTTGCAGGGTAAAACCATTGTCCCACAACACTTCTGCCCCCCCTTTTTTTCAAAACAAGAACTCTGAATCAACTTTCTCTTGTTTAGCTTTCTTCCTGACCATTATCCATACAACTTGTAACCAACACTCTAAACAAAGATAAATATCCATAATCTATATTTTGAGAATGTGGGCATAGTTTACTTCCTGCTGATTGGGGGTGCTGATAATCTTACAGGGACCTAAAGAAAATTTAGAATTATGGTCAAGTCCTGAATGAAATATTCTGTAAGGCTCATTGTTGACAAAGGTTTTCTGTCCCGCAAGGTCCTACAGTCATTCAATCCTGAAAAAAAAATCACACGGAGATCTACATTAATTATAAAACTGATTGGCCCATTAGCTCAGGCTTCTTATTAACTCTTATAACTTATATTAGTCCATTATTCTTGTCTATGTTAGCTACGTTGCTTAGTACCCTTTTTCAGCTAGGCAGTCACATCTTGTGTCCTCTGCATCTGGGTCACAACTGCAGACTAAAACTTTCCTCTCCCCATAATTCTTGTTGCCCTGCCTCTACTTCCTGCCTGGTTGCCCTGTCTATACTTCCTGCCTGGCTACTGGCCAATCAACATTTATTAAACAAGCACAAAAAAACCACAAATCTTTGCAGGGTAAAACCATTGTTCCAGAGCACTTCTCATTTCAAATTTTAATCTCCCTGTTTGCTGACATGTGACATGTTACCACTGCCAACTTAGTTCTCTTTGTCCTTGTAATAGGCACACATACCAAAGACACCCCTGTCTTAAGGTCCTGAGACATACAAATAGTTTTTTCTTTCTTTGTTTTTGTCTTTTAGAGCATAGCTAAAGGGTTTTGCTGGCATGGATAAGGTTATGGGGTTAATTAAAACTGAGAGACTGGGGGCTGGAGAGATGACTCAGAGGTTAATAACACTGACCTCTTTGGGGTATATACCCAAAATATCATACTACAAGGGCATGTGTTCAACTCTGTTCATAACAGCATTATTTGTAATAGCTGAAATCTGGAAACAACTTAGATGCCCCTCAACTGAAGAATGGATAAAGAAAATGAGGTTCAGGGGCTGGAGAGATGGCTCAGTGGTTAAAAGCACTGACTGCTCTTCCAGAAGACCAGGGTTCAATTCCTAGCACCCACATGGCAGCTCACAACTGTCTGCATATCCAGTTGCAGGGGATCTGACACCTTCACATCAATGCACATAAAATCAAGTTAAATAAATCATAAAAAATATTTTTAAAAAAGAAAATTAGGTTCATTTACACAATGGAGTACTACTTGGCAGAAAAAAATAATGACATCTTGAAATTTGCTGGCAAATGGATGGATCTAGAAAAAAATATTGAGTGAGGTAAGCCAGACCCAGAAAGACAAATATAATATATGCTCACTCATAAGTAGCTTTTAGACATAAAGCAAAGAAAAACCAGCCTACAATTCACAATCCTAGAGAACCTAGACCACAAAGAGGACCCTAAGAGAGAGATACATGGATCTACATAGGAAGGAAAAAAAGACAAGATCTCCTGAATAAATTAGGAGTGTGAGGGTCACTGGAAAGTAGAAATGGAGAGGGGATGAAGGGAGGAGAGTAGAGAAAATGTATAGCACAATAAAAACAATAAAAAGAAAAAAGAAAAAAAGAACACTTGACTGTTTCTTCCAGAGTTCAATTCCCAGCATCCACATGGTGGCTCACAAACACCCTCTTCTGGCCTGCAGAGACACAACAATCAGAACACTGTATACATACTAAATAAATTTAAAAAAAACTGAGAGACTGCCCTAGACTAGGAGGGACCAATCTAATTACCAAGCCAAGCATTTTCTCAAGAAAAAGCTGTAGACAGCCTTGGAAGGCAGAGAGATTCCTGGCGTGGGAAGCATTAGTCTCGACATTACTGGCTGTTAGATAGAGGGGTCCGGACACCAGAGATGAGTTCTGAGATGGTGGTCCCCATCTGACAGCCAGTAAGGAGAGGAACCTCAGTCCTAACTCTGCAGGGACCTGTCAACAACCTGAATGAGCTTGCAAGGCCAGCTGGGTACTGACCCTCTTGCTTTCTGCCTTGAGATAGACACTGACTGGGGAAACCTCAAGGAGGTGTGGGGCCACCTGAACTCCTCCCTATTCCATGGCAGAATCTTAAAGGAACCAATTAATATTGTACAAGTTTCATATAGTAATCAGCGGTGCTGAGGCTCTATGAGGAACTTCCACGCCTTGGCCAGAGGTATCATTCCACAACAGCAGAGATAGCCCCAAGTTAGCAATTCCTAGGAGGAGGGGCTTCTCAGGCCACACCCCTTGAGAATGTATACACAGTTTAAGGTTGTTGTAGATGAGGAACTCAAAAGACCCATCCTTCCCTGAGGATTTATAGGCACTTAACAGTTAGTAGGAGAGATTTCTTTCTCTCAACAGTATAATCACCCAGAAGTTGCCCATGCCCATGTAAGTAGCCCCAATTAAACCTATTGGTTCACCAAGTTGTGCTTGGATGGAATGGTTTGTTTCAGTCTCTGTGGGGGCAAGCAATCATTTGTTCTCTCCAGAAAATGTTCCCATAACTGCTGTACCCTTGGCAGTCCCTCCAAACAACCCAGGGTACAAACAGATGACATCCAGGCTCTCAGTAGGCTTTGCTTGGGATTTATCATCCATGGCAGAATCCAGAGTCCTCAGTGGATCAATGGGGAAACTTCCAAATAAAGAACTAGACACTGGGTCTTGCTGTTGGCTGAGTGAGATGAGATGCAGGGGCCTCTGACCTGGGTTTTATGCGCTGATGGCTACAGACAGCTGTTCTTAGAGGACAGCTCACATGAGTGACTGTTGTAGAGGTAAACAGGCTGTCTGTAAGAGTGTAGGTGCAGGAGGACAGGCAAGGGCACTAAGGGCAGACAGAGGCATGTCGGTGTGAGTGCAAACCTCGGAGTGTGAGTGTGGACATGTGGGTGGCTGTCAGTGGAAAAACATCATTCTTAGGCCCCATTCCCCATCCCACCTGGGAACTACAGTTAGCCAACTCCAGTGCTGCTTAAAGGAAGGACCCCCACCCCCGCCACACATGCATACACCCAGGGTCCTGGAAGTGGAACTCTATTTATGAAAGTGAACTCTATTATGAAACATTAGAAATGTTTTATCTATGAAATGATCAAGGCCTGTTTGGGGGGGGTGGGAATTACTTTCAATTTGGCTCTCTCTAGCTTTGTGAACCCTGAAGACATTTTCTTACCTTTTGCTTTGTTCCTAGTTCAGGAATGGCCCAAAGCCAAGTGCCCTTGGTTAAAAGATAAATGTGGGAGAAGCCCATTTCAAGTAAAGAATCCTACCCAGAGAACATGATCCAAGACAGAATCCTGGGATCAGAGATTGGAAGTCTTTGACAACTTTGGATTAAACTGGAGGAAGGATTACCTAATGGTTAATGACTCTATAAGTAATTATTGATTGAGTGCCTGGCCTGTGCCAGGTGCTAGGCTAGCCCCGAGGCTACTCACTGCACTTCCGCAAAGGTAGAGCTAAGAAGCAGCTTGCAAACCCCCAGCCAGTTATTGCTCCTTCCTGAACTCACTGTTCTTTCCTCAGGAGCCCTCAGCCAGGTATCATCCTCAGGCGCAAACAAACTTCGGCCAACAATCCAGTCCCAGCTCCCACCCTTAGTTATCCCTCCTCTTGGTTAGCAAACAGGAGGAGTGTGTTCTACAGAATCTCTTTTGAAGTCACATTTGGAAAAGTGCTGGTGGTTTAAGAGTGCGTGGAACGAAGGTCTTAGTAGTTTTCTCTGTTGAGTAGTCTAGGTAGACTAGAACCTCTAGATTCCTCTATCTTCACTAGCTCCCAACTGCCTTCTGGTCAAAGTACAGGTTTTCTCCTCTTATTGCGCCCAGGCTTCAGCAAGTAACCTACCCTATCCTGCACCAGCACGATGCACCTTCTAGGGGCTGGAGACATGACTCTGCGGTTAAGAGAACTTGGTGTTCTTCCGGAGGACCTGTGTTTGGTTCCTTGTACCTTCATGGCAGCCGACAGCCATCCATAATTCTAGTTCCAGGAGATCTGAAACCCTCTCCTGGCCTTCTTGGGCACTGCACATACATGGTGTACATACAAGCATACATGTACACAAAACACTCAAGTGAAGCAAATAGAATAAATAAATCTTTAAAATAAAATAATGTGACTTCTGCCCTGGTCCCTACTTCTGTTTCCTCATTACCCGAGCAAACTCTCGTTCTTAGATACAGAAAACTCTCCTACTTTCCCTTGGAGAAGTTTACATTTTTATTGATTTGTTTGTTTTTGATTTGTTGTTGTTCTGTTTTTGGATATAGGATTTCCTGTGTATCTCTGGAACTATCTCTATAGCTCAGAATGGCCTCAAACTCACAGAGATCTGCCTGCTTCTGCTTTCCAAGTGCTTGGGTTGGAGGTGTGCACCCCCACTGCCCAGCAAGTTTGCATTTTCAATAACTGTTCTTTCTACTGCCTATTGCATAATTCATGAGTTTTCCATGGTATATTACCCTCCCCTCCCCAAACACACTGGGGTCAGGAACTCTTGGCTGCTATTTCCCTCAGATCCCGCACAGGACCTAGAGCAATGGAGACCTGGGGCAGATGCTACAGAAGCACTTGAGGCTTAAAAGAAGCAAAGTGACAGAACATGGGCGAGGGGCCTAGCACCAATTTAACTTTAAAGGTCTTTTCCATAGAAGCCCACCTATCCACTGCCTGTCCTTGAGATATACCTGGCACCCATCACATTCTGTAGTTAGTGACTACGTACCACTGAACTCTGGGAATCACATGGACCTGTTCCTTAAACCTGATTCTATAGAATCAAGCCATGCCTCACTGCAACACACACACACACACACACACACACACACACACACACATACACACACTGACTCTCTCTCTCTCTCTCCCTCTTTCTCTCTCTCTAGAACAGAGTTAAGCAGTCTGGGCTTTGATTGACAGCTCTCTCTTTATGGAACCTGACTCCTCAATGCTCTGTGTCATACATGTTGTGCTGAACTACAGGATGAGTCGTGAAATGTCCAACCATCTCTTAAAAGTTATAGAAAGAAGTCAGACCCTTCTTTTGTTCTGGAGATTGATCTGAAACTCGTCAGGGAAATTTGGCCCAGAGATGAAAGTTGTTCTCTGAAGGGGCTCTTCTACCTTTGCCTCTTCCATCCTTTTAACAGTGGCTTCTCTCTCTCTTTCTCTCTCTTTTTTGGGGGGTGGGAGAGGCTTCCAGTCAGGGTTTCTTGATAGCCCTGGCTGTTGTAGAAATCTCTCTGTAGACTAGACTGGCCTTGAACTCAGAGATCCACCTTCCACTACCTTCTAAGTGCTGAGATTTAAGGTGTTTGCCACCACTGTCCCACAATTTTCATTCTTTTTTTTTATTTTATTTTATTTTTTTTACAATTTTCATTCTTAATAACACCCTTCTTTGGGTTTTAAAGGGAAACCACTCGGTCCCTTTAAGGTCTGCTAATGCAGAACTCCAAGTATTTTATTGTTTCAGTAATTGTCTCCCTCCTACTTCAAGACCCAGTTATGGTCTTGAGGCTCTTACATTGTTTTGGTTTTGTTCTGTTTTCTGTTTTCTTTTGTCTTGTGAGACAAGGACTCTCTCTATGTAGTCCTGGCTACCTCAGGACTCTACATAAACCAGCGTAGCCTTAAACTGCAGAGATCTGCATAGCTCTGCCTCCAGGATGCTGGATGTAAAGCCAGTACTCCCTCCTAGGGTTCTCACTGGCATGAACTTCAGTGGAGGGAATATTGGCAGCTTCCTTTTTGAGCTGACTGCTTCTTTGTCATCCTTTTAAACACTGACATGTCAACCTTTGTCCCCAGTCCGTGTCCTCATGGAAAGCAGGGCTCTGAGCATTTTGTTGGAAGGATGAATTGGGAACAGAGAGATGACCTGCAATAATTGATCTGAGATACATACAAGAACTCCGATGAGGTCACCTCCATTTTCTACTGTAGACAAAAGCTCAGCTCTGAGACAAGGGACTCCATGGATAAACACAGCTCTGTGCACGAGCAGGTCAGAACAGGACCCTTTTCCTGAGTGCTAAGTGGACCCTATTCTGATACTTTCCCCATAGTCGTCCATGATGCTTCTCAAGGGACAGCATGGGCAGGAAAGCCTGACTGGTTCCACGCTGTGGATAAGTTCCCTGAGTTTCGGCATTTTCATGTCTTTCCACTCTTCTGGCAGAGTGTGCCTTCTATCCTACAGGAGCAGTCTCTAGTGCAGCGTAGCTGAGGTGTCTAGAAGGACTTGTTAGTGCATAAGAGCAGTCCCTGCTTTCAAAAGAATGAAAGCCAGCATCTGAGGAACAAGCTAAAATTTAAGAGTTGTCCTCTCAAGTGGGTGGAGACATGTGTAAGGCAGATGTAAAGTCGCCTCAGCCCAGGGAGGCTCTCAGAGGCCATAAAGTACCACAGAGGAAGAAGCCAATTGCTAGGAGAATTAGTCCAGCTTAGAAACTGTTGCTGGAATATTTCTTTCTCGAACATTTCTTTCAACCCCTCCACCATGGGACAGCAGTAACTGTGCATGTCCCCCACTGAGGCTCAGAGAGGCCAGTGAACTTGGTCAGGACGGAAAAGCTGTCAAGTGATGGGATCACCGTCCTCAGGAAACTCTCAAGGTCACCCCTCTAAACTCCCCTCCTTTCCGTAGAAGCGACAGCTGGAAAGCAGCTGCCAGATGAACATGGCCATAAGTGTCCAGGCTAGGGCACTTCCGATAGGGTGTTCACCAGAAGGAAGGCAGACCAAGACACACAAGGATTTGAACACTTCAGTGGGGACATCTTGGGTACTATTGCGTGAAGGGCTGTCAAGTCTGGGAAACCAAATGGACACAGGACAATGGCCAGGCTATATATAAAATAAATGACTCTGGAGCTGGGAACATGGCTCAGTGGGTGAGAGCACTTGCTGCTCATCCAGAGGACCTGGGTGGTAAAAGGAGAGCATGGCTGTTTCATGGTGTGGTTGAGGAGTTTATGTTGTAGCTATGAGGGAGCGTACAGCCAGAGGCATCTGAGCATGGCCAGCAGACTGAACCTGACCATGAGAGTAGAAAGGGGAAGAAGTGAGAGAGGAAGAGAGACAAGATGGGCAAGTTGTGCTCATGCCACAACTGGCCATGAGCAGAGGACCAAGAGAATCAAGGGAGTGAGAAGAATCAAGACAGCCTATGGTTGAAATGTCTAGATACGTGGGAATGAGAAGCTGGGGGGAGGGAAGAGAAGCCCCTGAACTGGCAAAATTTATGGGTAAGAAGTACAGAGAGGACCATGAGTACTGACTGAACCTGGCTATCAGGGTGTCACTGGTATGCTAAGAGGCACCAGAGTTAGCCTTTTGTCCCAGGTTTCTTTGGGACCTGACATTGGGTTCAGTTCCTAAGACACACAACAGGCAGCTTATAACTGCCTATAACTCCAGTTCCAAGAAATTCAGTGTTCTGTGCCAGCCTGACACATATGTGCTAGGAACATGTATATATTAATACATATTTTTTTTCTTTTTGAGACAGAGTTTCACTTTGTACCTCTGGCTGGCCTGGAACTTGCTATATTGATCTGGTTGACTGTGAAATCATAGAGGTTCACCAGCATTTGCCTGTGACTGTTTGGGTTGAAGTGTGCACCACCAGGCCTGGCCAAAAAAAATTAAGAAATATATACAAATATTAGTTAGTTTTTCGAGACAGGGTTTTTCTGTGTAACAACCCTGATTGTTCTAAAACTTTCTTTATAGACCAGGCTAATCCCAGCACTAATGAGGAAGAAGCAGGAGGATCTCTGGGAGCTCAGGGTCAGCCAAGTCTAAAGAGCTAATCCAGGACAGCCAAAGCTACACAGAAAAGCCTTGTCTCAAAAAAAAAAAAAAATCACACCAGAAAAAAAAAAATCAAAGAGCCTGCAGCCAGTTCAAAAGCCAGCCCACTGTCTAAGCAGTCCGTTCAGGAAGCCAAGCCATATCTCTACAAAATCTACCCCTGATTTCCAAGATAGATAAACAAACACCAGCTCTGCACATTTTTCCCTCCACTAGCTTTCCAGACGAGTGCACCATCCTCAGGCCAGGCCCTCTGGGATAATAAGCCTGTACTTGCACCATGGAGTATCTTATGAGTAAGACTCCAGTGAGTCAGGATGAAGGACCAAATGGAAAAAAAAAACCCAAAAACCACAACCTGTTTCTCTATGCAGTCACACAGGATGCTCTGTATTTACGTAGCCTACCTCCATCTTCCGTTGATGAGGAACAGGACACACCTGAGCCACCCATATCTCCCCCACTAGCTTGCCTGTCTTTAAACCTTTACCCAAAGCCAGGGACAGTGTGTGATCCTGTCTGTTGGAGCAAGATGAGAACAAGGAGCCTGTGTTCTACTCATTTCAGTTAAACTAAATTAATTCTTGTACATCCTACTGGCCTAATTCCTGGGTGACTGGCTCAGTTGCCTTATCTGTGAACTAGATTAATAACTCTGAGTATAAATCTTTTAGGATGAAAATGCCTTGGAATGTGGGGGAACCATCTGATACTTCCCCACTGTCTAGGACCCTCTCACCTCAGTTCAGCTGCCATATAAAACTCACTTTCACTTACTCTGAACATACCTGGAGTCTGGTTCCTTCCCTTTTTATTCCAGGGAGGACCTTGATATCCAGGCAGAAGATGAGTTTTCTTATTGCAGGTGGACCTCTCCCGAAGAGCAAGTTCATGGCCCTTTTGGGAAACTGCAAGTTTCAGCTTAGCCGTATAATGTGAAGCAAGAGGGCTCAGAGCAGTAGTGCACAGAGAAACAAGTGACCATGGAAGTTTCCCAACCAGAAAAGGCCTACCACAGCTGTGCCATGGGCTCGGTCCTCCATGTCATTTCTGTCTTCTGGTTTCAGGATTGTGAGCAGGACCCTACCTTCTTTAGGGAGGCAGCTTCTCCTTCCCTGGAATGACTCCTACCTAACACTGCCCTCCTCTTCATCACCAGACAGAAGCCAAGGGATGGCAGATGTCAGTGTGAAGCCCAGTGTGATCCCAGTTTCCACAGCTTTCCAGTATAGACTCAGTCCTCAGAGCCACCATTCTTATCCTGTCTACTGAGCAGTCACAGAGAAGTCAACTAATGTAGCCAAGGAGAAGGGGGATTAAAATTCAGACCTGTGGTAGAAAACTTGCCTAGGATACTGAAGGCCCTAGGTCCAGGTCTCAGCACTGAAAAAAATCAAACCAAAGTGACACACACACACACACACACACACACACACACACACACACACACATCCCAAGTCCAGCTCTTTTCCTTCTCACTGTACCTTTCTGGAATGTTTTCAAAGGAATATGCTAATTGATTCTGGGTTCTCCATAGTTGAGAGATTCATTTGCATTTCAGAGGAATATGCTAATTGACTCTTTGGGTACTCCATAGTTGAAAGATTCATTTGCATTTCAGAGGAATGAGGGTTCAGAGGGTTCTTGCTAATCTATTCTTCATCCATTTTGGTCTCACAAACACGTAGGATTCCCAGACAATGAGATACGTAGGGAATCCCTGAAAGCTTCTTGGCCAGAAGTGCCATGATCAAGGAAGAGACAAGAATGAATCTCTGATCAGCTCAACTTAGTCCATAACTGGCTCAGACTTCTAAAGTCTGACACCAGATAATTATGTTAGCCATATTTAAGCACAGCACAATTTTGAAAAAAAATTAATATCTGAAAACAATTAACTCAGCCTAAGACATGTTGACATTGAAACTCTTTACAAAGTACAACGGCTTCTTCCATAAAGATGGGTACTGTTAACTCAGAAGCAATGCTCAAGATTTAAGGTCTAGAGAGAAGGACTAGGGTAAACACTATACCTGTGGGAGTCAGGATTGGCCTGGCCCTAATATAACACGGGAGTCACTTAGGCTGTTGTAAAGCACAACACACATCTCTCATAAGGATGGGTTTAATGGATTTAGAAGCAAGGCTTAAGATTTAGGGGAAAGGGTTATGGGATAAATAAAATATAATTTCTGGGGATGTGGGTGAAGCCTGGATCAAAGGTTGTGTAACTACAGCCTTGCCCAGCATTCTGGGAGGAAGACAGGTAAACATCTCCTTTCTTTGAAGAGACAAGTTTGCATGTTTAACTTTTCCTGGCTTCTCCAGTACTTATCTGTGCACTAGGACTTTTGTCCTCTACAGAGATGCACCTTGCTTCAGCACAGAGCAGATGTATCCCCAGACTATGCACGTGACAACAGAGTGGCCTGTCTCAGTCCAGGACATCTGGGGTTATAAACCTGCATATACACCATGGAGAATCTTATCAGTAAGATTCCAGGGATACAGGACCCTATGAAGTCCCCTCCAGGAAGAGACTCTGCTTGAATTAGAGCTTCACCTGAATTATTCTTAAGGCCTCCATGTCCCCAGAACCAGAAAGTGTCCCCCTGTCCTTGGCTGTGCTAGGTGCCTAGGGAGGGTTCTGCCTGCTGTTGGAAATCCAGACTGGGCTGTCAGACAGAACACGTTTTCAGCTCCTCTACAGCTGTCTCTTTTCCTCTCATCACTGTGAAGCCAGGCTTTTCTTTATTGTATTTTTATTATTATTTTAGATAAGGTCTCCTGCAGCACAGACTTGCCTCACACTCCAGATCCTTCTGCCACTACTTCCCTGGTGCTGGGATCAGTGGCATGTCACCATACCACCCTGCCCAGAGGATCCTCTTTATTGGCTATTCCCTTCGGTGGCATCCCTTCCTGTTTGCTAACACTTTAAGGGCATTCTTTAATTGTCAGCTGAATGAATAAATTAATGGCAAAGAAAGACAGACTATTGTTAATAGTAATCCAAGAGAATAAGTGCTACATGGTAGTGGAATTTGTCACAGACAGCAGGAAATGACGGGGAAAGACACTGCCTCACTTCTACTGTCACAGCATTGTCAATGTTCCCTGCCTTAAGGTCTCTGTCCATTCTGAGAACATCAGAGGTGTGTGTACTGTTGTTTACACACCCAAGACTCCATGCTCCCTCTTGTGAGCAATAAACCTTCCAGAACCTCCAAAGCCTTTGTAGCCCCCTGCTAGCATCATGCTGTTAGTCCCCCTTCCCTCATCCAACCGGTGTCCCAAATATGGAGAGAACCTTGCCTTTCCTACATCATTGGGCCATGAATATCTATGTCACTAGACAATACAATGTTTAGAGATGCCTGGATTTAAAATCTGTTTCCAAAATAATTTTATTACATTTATGTACTTGTGTGTGTATATACATGAGTGGGCATACTTGTACCATGGCATGTGTGAGCCTGAGGACAACTTGCAGGAGTTGGTTCTCTCTTCCCCCCATGTTCAACCCGGGGGTCAAACTCGGGTTGCCAAGCTTGGCAGCCAGTGCCTTTACACACTGAGTCACTTCATCAACTCATGGTTTTGAAATTTCTACATCTGGTGTAGGAGGTCCTTCTGTTTATGTGCTGCTTTCATTGGTTGAATAAAGTAACTGCCTTGTCCTTTTGATAGGGCAGAATTTAGGTAGGCAGAGTAGACAGAACTGAATTCTGGGAAGAAGGGCAGAGTGGCAGAGAAGCCATGGATCTCCTGCCTGAGACAGACACTGGTTAGAATCTTGCCGGTAAGCCACAGTCACGTGGCAACACACAGATTTAATAGAAATGGGTTAAATTAAGATGAAAGAATTAGCCAATAAGAAGTTAGAGCTAATGGGCCAGGCAGTGTTTAAATGAATACAGTTTCTGTGTGATTATTTCGGGTTTAAGCTAGCCAGGTGGCAGGGAAGGAACAAAAGGGCCCCTTCCTTGTGCAACATACATCTGTACTTTTTCTTCTATGGTGTGTGTGTGTGTGTGTGTGTGTGTGTGTGTGTGTGTGTGATGTTTTTCTTCTTAGTAGTCTAGAGGATTGTTTGCTAGGCAAACATTTTACCACTTTTAAAATCTTTCCTCCCTACCCTCGTGGTTTATTTGAAACAGGTTCTTATGAAGCTCAAGCCAACCTCAAATTCTTGATTTTCCAGCTTCCAACTCTGAGTCCTGGGATTACAGGTGAGCAACCTCATCTGGACAACTTTTCACCAAGTTTGAGACAGAATCTCACTAAGTCGCTCAGGCTGGCTGTGAGCTTGTTATGGTTCTACACACACACAACATTCATACACACACACACACACACACACACACACACACACACACACACACACCACACTCCTTCACCCCAGGTAAGTGAGATTACATGACTGCACAATAGGTCAGAGGAGAACTACTTTTAGAGCCAAATTTTTCTGTTCCACCCTTGCCAGCCTTCTTTTCCAGTCCTTAACTGATTTTCTAAGCCTGGCTTTTCTTTCTGACCTCTGCCAAGGAGTCTCCATCTACCACCTCTCTGACACATAGGCACTGCAATAGAGACTTAGGCAGGATGGCCACACATCCAGTCCAGTCCCACATTTATGTGGTACTGCAAGGAAATCTGAAGTCCTTGCCACAAAGAGAATCCAAGGATTCCAGCTACTGAAACAAGACTGAACTCATCTTATCCATGAGAGACACTCTTAATCAAACCCAAGCTGCCTAAGCTTCACCTGAAATCATTGCACAACATGAACCAAAATATAACAATGACAAAAATAATTTTAATAAAAGTAGAAATTCCAGAATATGGACATCTATTTTGAGCCTATTCTTATTTTAACTTTATTTTTTTATTTTTATTTTATATATATATTTGTGTGTGTATACATACGTACATATATATATACATATATACATATACATATATATGTATATATATATACATATATATATATATGGTGTTTTGATTGCTTGTATGCCTATATGAGGGTGTCAGATCCCCTAGAACTAGAGTTATAGGCATGTGTGGTCTGCCACAAGGGTGCTGGGAACTGAACCTGGTTCCTTCGGAAGCACAATCAGTGATCTTAATTGCTGAGCCATCTCTCCAGCCCCTTGAGCCTATTCTTGTGTTCAGCTGCTCATTTATTCTTCTCGGCAGCATTATAATGCTGGTATTTTATTATCTTTTACAAACGAGGAAACTGAGGTTCAAAGAGCTCTGAGAAGTACTCCCCAGAGCCACAAAACTGCTAAGTATGAGAAGCAGAAATCTCTGGGCTGGTCGGATCTGCTCATCTTCCCACAGCTCTGCTCCACTTCTTCCATGACCCACTTTCCCGCCTGCTCCTCCCTGCTCACTGGGCTGTCTCTGTCACACTTTATTTGCAGTATTTACAACAGATGGTCAGTGGTGACCCAGGATGCGCAGATGCCATGGTTCCACCCTTCCTCTCTGCCCAGGTAAGTGTGGGTGCGGTGATGGAAGGAGATCTGTCTGTGTGTTAAACATTTTTCGGGTCTGGAGCTGTAACTTGGTTGGGTTATCTTTCTTGTAAAAAGCACAAGAATTCCACTTTCTCTTTTCTCCCCAATACTAGGGTTCTTTGTGCTTTTGGTGTGTCTTTAAGACAGTGTCTCTCTGGGAAGCTGAGTCTAAACTTCAACTTGAGATTCTCTTGCCTTAACCTCCCAAGTGCAAAGATTACAGGCTCCCCATAGTAGCCGTGTTATTTAGAGTGAGGAGGTGTACTCCTTAAAATTCAGTCTGCACTGAGCTGCGACCCTGTGTGTCAGACGTTTATGGGGTAAACATAAGAGTGAATGACACAACAGCAGAATTGGCTTTGTTCCCGGGGCTCATTCAATGAAGAAACAGTCTCTGAAAGGTTAGCATCTTGGCAAAAGTCATGTCCTTGAATTTGGCAGGGAGGTGCCTTTACTCCCAGAACTTGGGAGGCAGAGCAAGGTTTTAGCCCAGCCTGATCTACAGAGCAAGTTCCAGGACAGCCAGGGATACAGACAAACCTTGTTTAAACAAGCAAATGAACAAACAAATAGTAACAACTTGAGCTTGAACTGTCAGATTGCAAAGTTGCTACCTTGAAGTTTGTCTCTGAACCTCAGGGGATTTGTTTCCACTTATCAGATGCTCATCTTCAGCAGGAGCAGAGTCTCCCAAGGTTTACAGAACCTCATGCTTCCAGCCATTTCCCTAGCCTGATTCCATTCCCCACATGGCACACAAATCATAAGAATGAGGCCTGTCAGAATGTAAACCCACTGATCCCACCAGTACTAGCCAGACAGGGATGCTCTAGGGGGGCAGGCCAGGGCAGGAGCTTGGCCAGCTAGTCCCTTGCACTCGCTGTGATTGGCCATGGAGCAATACTTCCAGGTCAGTTTGCAAACTGAGCCTCCCAGGGCCCCTGTCTCTGGAGGGTTTTTCCTAGATGCCTGCAGGCCAGTGCTGGGCTGAGTCACTTCCTCGCCTTAATTCTCCTCTAATACCTTTCCTTTCTCCCCAGCTTAACTTGGGGTGTGGAATGTCTGGGGAGGTACAAGTGCGTCAGCTGAGCTGTCTGCTCAGGTCTTACACTCGGCCTTGGATGCAGAGGCAAAAGTAAAGCCAGGTTTGCTCTGCTGACTCTAGAGCTCCCATATTAGTTCCCTCATCAGGGTGGCTCTCTGTGAATGGGAATCCATCTCAAGGCTTTAAAGCAAGAGTGGGTGCTGTGGAACAAGGCCTGGTAAAGGGTGGAATAGAGTGTAGAAGCAAAGTGGGTGAGGGTGATGGCTGCTGTGGGCTCCAGAAGCTGCAGGCTCAGGTACCTCTCCTCAGGAAGCTCCCTCTTTAATCCCTGAAAGAAAAGGACTGATCACAGAAGGCTAAGTTCAAAGTTATGTCGTGTGTGACGGTGCTGTAGTTGGAATGTAGTTGCTTAAAAATGCAGACTTCCGAAGGAGACTGAGAAACCTGAATCTGGCTCCTGCAATCTTTGAGATGACTGTGGATCATGGTGTGGACACTGTTTCCTCACCCATGTCATAGAGGTGATTCCTGTCACAGGGGTGATTCCTGCCATGTGAGATTGGTTTAAGGAGACAACGTAGTCAACATGAGAAATGGTCAATAATCACAATGATAAGATCAGTTAATAGTTGCAAACTGTGATAAAATAAATCCAAATGAAAGACAAACCACATAGAATAAACAGTCAAAAACACCACATAGGATAAACCCCCACCCTTCCCAGGGCCTCTCCGCTGCCACCCATGTTTTGTCCTTCCTTTCTGAATCCCTCAGGCTTCTTCTAGCAGCTTCTCATCAGGCGGTTGTGGCACCGGTGGAAATAATAAGCTCTCCTGCCTTTCCAAGCTGCTCTCTTTGACTCTGCTCCTTCCCCTCCCTCCTCATATCAGAGAACAGACCACAGGACTCTCCATGTGTTCACCCATCCCCCCTCTCCAAACCCCTCCACCTGGTAATGATTTCCTATGGCTTCTCCCAGGTATCTCCATGGGGACATTTCCTGCTCCAATCTCCATGGCAACTTGCAGAGTTGCCATGGTGACACTTAAGTGATTATTTGGAGACCCCTAAATAAATCACCCATAGTGGTCTATGCTAGAAATATTTGGCTCTGGTTCTTGTGTTGGGGGCCAGCATTGGGGGCCAGGATTGGAGTCCAGAAATGGGGGGAGGAGGAAGTAAGGAGGGTCACAGCCTGTTGTTCTATGAAGAGCCCTCTCTGGCAAAATTGCAATGGGGCCTTTGTGAAAAAGTTCAAGAACAGGAGACCTCTGGCTCATGTAATTCTTGAACAGGCAGAATCTGCAGCAAAGTGGCCACCTGAGCCCAGCTCCTGGTTAGAGGAGGAGCAATGCCATGGGGACCTCAAATGACTTGGCTGAGATTCCAGTGAGGTCTGCTGGGCTCCAGGACCCTCACTCTTCGGAGCTGAATTCACTTTTTCTTTCATATTTAATGTGCTTTAGGTTTGGTGCTAACTACGGGAACAGGATCTTCCAGTGCTCTATCACAGAGTTACACCTCCAACCTGACGAATCTGACAGTTCTTTGGCTGTTTCTTTTTGAAAATTTCTTTTATCTTTTTATTTTTACAAATTATTTTTCTGTGTATGTGCACATATGGAGGTCAAAAGACCAACTACTTTGTGGGGACTCTTTTTCTTTCACTCCAAGTTTAAGAAAATTCTGGAGAATAAACTGAAGTCTCCAGGTTTGGACAGCAAGCCTTTACTTTCTGAGTCACTTCATAAACCCCGACTTGAATTTTTATATTATTTTCTTTTTTTGCTTTTCCCCCCTTTCTTTCTTTTTAATGATTATTTTATTATTTTATGTATATGGGTGTTTTGCTGGCAGGTATGTTTTAGCATCACATGTGTTCCTGATGCTCCTGGAAACTAGAAGAGTGTGTTTGAACCTCTGTGTGGCTACTGGGAATCAAACCCTGGTCCTATACGATAGCAGCCAATGATTTTAACTGCTGAGCAACTCCTAAACCTACTTTTTATTTGTTTGTTTTTGGAGACAGTGTCTTACCATATAGTTCTGCCTGTTCTGGAACTCAATCTGTAGTCCAAGCTGGCCTCAAACTCACAGGAATCGACCTGCCTCTGCCTTCTGAGGGCTAGGATTAAAGTTATGGGCCACCACATGCTACTTTCGACTTGTAGGTTTAAAGTACTTACTGTACAGCAGGCTTTGTGCTAGCATTGAGGATGAGCACTGTGCACCAAATCAAATCTCAACTGTTTACATCTCCTTGGGGAGACAGACAGGGAGCGATATGAAGCACACCTAGCTTAGACGAGGTTCCAGTGTCAGGACGACTAAAGAGGGTCAGGTCAGCTGCAGCCCACAATGACACCAGTGCTGGGAGGCCTATGCATTGTTACACTCATGATCATTGTGCTCAAGACAATCCTAGAAAGGGAGGAGGGAGAGGGATGAGGCAGGAATTGACCAATATAGAAACAGAGCAGTGATGGCCAGAATGAGTTTTGCTAAAGCATGCACACAGACTTCCACCTCTGGATGGTTAATTCCCAGGGCGTGCAGAATGGTGACTAGGACTTGAGACTTGGACATTCTGGTCTAGACCCATTACTTTTGGGCCAATGAGTTTAGTGCCAACTTAAAATTTAATACACCTACCTTGTAGTATTTTAGAGATGGCTGTATGAGCTGTGTGACAGTGCAGGCTAACTGGGAAAATTTGCTGTGGCTGATTTTTAAACTGTGGCTGTGTGTGTATGGTTGTTAGGGTGTGTGTGTAATATGTGTGCATACGTGTTTGTGTGAGTGAAAGCATGCATGTTGAGGGCAGTGGATGACCTTAAGCGTTGATCCTTACCTTCTATCTAGAGACAGGGTCTCTTTGGATTTTATTTTTTATTGTGTATAGGGTCAGGTGTATGGATGACATGACTTGCATGTGGAGATCAGAGATCTTTGTGGGGTCTATTCTATTCTTCCACCTTTACACAAGTTCCAAGAAACAAGTGTTTAGGTCATCAGACTTGTGAAAAGTTTTGTTTTTTTAAAGTTATATTTATTTATTTATTATGTATACAGTGTTCTACTTGCATGTTCACCTGCAAGCCAGAAGAGGGCACCAACTCTCATTATAGAAGATTGTGAGCTACCATGTTGCTGCTGGGAATTGAAGCCAGTACTTCTGGGAGAGCAGCCAAGTGCTCTTAACCTCTGAGCCATAACTCCAACCCCGTCTCCAACCCCTTGGCAAGTTCTTTTACCAGCTGAGCCATCTAAGCTGTTCGTTTTTATTGTTTGTGCCACTGTGTATGCCTGGAATACTGGCCCCAGTGTTTCCTTTGGTTCTCTTATCTCAATCCTAGCTCACCATAGGAACACTAGTATTAGAAGGATACAGCAGCTCCCATGCTTAGCTTTATATGGATTCTGGGATCCAAATGTTGGTTTCACACTTGTGTGGATAGCACTTTACCCAGTTAGCCATTTTCACAGCCTGATTATTTCTTCTTTCTCCTCCTCTTCTTCCTTTATAGTTATTCAAAACACAGTTTCTCTGTATTGCCTTTGCTATTCTGTAAATTGCTCTATAGACCAGGCTGACCTCGAACTCACAGAAATATTCCTGCCTCTGCCTCCTAAGTACTGGGATCAAAGATGTGCACCACCACTGCTCAGCTTTATTTTAAAATATGTTTTTATTTTTATATGCATTGGTATTTAACTTGCATGTATGTCTATGTGAGGGTACCAGATATCTAGGAACTGCCTTGTGGGTGCTGGGAATCTAACCTGGGTCCTCTGGAAAAGTAACCAGTGCTCTTAAAAGCTGAGTCAACTCCCCAGCCTCTGGCTTATTTCTAATATCAACCCCAGGTTATGATATACAGCTCAGACTCAACACTTATCATAGTCCACTTGGCCTAATGTGTGAGCTGAACAAGTCAGCCAGGTCTGTTTGGCTTGGGACAGCCTGAGTAGCATGGGAACATGGTTGTTTAAGATTTTTTTTAATGTATATGTGGGAGGTATGTTTGTTTGTGGGTATACTACATGTGGGAGATTGTTCCAAGGCAGAAGACCATCAGATCTTCTAGAGCAGGTAATCCACACAGCTCCCGTGCTAGGATTCAAACTAAGGTCTTCTGGAAGAGCGGCAAATATTCTAGCTACTCAGCCAGCCAGCAATCTGGTTCTTGAAGCCTTGAACTTCCTGCCTCCACTGGGCTCCTCTTGGGAAGAGAAGCTGAGAAGCCTAGGCCTTGAGCTTTCAAAGAAGGTTGATACTAGAGTCCGTCATTCCAGGGGCTCTGACTTTTATGACAGAGAATTAATGACCTCCCACTAGACCAGTGGTTTTCAACCTTCCTAATGCTGAGACCCTCTAATACAGTTTCTCATGTCATGATGACCCCAACCATAAAATTGTTTGTTGCTAACTTCATAACTGCAATTTTGCTACTGTTAAAAATTGTATGTAAAAATATTAGTTTCCCCATTGTTTCTAGGCATTCCCTTGAAAGGGTCATTTGACCCCCAAAGGAGTCATAGCCCCATGACTCACACGTTGAGAACCACTGTACTGGACCTTGGCTTTAGGGTCAGGGTGATTGATACAGGAAATGACTTCTGGTCAGTGTAAGGCCCAAGAGGAATTTAGTGGGAACTTCCTTGGCCAGTAGTGAGACTGAATGGATGGCCAGCCTTGGTTATGAGGTATTGAGCTCCTGAATCTGAGCTGCTTTTAGAGGTTAGCTGCACACTGGGTTTCTGAACACCAGACAAATGCTTCTACTACCACTCCATCTCTACTTCTACTCCTACTGCTAAATGTCTCAGTTGTAAGCTTTCATGCTGACAGCTGTTGAAATGATATTTTGGATCTGTTGTATTATGTAAGATTCATTGGATTTTCCACTAGTTTTCTCTTTACTGTTCTTATTAAATTATCATCATCATCATCATCATCGTTATTGGTTCTTCTTTTGTTTTGAGACAGGATTTCTCTGTGCAGCCCTCCCTGTAAGAGATTCTCTGCTTCCCCACTGCTAGAATTAAAGGCCTGTGCCACTGTGTGCAGTTTCTTAAAACATTCACAATTAGGCACACTGGGGAAGTTGAGGAAGAGGGACCTGGAGTTGAAGAGCTAGCCTGGGCTAGAGAATAAGATCATTTCAGCATGGAAGAAAAACATACCTCAGTGTCTGCTCCCAACATCCATAGCCACACTGAACTTCTTAGCAACATAAACTCAGAGGTTAGGAAATCAACTAGGAGAAGTATGAAGAATGTAAGTGTTCTAGAAAACATTGCTTTGATATTTTGATATCTTGCTTTTGCTTTCTTTCTTTTGCACATCTAGTTCTTTAATCACTCAACCGTTCTACTTGGCTGGCCTGGAACTCTCTGTGTACACCAGATTGGCTTCAAGCTCATAGTGATCTCTTGCTTCTACCTCCGCTGGTATCAAATGCATGTGCCTCAGTTGCTGGACAGACAATTGCTTCTTGTAGAGGTTGAGAAAACTAGACCACCTGGGCCATTGTGGAAGTGAACCTGGGCTACACAGCACACAAAAGCAGAATCAAATCACTACTTCTTGTCATCTCAATGTCCAGGGAGCAAGGAGGAACAAAATCAACTCATGTAGGCAGGAAAGGGAAGGAGAACAGGCCCATAGAATGTTCTCCAGAGGGAGGGAACCGTGGCCATGGTCATTTCTTCACGGCCCTGGGCCAACCGCACCGAGCAATTCAACATGAAGGCCACACTGTCTCAGCAGCAAAGCCTCCAGGACAGTGACTTTCATTGCTACCCGGTGCTGCATGGACCCCAGATGCTAAGAGATCCTGGCAATGAGAAATAACCGTTGGAGGCCTGAGGAGTTATTGAATGATCATTACAGATCCTCTGCCTCCTCACAGTCCATTTCCTATTATCAGGGAACTTACCCTTCCATAAACCAGCTGTTGTCAGTCTGAGTAAATGCCCACATTGTCAGGTCCCTTCCACTTTGCAGCTGGTGTCTGCCTGGACGTAGCAGTGCTAGTGCTGTGTGCTCTCTGGCTCTGGGTGGTGGGACAGACTTCTCACATCTCAGAGGAGTGTGGATCACAGCATAAGGCAGTGCAGATGGCTTGGACCAGCTGTGCATCATCCAGGCCATCTACAGTATGCTCTAAGCTCCAGTGATGCTTCAACAAGTCACAGGGAATGGCCTGACTTCGGTACTCTTGGAAACACTCAGAACTAAACAACAAAATTGCTTATCCATGCAGATATAGAAGACCTTTTAAAGGACATTGGGCCTTACAAAGGTCTCCGCTCAGTTACAAATTCCCAATGTGTAGGCAGAGGCTGCTCGTTTGTTCCCTGTCATCCAGACCGGAAATAATCACACAGAAATTGTATTAATTGCAACACTGCTTGGCCAATAGCTTAGGCATATTCCTAGCTAGCTCTTACATGTTAAATTAACTCATTTCTATTATTTTGTATTTTACCTCGAGGCTCGTGGTTTACTGGTAAGGTTCCTGTGTCTATCTCCTTCCGTGGCTACATGGCATCTCTCTGACTCTACCTTTTTTCCTCTCTATCTGCTTGGAATTCCTGCCTTACTCTATTCTGCCCTGCTGTAGGCCAAAGCATCTATATTCATTAACCAATAAAAGCAACACATATACAGAAGGACTTCCCATATCCCCAATGGTCACATTCACTTAACCTGCTTTGCAGGTGAGGCTTTGAGGCCAGGTTTTTGGTTTCTGTACCTTCTGGGGAACAAAGTAAAATAACAAAAATCCATGTTCCTCTAATGGAACAAATACTGATATATTACATGAGTGCAGCAGGTGGAGAGGGATGGAGATGCCATGGCAACTGACACGTGGATGAATCAAGGATGCCTGACTAGGGCCTGCTCCAGTCCAGAAGGCATGGTGTTGACACTGCTTGTGGAATAACAAGCACTCCAGATCCAACACAATGTGGTGCAGGCACGGGTGGCCAGGAGCTGCTGCCTATCTGAGGAGCTGTTCCTAGGGATGCTAGGAACAAGGGCACAGGTGAGGCTATCTAGACTTCTGTCTCAGGGGCACAAAGTGCTTTTACTGAGCTGCAGGTAGGGTAAGGAGCAAAGACCAGGAATGCTACACTGAACTTTGTTGCAAGAAAGACACACCAGGTGGCTTCTGCATGGGTCTGGGTGTCTGCAAGAACTGGGGACACTATGTCCTTGATTCTGTTGCTAGCAGTGACCGTCAGGCATATTCTTAACCTAGGAGTGCTTGTGTGCTGTCTGGGTCAGGGAGAAAGGCAGCCCATTTACCTTCAATCCGATGAGAGAACAGAAGGAAGCCTAATGGACTGAGTTCTGGAGTGGGGGCTAGCACAAAATCCTGGCCAATCATTTAGTATTATGGGAAGGAAGTTGTGTGGTCCTTGATCTCAAAAGTGATCTCCATCCCAGGCCCTATTCCTTGCTGTCTCTCCACAAGAAGAGGCTTTTCCTCTCCTTGGGAACTGCAGCACGTAACAGATGGAGCTCTGGCTGTTCTCCACACTGGCGATGCACACTACAGCCTCTGTGAGAACATCCACATCGACAGGCTGCAGCATAGGATAAAGTATCCTATCCTATTCTTCCAGTGTTTACTAGCAAGCTACAAGACGTTACTGATAGGTCTGCAGACACATTTTCACCTTGGACTTCTGAGTCATTTAAAAAATAGTTGTGATGGGTGTGTGGGTGCATATGCACATACCCATAAAGATCGGAAGACAGTTTGGGGAAGGTTTGTTCAATCTTTCTACCATGTGGGACCCAGGGAAGAAACAAGGTCTGTAGCCTTGTCATCAAGTACCTTTACCCACGGCACTAAGCCATTTCACCAGCCGATTTCCTCAACAATGAAATTTAATAAGCTATGTATCTGTATTTATGTTCTCAGTATGTATATATCAGTGCTTTATTTATATGGTGTAGATTCTTTCTACCCCAAGAACAAATGATTGCTTTAGTGAAAATACATTCAACAAATGCAGTCCATGGAGGGAGTTGAGGGGAGGCAATGGTTTAGAGAAATAAAAAGCCTCTATGGAGCCTTCCCTTCTGTTGTCAGATGCACCTCTAGATTCAATTGAATTCCTAATTGTTCTCCCCCAGCTCCTATTGCTAGGATTAAACCTAGGGCAGTGTGACTATTCTACCACTGAGTTACATCCAGGGTCTGAACCTCCACCCATCTTCTACAACAATACAGGGTAGGCTGGATAAAGACAGTCAGCTGTGCATTTGTCCAGTCCAACACTGGTCCTTGAGAATGGTTGACAGAATGCTTTCAACACAGGGAATGTTTAGTTATTTGGGAGATAAAAGGAAAGTCCACAGTCTACACTGTGAAATAAGGACAGTTTAGACTGAGGAAGACTGACAAGAAATTATTATATACCTGCACAAATGCCAGTAGAGGAAGCCAGTATAATACCCATCTGGCAGCATTTACCAAAGCAGCTACTCTGCTGAGGACACACAGGTGAGTAAGGCATAGCTGTCCCAAGATCTTTTCATGTACTAAAACAGATAAGGAGACCCAATCAATGTAGCAATAACTTAGCAGTGTGGCCTAACCCAAGTCTCACCTAGTTTCCAGTGTGTCGATGGCTCCTTCTGTGTGAGGGTCATCTCAGAAAGAGACGGTGACCTACGGCAGAGAGTAACCAAAGTCTCTACTGTGTTTCATTGCCTGCTGAGCTTGTAAATGCCTGGGTTTGTCAGCACCTGACTGGGGACCCACAGGTTTGAGCTCTCTTCTCACTTCTAGTCTCAGAAATAGGATCTGCCCCCAGGAGCTTTACAATTAAAAACAGTCACCTAGAAAAAAAACCCTTCCTCAATATGCTCTGAGATCTGCCATGGCAAAGGGCAGCGTTGCATGTTCCTCTCATGAGCCAGGCTTGCACAGGCATGCTTTCCACCAGAAGCTTGTGTCCTCTGCTGCAGCTCCATGCACTCTGGCTGCTCTGGAGCTTCCTCTCAACACTGCTTAGCTGCAGCCTTTTCTTATCAAGGATTCCTTACCCCACACCAAGGCCCAAGTAGGTCCATGTCAGTTCTTCATTTCATAGATGTGGCTAATGTACATGGTTATCCTAGATGGGAGGTGACAGATCTGCCACAACCCTGACAATAAGTGATGCTGGAGCATGGTCCTGAACCCACACAGATCAGTGTGGACACAGGAGCTCTCCAAAGATGCCAGGCTGTCTAAGGTTAAGAGCATTTGGTTCTCTCTGACATGGAGTATAAAAACCATCGCTAAAGGGATCTGTTGCCCTCTTCTGTCCTGTGCAGGAACTGCAGTCATGTGAAATACAAATGTACACTAGGAAAAACACCCATTCACATAAAATAAAAATAAATAAATATAAAAAGAAAAACACCAAATGCATGGTCAAGGTCAACACCAGCTACAAAAGGTCATTTCCCTAAGTGACTTGGAAGGTCTGTGTTGTGTGCTTATCACTGATGCTGTATTGCAAGAAAAACAGAAGCAGAAAGCTCTGGGTCTCCTGATTTCTCTTATACTCCCATAATGAATGTTTTTATATCCCGAGAGGCTATAGAGCAATAAAGGTATATTTCTTAATAATGTGTAATGCCTGTGCACTTCTTGAAAGTTTGTCTATAGAGCACCATATTTTATGGGCAGGTAAATATATGACAGCATGGATACAGTATAGATACTGATTCCATCATAAAGTGTGTATCCAGGGAGCAAGCCAGGATGTCTGAAACCAAGACACCAATAACCTGTGTAGCTCTGACTGGCTGGGAACTTACTATGTAGCCTATGATGCCTAGAAGTAACAGAGATACATCTCTGTCTGTGAATTCTAAGGTTACAGGCATGTGATACCATACCGGACAAAACAAACTTGTCTCAAGTGTGAAGAGTTTGAAATCACTTTTTATTTTATTTATAAACAGTACATTTTTCTCAAAAGGGGCTTTTAAAAATGTGAATGATAGCCTTGGGAAATTATGAAAAACAAGAATAAGAACAAATAATATCAAAATAATAAAACCCAAACCTAAAAAACAAAAATAAAAAACCAAAACAAAAATACAAATGACAAATTAAGTTATGCAGCAGTCTCTCACTGCAGACCGAGCAGCACAGACCTAGAGCCTGTAGCTGGCCTTGGGCAGGTGGTCGCAAGGTGGCCAGTGTTGTAACAGCATTTTCAAGTTGAGCATAGCCATGTCTCTTTGGGGCTTCGTATGTCATGTTCTCACCAAGGTCAGATAAGCCTGTTACACTCTTTGTCTCAAAGACTGTTGAATTCACTTGAGTCATGTCCACTAAAGTGCCCTAGATGGTCCATCAGAACGAGCACTGGTTACACTCACGGACTCCTCCTGGAGGTCCAGCACCTCTGGATTTGCTTCAGTTCTTTTCTGAAGCCCTCCCTGTGCATCCTTAGCTAGAGTGGTGTCCCAAACACTTCCATTTGCAGACATATCTAAGTATACCTGGGTCAAGGCTTTTCCTCATTTGCAATCATTCCATTCCTAAGGATATAAACATTCTGAAAGTTCATCTTCCTAATGTGCACCGATACTGTTGTACCATACAGATTCTAGCAGTCTGAGTCTCCCTGGTGCTCTGTCCTGAACCCCACAAATCTTTCATTTTCCTCAGGCATCCTGCACATAGGCATGCATGTTTGTATACAGTGTAACTTCCTCAGCTCTGAACTGGCTGCTGAGCCTTATGCACTGACCTCTGTTCATTCACAAGTCTACAGTAACTCATGCTTTTTTCTTCACAGTATCTCCTGCTCCATCATTAGGAACATACACCTTCACAGGTATTATCAGTTCCCCCTCTTCCTCAAACACGCTTATTTCACACACCTCCTCACCCCCAAATTACTTCATTTCCTGTCACCTGTGGGGTTAAGCTAAACCTCTAATCCACTATGATTCTCCTGCTGGGAATCAGGTCTGCATGAGGAAAAATTTGTAGGGTTCTGAGGATCTTTTCCTCGCAAAGATCAGAAAATGAGAGTTGTCCTGAAAACTCAAGCTTAAGATTGATAAGGTTATGATATATTTACGTCGTCTTAGGGTCATGTCTGATTCTCATAAGCTGCAGGTACACTGGCAATAAGTTTAGGTCATGCTCCCTACAGGTAACATTTGATGTACTGTCTAGTTGTTCTACTGTCACACGAAGCACAAGTGATTCCATGTATCTTCCCTTTATACTCAGCAAGATCTCATCATAAGCCAGAGGCTGGAAGTTGGCCCCCCTGCACTGGATATGGGGTGCCATGCTGCCTCTGGATAATTTTGGATTGGCACATTCTGTACACATGCCTTTCATCTGATGGTCATATGATCCATGAACACCTGACACAGTTGTTGAGCATCAGAACAGTATCTGAATTTTACAGAACTTCTTTTCTATTAATGATAAGCCCTTGGCTTATTCATGCAGCATTTTTTGAGACACTAGGGATGTTTTCTGATGAATTGCTGCCCTTTGCTGACATAATATACACAGACTTGTCTAGCTGGGCTGTGAAGAAGTATAAGTTCTACAGCAGGCTAAACCTGCAAGGTGTTGGCCACTATGGGATTCTTTCAGTTAGCATTTGCCTGTGTGAATATTCAAAACATAACAAATTCATGGGATCATCTGCTGTTCGGTTGTAATCTTAGCACCCATGATGAGGATGCAGAATGATCTAAGCTCAAGGTGAACCAGCAAAGTCATTGTGAGGACAGCTGGGGAGACATAAGACCCTGTCTCAACAAATAAAACACACGAATAAGACACACACTACGTCCAAGGCCTCACCTACCAATCCTTTCTAGTGAAAAGGCTTACCATTTCCCCTACCAGTCTTCCATCTTAGGGAGATAAAGAGGAAGATGAAATGATCTTTCTAATCTAAGGACCTGCCTTTCCTTAGGTCCACATAGAGAGCAGATGAAACTGGGGTATGACCATTTGAACTACTGAGTAACGGCCACTGATGTTAGCATAGTACTTTGCCTACGACAATCTCTGCCTTTCCCTGAGGTATGCTGCCCTAACAGGAAGTGTCATGTCTGAGGTAAACCCTACTGATCCATTCAAGCAGCTAGACAGAAGTTATCAGAGGCATTCCATTTCCTCAGCTAGATATTAAGTGTAGCCAACCCATTTGAAATGAGGTGGGCTATTTAACTACACTTGATACCCACAACCCCACACTTCAGAATTCAGTTCAGGGTAGAGTTTAGACAGCTACACCACTGATGAGGACCTTGGTATTCTGCCCAAGGTCCAGATTATTATAGGACTCGCTATATATAAGCAACATGCTGCTGACAGTAAGAGGTGACCCTGCCCAGGACCTCTGTCCATAAGAGAATTTAGGGGAACCACCCCTTCTTCCTCAGGACTGTGAATGATGTACAGTCTTCAGTTGGGAGCCAAGGGCTACAGAGCCCTTCAAAAGTGACTTGCCGGGGCAGTGGTGGCACATGCCTTTAGTCCCAGATCTCGGGGGTTGGGGGAAGGGCAGAGGCAGGTGGATCTTTGTGAGTTGGAGGCCAGCCTGGTCTACAAGAGCTAGTTCCAGGGGGCTGGAGAGATGGCTCAGAGGTTAAGAGCACTGGCTGCTCTTCCAGAGGTCCTGAGTTCAATTCCCAGCATCCACATGGTGGCCCACAACCATCTGTACTGAGATCTGGCGCCCTCCTCTGGCGTGTGGGCATACGTGGAGGCAGAATGTTGTATACATAATAAATGAATAAATCAAAAAAAGAACTAGTTCCAGTACAGGCTCCAAAGCTGCAGAGGAAACCCTGCCTCAAAAAAAAAAAAAATAAAAAAAAGTGATTCGCATTACTCAGAACCTGAAAGTTTCTATTCCCTTTGATTTTAAGGCAGTTAAATTCAAATAGTCAGGGCCTAGCCATGGCCTAGCCATCCCACACTGGACCTCATATCCTCGGTGCTTTTCCAGAAATGCCATGAAATTAGTTTTGTTTCTATAGCTTCCCATTTCAAAGTAAAATAACAACAAACACTGTATGTCTCTCAAACAGAACAAATACGTAACTGTAATGTATTAACACGAGTCCATCAGTGGAAAATCAAGCATATTCAAGAAGTGGGAAGTCATGACTGTGTCCTGACCTCTGTGGGCCTAGACCTGGCCCACGTGCAGGCATGGATGCACCTTGAGAGCTCCTGCAGGGGCAGCGTGAGGTAGAATGGGCACAGAGGCAAAACGAGCAGCAGTGCTGAAGCCCCACAGGTTAGGGAAGAGAATCCCAGCTCCACATCTAAGAAGTTCCTGCTGAGGTCACGGGTCTTGTCTGACATGGGCACTGGCTAAGGTCATGCAGGTTTCTGCCCAGGGCATGCAAAGTTCTTCCATTCCACAGCTGTCAGCACAAGGAGCTAAGGTCAGGAATGGTGACTCACTGCCATTAATCATGTCCTGGGGTCTGACTGCTGTATTCTGGCTTGTGCCTGGGTTTCTTCAAATTTTAGCCCTCCTCACTCTTCTTTACTTCACTTTGATGTTATTTGAAGACGGGGTCTCAATGTGTAGCTTGCCTGGCCAGGAACTTGCAATGGAGAACAGGCTAGCCTTGAACTCTTCCCTCTGACTACCGAGTCCTGGGATTGAAGGCATTTGTCACCAGCCCTGGATTTCCTGTCACTTTCTCTTCTCTTGATCTCCAACCTGTGTCTCCACATTTTATGGACTACTTGGCTCTTAAAATGATGTTTAGTGCCTCACTAAGTCAATTTCCTCATGCCAAAGCCTCGTACGTGAAGCTCCCCATGAGACAAATGCCAAAGCAATTCCCAGCCACACAGGACATCTCAGTGTTCTGAGTCTACCCACAGCCATGTTTCTCATAGACTTTGAACCTTTAGGAAGCTCTCAGATAAGATGTGCATACTTCAAACAGAAGGCAGTGGACACAGAAGTTAGAGTCAAAACCAGGTGCTAACACTCCAAACTCACACCAGCTGCAAAACTCTGCAGGAACTCCCACCAAGGAATGTGCCCAATCTACATCTTACACCAGATGAAAAGTGACGGATCTGTCCCACACTGACCAGAAGTGATGCTGGAGAACGATCCTGAGCCCACAGGATCAGGAGGGACACCACAACCCTACACAGATACGAGGAAGCCGAAGAAAACCAGCATGCCTCCTGCATGTGCCCGTCCCTACATGGATCCAGAAACTTCTCTCTTTGATTGGGGTGATCCAGTCTGACTAATACAGCACATAGGGCTGGAAGTCAAAAACCAAGAGCAGAAATTGCAGAGATGGCTCATGGGTTAAGAGAATTTGGTGCTTTCAAATGGTGCCAACCATCTGCAAAATGGGATCCAGTGTCCTCTTCTGACCTTTTGGGGAATTGCACCCATGTGGGTCACAGGTAACCTACTCATTAACATAAATAAGAATAATAAGCTTAAAAAGAAAAGTACACCAACTATGTGTTCAAAACTAACAGCCACTGTAAAAATTTATTTCTGAAATGACTTGGGAGGCTATTATCTGTGTTTTGTTCTTATCACTATTGTATTGCAAGAAAAACAGAGGCAGAAAACTCTGGCTTGATTTATTTTATAGTCCCATGATGAATGCTTCTATTGCCTGAGAGGCTATACAGCAACAAATGTGTATTTCTCAATAATTTGGTCCTTATGACCAGTTCATGAAAGTGTGTTCATAGAGTACATACTTTACAGTCAGCTAAAACATGACGGCATGAATACAGTATGGAAAGTATGTATGTACGGAACAAACCACCCACGACATCAATCCCCTGTATTTCCCTATCTTGTTGGGAACCCACTATGTAGCCCATGATGCCTAGATCTTGCAGAAATTTATCTGTGCCTGTGAGTTCGGGGGTTATAGGAGTATGACACCACACCTGACTTAAAAAGATGGGCTTATGAGTGAAGAGCTGAAATTGCTTTTTTTTAGTTAATAAAAAACACATTTTTCTCAGAAAAGGATTTTAAAAAGCAGTCAAAATAAACAGTGAAAAGTCTTAGCAAATTATGAAAAACAAGAACGAGAACAAATAACATCAAAATAGCAAAACCAAAACCTAAACAACTAAAACCAAAAACCTAAACAAAAACTGAAGAAAATGAAGTTAAGCAGCATTGTCTTGCTGCAGGTTGAACAGCACAGACCTACACCCTGTGGCTGGCCTTGGAGACACAGTGCGAAGACAGTCACCAATTGTTACAACATTGTCAAGATGTGTACAGCGATTTCTCTTTGGTGTTTTCAGGTCCCATCCTCCCCAAGGGTGAGGTATTTTCCCTCTTCTGAGTTCATAGCCACAAAGGGGCGTCCGTTTCTGAGGAGGCCTAGATCCTAGGAGGTAGAATGACAAGTTGTCCATGACTTCCCTTGGTTTCCTCAGTTCTCACTAAAGCGTTGTCAAGAATGAATGTGTGTCAAGGCCCAGAAGCAGTAATGCTGGGTCACTGACTAGGCATAATCAGGGCCTATTACATAAAAGACGTCAAACTTGAGGAAGACAATGCATCCCCGGAATTCAGTAGCTGCTGGGAATGAGGGGCAACAGGTGGCTCTTGCTGTACCAGCTCCTTCTGCAGTTGGTTCTCATCCTGGGCTGTGGCCTGTTCAAGTTCAGCCTGAAGACTTTTGAACCTGGGAGAGGAAAGCAGTTAAGACACAGGTCAGGAGGGGACATGCTGCATCAACTGTCTAGCTAACACCTCCCACAACTTCACGTGTACTGGACAATCAACATTGACCTTTGAACTGGTATCATGTTTGTATCTCCAAAGAAAGATGATCACAGAGTAGCTGGACCTAGAATTTTTTCAGCCCTAAACACATTTCATATCTTAAACTGAGTGTGGATAATGTCTTTTCTACTAGAAAATTTAGGACAAAAATCCTACAGTTCAGGGAAATCATTTTGTATATACCAATAGGATATTAATATGATAACCAACAGTATCTAAAATACACTTGTTATTGATGATGAGTTACTGATCAAGCACTTCATTCTATTGATAGCCATAAGACAGTGTTTCTATTTGGGCAGCTGAACATGGTCATGAGGCTAGCTCAGTCAAGGAGGTACATGACTATCGTACATGACCAACATGCACGAGAGTGTTTTTCATACTAGCGCAGCATTTCCTGAAATGTGTGTCTGAGAACACTGACCCTGCCAGGACTCTGGGATGAAACAAAAACTTGTGATTTCCTTAGGACTAGAGTTGGGAATCTGCATCCTGGCTCTTACTGGGAGTCTGTTACAGCACATCCAGAAGAGGTTTGGAGCTGCATGGGTCATCCTGCGGCTGAGGTATCTGCTGGTCATCCTGGAACGTCTTTAACCTACTCTATCCAGAGAATGCTTTGCACAGGAAATAGATAATTGTTGCTGAGAGCAGTGTTCAAAGGTGGGAATCTTTTCTTCACATGGAATTTTCCTAAATAAAAATGTTATTTCAGCCAGGTGTGGTGATGTATACCTTTAAACCTATCACTTGGGAGGCTGAAGCAGGCAGATTTCTGCCAGTTCAAGAAACTCCTGCTCAGAACATAAGAGAGCTCAGAAGGAAGAAAGGGAGACTCAATTCTACAGACACACTGAACATCAGATGCATTGTTTTCTAAAGAGAAGTTCTTGTTGACTGAACCAGCACAATTCTCTAAGGTTTTCTTTCCCTGGTTCTGCCTGGAAACTGTATATGTGAGCAGACCCGTAAAAGACAGAAATCCCAGGTAAAGGGGACCCACTTGACTCTACCTTAACCTCAAAAGCCTGGTACCTACCTCATCTGGGAGACCTCAAAATCATGCTGCAGCTTTTCTGCCAAGTCCTTTTCCTGCGTGACCATTTCCTTCTGCTTCTGCAGGAACTGAAGGCTTTCCTCCAATCTCTTGGACTCCTGTTTATTAGAAGATTGTTTTCTTACTGGAGGGTTACAGACAGTTGTACAGATTTAAGCACATCAAAAGGATCTGAATAGCTTGCTGGTTAGCTAAGCATACTAAACAGTATAAACATCCAGGGGACTAAGAAACCCTGATTCTAGTTAGAGACTGACCAGAAACACAATGGTCTCCTATAGACAATTGCATACATGCATGATGTACCAGAACACCCTCAAAGTTACACTACACCACACACATACTGTTGGGGGAAATATGATTTGTTTGGCCAGATTATATTGAGCTTGTTAAAAACTTCTTCCCCTGAAGGCCCAAATCTCCCACCTTCTACTACCATCTTGTCAAAAGCCCCCAGCCGATCAGCCAGTAACCACAGAGTATTTACTGCTGGGCTGGAGAACTGTGCAGCACTGAAAACCACAGAAAACAGGGCTGACAAGCTGCCACTCAAGCTTCTGTCACTGTCAACCAGGAGTTGGGCAAAGTGAAGAGAAAACATTGGGATGCAGGAAGTAAGAAGAAGACTGCAGGCCACAAGTCCATGACTGTGAGAAGCCCTGGTTTGGCACTTGCACGGGGATCTCCTCCTTGCAAACTGCCTCTTACCTGTGATGTCTCATGAGCCCTGCTGAGCAAATGAGCCCCAGGACCCAAAACGCACTCACTCAAAGCTCTGTGCACATGTCGGTGTGTGATATGTTCTTGACCCTTCTCCTTCTCTGGACTGCAGCTTCAAGCAGAGTATCAAGGATGGCTTGCCCAAAACTCAGTTTCTCTTAAGAGGTTAACTCCCAGAAGTATTTGTGTGTGGACACTGGAATGAACACCTGGGTAGCGTGAGTGGGTGGCTGGGTGGGACCATGAATGATTAAGGTGATGGGTGAAAGCACAGGTGGGTGGATGGGCAGAGGGGCAGTCAAATGGGCAAATGGTGCCAGACCTTAGCCTTACTTGCCTGCCCTACCTCTTGTTGCTGGGGTTTGAGGTCACTGGTCTTTTCCTCTTCGTCATTACAAATCACAGTCATGTCCTCCAAGTGGTGCTTCAGCAGGGCCCAATCATCCAGCAGTTTCTTTTTCTCCTGCTGCAGTATGACAACCTTCTTCTTCAGCTGAGTCTTTTCCATCAGGAGTCGACTGTGCAGACCACTGGGGACACACTCTGCATAGTAAGTCCCTGCCAGCCTCTTCCTGACACTCCTGTCTCCAGGAAACAGCACCCCAAAAGGCTTCGTGTTTCATGGGAGACATAGCCAAGAGTCTGATAAAGCTATGAC
Source organism: Arvicola amphibius (assembly GCF_903992535.2). Lineage (NCBI taxonomy): Eukaryota > Metazoa > Chordata > Mammalia > Rodentia > Cricetidae > Arvicola > Arvicola amphibius. The sequence continues at coordinate 75,383,967 of NC_052059.1, forward strand.
AGCTACATTCAGAAAGCCAAAATGAGGGAGCAGCTGGTACCAGAAAGTATCAAACTACTAAGAAAAACCGAAACATCACAAAGGATCCACATTCCTACAATAGAAAGGAGTCCCCCAACTATCCTTACCTGTCTTTAGTAATGGCAAAATATCAGCACGTAGTGGGAAAATATCCTCCAAGGGAAGACAGGAGACCTATGGTGAGTATGGTCTATCTACAGTTTCTACAGTCACCTGATCAGTAAACCCTGAACCTGAGCTTCAGACACCCAAGGCTGCGTGACATTCCCCTCACAGTGCAAATCCTTTTTCTATCTAGAAGCTCCTGAGGCCACAGGACAATGCTAGCAAGGGCTAACAGTCTCTTTCAAATCTGGCAATACTGAGTCCAAGAGACACAAGTCCAAGAGCTGCATGGTAAGGCTACCTGATAAAAAGCTGAAAGGACTGAGGCAGTGAACTCCACAGGAGCAAGACTGAGCCAGTGACCTGGGCCAGAGGGGGCCTGTGATGGCAAACTCCATAGGAGTAGGACTGAGCCAGCGACCTAGACCAGAGCAGACCTGAGACAGCAAACTTCACAGGAGCAGGTACAGGGGAGCAACCACTGAGGGAATGAGCCAGAGCCAGAGACCTCTGCAGGTCCAGGCATGAGTCTGGGACCTACAAGGGTGTAGGCAGGAACTAGAGACCTCTGCGGATCAGGGCATGAGTCTGTGACCTTCAAGGAAGTAGTCCTGAGCCAGGACCCCTGCAGGTCCAGACGTGAGTCTGGGACTTCTGAGGGAGTAGGCCAGGACTTATGCAGGTCTAGGAGCACCCGAGTCTGGGAGTGGATCCAGGACAGTGATGTTTTCAGAAACAGGTCTGAGCTGGCAACCTAGGCCAGAGCTGGCCTGAGGCAGTGAACTCCACAGGAGTAGAGCAAACCCTTGGAGCACTGAGCAACCTTCAGAAACATGGAGTGACAAATGAGGTGACTGGAACTGCGGCACTGACAACTTATGCTGGAGAGGTTGTGGGGCAAAGGGAACACTCCTGCACTGCTGGTGGCAGTGCAGGCTGGTACAGCCCCTTTGGATATACGTATGGTGATTTTTCAGAAAATTAGGAAACAACTTTCCTCAAGACCCAGCAATACCACTTTTGGGTATATACCCAAAGGATGCTCAATCACACCACAAGGACTTTTGCTCAGCTATGTTCATAGCAGCATTGTTTGTCATAGTGAGAACCTGGAAACAACCTAAATGCCCCTCAACCAAAGAATGGATAAGGAAAATATGGTACGTTTACACAATGGACTACTACACAGCAGAGAAAAATAATGACAACTTGAAATTTGCAGACAAATGGATGAGCTAAAAAACATCATATTGAGTGAGGTAACCCAGACCCAGAAAGACAATTATCATATGTACTCACTCATAAGTGGTTTTAAAACACAAAGCAAAGAAATCCAGCCTATAAATCACAATCCCAGAGAACTTAAAACAACAATAAGGAACCTAAGAGAGACATACATGGATCTAATCTACATGGGAAGTAGAAAAAGACAAGATCTCCTGAGTAAATTGGGAGCATGGGGACCTTGGGAGAGGGTTGAAGGGGAGGGGAGAGGCAGGGAGGGGAGAAAAGAAAAATGTATAACCTAATAAAATCAATTAAAAAAAGGAAAAAAAGAAACAGAAAGGTATGAACCAGAGTTGGGGATGCTCCATCCAGAGAAAAGTAAAGGCATATATGGTCATTCCATAATTTTTGGGGTCCATGTCACGATGGGCACTTACATGGGCACTTACCGATAGAATATTGTCTCCTTCCTCAGCTCACTGAACTTCTTTGATGCTTCGATGTAATCAATCTCCAAGTTGTTTAGTTCTGACATTATCTCTGTATGATCCAATTTCAGCTCTTCATAGGAATTATTTGACTTGTGGTATGGCCTAGAAAGAGGAGGAAAGAATCTTGTGAACAGATGACTCAAGGACCAAGGGAACTCAGGTTGTGTCCTGCTCCACCACAGCCCAGTGGGTGCCACATTCTGGCTCCTATACTGCGGAACTCCTTGTGCTATTAGACTGTTATCCTTGCCCTAGGTCAGCTGAGGTCTGTAGATGGGGATTGCTGTGGCTGCATGAATTTACTGAGTGTGACTAGAGGTTCAGTGTAGCTCTCGAAGTTCCCAGGGTCTATGCCACAAGTCTTGGCACACCAAATACTGCAATGACGTTTCTCACATTTCATAACTGCGATTCTAGGTCTTGCGTGACGACTACTGAACAGTTAGACAGAACACCTGTTTCTGGGGTAGAGGCCCAACAGCAGTACAGCGATACAAACTTCTCCAAGGGATTCCTAGGGGCCACGAAAGTGAGTATGTAGGGTAAGAGAAGTACTGCTTAAAGTAGGGTTCCCTGCCCTCAGACTAGCAACAGTTGGAAACTGGGGCCGGCAAATTCTCTTGTCCCCCTACAGACCTGAAAATGTGTGTGCGCACACACAGACACACACACAGGCACACACAAAGACACACACACAAAACACCTGAGGGTGAGAAGGAAAGAGAGAGAGAGAGAGAGAGAGAGAGTGAGAGAGAGAGAGAGAGAGAGAGAGAGATTTACATGCTAAAGAAATTTACAGAGCAGTATTGTCTAAGGTTATAAGGCACAAAACTAGAGAGGAACTGTGATGAGTCCCAGGAGCTTCCAGCACACAGTCACCTTCCAGGCAAGTTCAAAGAGAACACACAGTCACAGCAGCTTGTATCTCACAGAAGCCCTCACCTATCAGGTCCTTTCCAAATGCCTGCTGGGAAGTACACATTCCTGCCTCAATCCCTGAGTCATGTGACTCAGACTGCGCGCTCTGTTTTTTATTTGGAGAAAGCAGAAGAGCTAGAGTCCCCATCTCCCTCCCCTCAAAGCTTCAGGTCTGCCTGTCCTCTGAGAAGTTCAGATGTGGGTCAATCTGGAGGTCCGGTACCTGAGAACCCAAAACCTTCAAGGAAAAAGGTGAGGGTGACATTGCTGAAATCCCTTGAAGACTGAAACAATGAATACCTGTTCTCCGTGGTATCTTCACTGACGAAGGTCAGGTGATCTTGCAGCTCATTTCTTTGGCTGGTGATCAGCTGCAGTTCTGTGGTCCGCCTATCCACTTCCTGCTTCATCTGCTCCTTGGGGAGGAGCATTGGGTGGGATTGTGGCTCCACGGCAGCATCTGTGGGTAGACAGAACACAAGTGAAACTGCACAGGACAAGGCATAGAGGACAGACCGACCACCCTGAGGCCAAACACAGAGATCATGTCTGGAAACAAGTGAAAATCCAAATATTTTAGGCCAGGTTGAGATGCCCCCTCTGTGGATGTCAGCTCTCCCATCACTATGTAGAGATGTGGCTACATAAGAAGCCAGGGGTTTTTCTCTGCCTCTCTACACATGTTTCAGTTGAAAACAGAGACCACCTCTTCAGGCTTATTCACGGCAGCACAGGATGAAACATGGCCTGCCTGTGGTTTCAGAAACCAGGAGAAAAATGACAGAGTGCACAAGCACTCAGGTGCTGTGAGGAGCCCAGATCTGCTGCCTGGAGGGATGTGAATAGAAAAGTCACGCAGGGGCAGAACATGATCAGCAGACTCACTAAATCACCCCACTGACAGTCCAGAACATGGAAGCTGGCATCAAAGGGTCAATTTCTGCCCTAGTACCATGCCTCTGAGAGTTGCTTGGCTACCCTAGAGAACTGCTGCCCTCAACTGCTGATCAGAACCCTAAGTGGGTCACTGTCAGGGAGAGGTGGTCAGAGGAATTTTGCTGTACAGTCTGGGGACACAATGTCTTGGCCAGAAGCACTTTTCTCCCCATGTGGCCAGTGTCAGAAAAGTCCCTGAGCCTAAAGGAAACTACTGAGTATGAGGTGCAGTAAGGTGTGTCCTAAAGTGGGGATACATTAATGCCTCCCTACCTCCTGCTGTTCTCCTTCTGCCTCCAAATTATATCCTAAGACCCCAATAAATGTAAAAGCTAGATATTCCCACATAACAGTTTTGGCATAGCCAGCTCCTAGATTAGGGAATGGACAAACTAATGTTCTGGAATCCTTGTCTTTTAGGAGTGATGATGAACAGGAGAGCCCATTTGCATCTCAGAGTCTCTAGCTCCTCTGCCCCATTCCTGGAAGGCCCACCTCCTCCAGGAAGCTCAACATCTCCTGCCCAGGACTCACTGCTTCTCTGCCAGAGCTGCTCATTTGATCTTGTTTTACTCTTCTGCATCTCTCTGCGCTCTGCACGGCAATCACCATTCTCTCTCCCATGGAGACTCCTCAGTCTTGACAACATCTCTAATGGTGTACCCTACAGGCACTGAAGGAATGGCCTAAGGGCAGCTGGTATTGCAACATCACTGGTGGCATCACTGGATTCCAGGAGCTTTCCAGGATACAATAGATTCTGCAGAGAAGAGACTGCTGATGTCAGGGGGAACAGCCTTTGCCACCATGCAAATTAGCTTTCCTGAAATGACCAGAAGCCCAGGTTCCCTTCCATAAGCCTCTCTCGGAACACAGGAGAAATTCTTCAGCACCTCTTCATTCTAAAGCTAGAGTTCCCTTAGCTTGATTGGAAGGCCCATAGTAGTTTCCATTTTGAGAAATAAGCTATGCTTTTAAATAGTGCCCAGAAACTTCTTGTTCCTTCCTTAAAATCACTCTATTCATCAATATGAGCAATTAAATATTCCTGAGAAGCCATGTTAGGATAAAAGTAGATGAGAAAACATCACCTTCCTGAAGTACAAATGTTTGAAAACACATACAGAAGAACCTCCAGGGCTGATTACAGTGTAGGATTTGGTATAAGGGTACAGTCATAGAAGCCATAGGCTTAGATTTAGAAAACTAAATCCCAGGTGCACTTAGAGAATGCACTCATCAGGCTGCTGGCAAAAGTGTGATGATCCATTGGCAGAGGAAAGCTGAAATAGTGGATCCACCATGATGAAAGGCCTCAGGCTGAGTGTGATGATCTCCGCACTGCACGAAAGACACCAAAGCAGGATTAGTTACAGGGCTCTGTAAGTTATAGCGAGGTTCTGACTAATGGAGGAAAAAAAATAGCGGAAAAATAAAGACAACAACTGTAGACATATCTCAGTTGTTGAGTGCCTGCCTAGCATGTAGCAAGTACTGTGTTCAATGACTAGTGCTGTCCTCACTGGTCTTGGTGGCTCCACTTATAATCTCAGCACTTGTGAAGTGTAAGTAGGAGGATCTAAGCTCAAGGTGAACCTGCAAAGCCAGTGTGAGGACAGCTTGGGAGACATTAGATCCTTCCTCAAAAAAATAAAACAGGCAGTGTGATGTGCTCCTGCTCGGCACCACCTCCTGATCCCTCCCTTCCCGTTCCCCCCTTATTCCCCCCTACCCCCTTTCCAGGCTGTCACATGCGGCCACACAGGGCCAGGCTTCGACCCAAGCACAGCCGACAGCACTGGGCAGACAGGTAGGGGTGCCGACCAAGGCAGGGGCCAAGGGCGTGGTCCGGAACTGGCTGGACCTAGGGTGACCAGAGCTCGGGGAGCAGCGGGGGATGGGCAGCGCAGTGGCAAAACCGCGTGGATCTGATGGTCCTGGTGCTGGGAAGACAGCAGCGAAGACATTGCTACACCTCTCTGACCCCTCCCTAGTTGCTGCACCTCTCTGACCCCTCCTTCCTTGGACAGGTCGGTTTGAGACTGATCTAATCTCCTCGCTCCGCTCTATGTAGAATGGGAGACCCAGGCAGGATAGAGACTGGAGCTACCCCCATCCTCAGCAAACCAGCATAATGCCCTCCCGTCTGCTGCTCCCACCTTCCTTCCCCTCTAGTGGTTAGTATGTCTGTCTGTCCGTCCGTACACCCTCCCCCAAAGGATCGTTCTGCTTAGGTACAGTGAGAATTTAGCCTGTCTACTGGAGCAACAGGAGGGTAGAGCTTTGTTTTGCTAGGGCATCCTTGAGAAGCAGCGGGGGTGGGGAGAGGGAGCAGCAGGGAGAGACACCATGGATGTCTATCCTATTTGCAGCTATACCCCACCCAAAGCTCCAATGTCTGTAAGATTGCTGGTTCTTTCAGGGGTCACAGGGTCAACAGGTGCCCAAATGGAAGTGGGCAAATGGCAGAACCTGCTAGAAGCCCTCTCCTTTCCTGAGGGTCAGTGAAGAAGCTGGCAGAATGCTGACCCTATCCCAAAGAACATAGCACAGTCAGGAAGAAGAGGACAACAGAGGGAATGTAATCATTGACACATCTCCTCGGCTACCATTAGCCCAACACAGCCTGATATCTAGCGGCCCCCATACTGATCTCACACCTCCAGCAGCAGTCTGAGTCTTGCCTGGAGGAAGGAAGCAGCCACCCGTAGGGACTCAAGCTCTCTTCCCTTCTCCTTCTAATTCACAGGCACACTCAGGCTCAGGAGAGCCAAAGGCCAGCAGAGATGCAGGAAGCAATAGGCCTCATTAGACAACAGAACAGCCTTTGATATGGGAAAGAGCCAAAGATAGTCCCAGCCAGGAGCAAAAAAAGCAGTGGTTTTGAGTCTCATTAAAAGCACACCTACTGCTTGCTTCACAGGAGAGTTTCTTTGGGGGCTGGTCAAAATGTCTTCTAAGTGGATAGAGATGAGGCTTACACAGACTTGTAAAGGTAGTGCATTGAACACTTTGAAATGTTTACTGGTGAAATGTTTGTTAGAGATCCATGTCAGAAATAGAAACTACCCCCATTATATGTAAGCATTTCAAGGTTGAGCTAGGTTAGTGGTATATTAAGTTAATGGAAAGAGGTCCACAGGACCTCCATAAATGAGAAAATTGTCTGTCAAAATAGGATGGGATTGTATGAGGAAAAGAAACAGGAGGAAGAAAAAATTATGGAAAATACACACAAGGCACAATTAAATTTAAATAGATCAGACTATGCTGGGTTTGAGTAGGAGGGAAAAGATCATTAGAGGACACGCTCAATATAATTTAGAAACAAAATCAAGTTAGCAAGTAGGCTGGGGATGTATTTATTGGTGCATAATCTCCATGAGCCAGGAGAGTAATCCTTTTCTGCCACTATACTTGACATTGGTCAAGACTTTATTAAAGCAGACTGTCCTGTTCTGCCCCCTGCCCTGGGCGCTAAGAGATGCAGAGAGCCTCTTTTCCAGAGTCACAAACACCCATATCCCACCTTAATGTATACTAATGTGCCCCAGTTCACAGTCCTATAAATGACTGTGGAAACGCTAATGCGTCAGACAGTCCTGCACATTCTCCTATCCTTTCTCCAGCCTTCTGTGGTTATAACTGAAGAATCAGACTCAGCCTGCCGGACAGGGCCCAGGAACTGACTTTCATAAACACTAGCAGCTGATGGCACAAACACTGGGTTGGACTGAACTCTGAGGGTTCCAGTCACACCCCCATGTGGCCAGAGATAACTATTGTCACTGGGATGCTGCAATTTCTATATGTGGGAAATTCACTAGCATTGTATCCTACTCTTCTATCAACACTGACTTCACAGGCTGTGCTGAGAGCTAGTCCTTGAATGCCAAAGATAAACTGAGGGAAGCAAAAGAGGTTAGGTGCTCTTTGTTTTTCAACACTAGGGTCTGAACCCAGGGCCTCCAGCAAGACAAGCCCTCTAGCAGTAAGCTCCACACACACACCAGTTTGTGGGGAGCTGAAGAAGCCATGACTGAATTAGTCAAGCGTAGATAAACACCTGAGGGAATGTATACTGACATTGGCGCTGTCATGTCAAGGACCACTGCCTCAGACCCATGGGAAATTGGCAAGGCCTTCCTCAGAATGGTTGGGCTCAGAGCTGGTAAAGGCTTCCTCTGTCTGAGTGCAAACACTGATAGTGTACAAGTATGAGTGTTCACAAATGGTTGACCAGCCCGTGCCAAACTATCAGCTCAGGGGTGTTGCATGATTATAGCCCAGACTGTTCACTTAGAGACCTACCAAGACTAGCTAACTCCTCCCCTCTGTGATGTACCTAATAAATGCTGCAAGGTTTGCACATCCCACCAGACCCCACATTTTTTATGTACATGAGTCATTTCTTCAATGCCTGCCCTTTCTTCGCTCCCTCGGTACCCCAGTCAGGTTTCCAGACCCAAGCCTGGCAGGGTATGGTACTCAACCCCATGGGTGCCTTCGTGCTTTTGGTCTTGCTACTGAATCTGAAACTCCCCCAGAGCTCAGCTTTCTACCAAGGCTGGAAGGGTAAAGATGGCAAGGCCACACGTACCTGCAACAGCTAGACTCAGATGGGGACCGCTGCTGTCCTTCGTATTGCTGCACAAGTGCTCGAACGCTCCAGTATGGGTTCTCAATTTCCTCATCCATGGTGCTATTCCTGTAAAGCAGGGGCAGGAGAGGATCAGAAAAGACAGTGTTAGGTCTGCAGTTTAGGTCAGCTCTGCAAGAAAAGATACCCTGCCTCTTGGTGTGCACTCCAGGAAAGAAGATGAATAAGGCACCCGGGCAGCCTATCACACACCTGTCATTCCAGAGCTCAGGAGGAAGAGACAGAAGGATCAGGAGTTTGAGACCAGCTTGGGCTACATAGGTAGCAAGATCCTGTCTATACACACACACACACACACACACACACACACTAATACACACATTTAGGAGGTGAACAACGTAAAACTCCTTCTTCTAAGGCACTTAAAACCTAGCAGGGAAGGCAAACACAAAGACAAGTAATTTTGCCCACTCTGTGACACCTTGGGTCATGTTCACCTTTAGCAACCACACAACCCTCAAAACACTTCCTGCCATGAAATTTCAAGACAGATTAGTCTTGTGGATACATTCCAGATACAGCCTCCTCCAGATGGACTACATATCTCCCAGGGAAGAAAACACTGTGCCAACCACATATATTTAAATTTTTGGCATGAGAGCAAACTTACATACATGGTTACTTAAATTCTGCTAGCTGCAAAGTAAACATCTCGAAAGAAAAGGCTTAGCCTGGCTTAGCTGGGCTGATAATCCCAGCTATTTGGAAAGCTAAGACAGCAGAACCACAAGTTCACAGCCTGTCTGGACTACAGAATGAGTTCAAGGCCAGACTGGGCAACATAAGACCCCTCTCAAAAGAAGACACAAAAGCCTCAGGGTGTAGCATAGTTACAGGGGAGCTCCAGGTTCATTATCTAGTACCATCCAGAAGTGACCAAGCTTTCCCCACTAGGATTTCCTTCCCAAACCTCCACTCTATTCTGTGGTCGCTTCTGCAGCATGGGTCTGCTTGGTCAATATGTCCATCTACTTGCACTGTTAATTATCTAAGCAAAGAAATACCAGAGAGAGGGGCCAGTTCCCCTCCCAGGTTTTTACCTCTGTCTATACCAGAAGACATCCTGTCCTGACCGAGACACATCACGGCACACATCAGCCAGAGCGGCAGCTGCTCCTTGGGCCACAGCCTTAGCACAGTGTGATTGTTGACTCTGTGCAGGGACTCTGGAGTCGCACCCCTGGCTCACCGTCCTGCTCGAGCCAGGTTTAAAATGAGCTGCCAAGGCGAGGACCAGCCTCATGATGGACTTCAGGTTTCCTTCCACAATATCTAAAGGACAAGACAGATGGAAAGGTACTGAGAGGGAGGCAGAGGCCATGGATTAATGCATTTACTATATATTGCTGGTGATATAGTAAACAAACAGGCAGTCTCTGCTTTCATAACACCGTGTTCAACAAGGGACACAGAAGGTTAAAGGCAATTACCATAGAGTATGATAATAAAACAATTAGGCAAAAGAGGTACAGGGTCTTCAGCAATTCGTGGAGAGATAATATAATCTTGGAGTTCTGAAGGATGTTTTATTAGAGGAAGTGAGTCCTCAGTTAAGAATGGAGTGCTACTTCTTAGATAATAGGGAAGAAGAGATAAGAACAATTCAGGAAAAGGTACATGCCAAGGTCTAGAGATCAGTATAATAGGGTGATATCATCTGTTAAGCAAGCTGCAGGCCACATGCGACTACTGAGCACTTAAATGTTTCAGCCACGAACTGGAATATGTTCTAAGCAAGTACAGTAACTAAGAGTTAAGTAAATACCTCACACACACACGGGAATGCAAAAGATCTCAGACAGTATAAAAAAGAGCATGCAGGGCTAGAGAGATGGCTCAGTGGTTATGAGCACTGGATACTCTTCTAGAGGGAGGGGGAGGGGGAGGGAAGGGGAGGGGGAGGGGGAGGGGAAGGGGAGGGGAAGGGGGGGGGGAGGGGGAGAGGGAAGGGAGGGGGGAGGGGAGGGGGAGAAGGGAGAGGAGGGGAGAGGGAGGGGGAGGGGGGAGTGGAGGGGAGAGGGAGGGGGAGGGGGGAGGGGACGGGGATGAGGGAGTGGAGGGGAGGGGGAGGGGGGGAGGGGGAGGGTGGAGGGGAGAGGGAGGGGGAGGAGGGGGAGGAAAGGAGAAGAAGAAGAAGAAGAAGAAGAAGAAGAAGAAGAAGAAGAAGAAGAAGAAGAAGAAGAAGAAGAAGAAGAAGAAGAAGAAGAAAGAAGTGCTATAAAATATTTTCCCTTTAACCTGAGTGTGGCACACATCTGTCTCTGATCCCATAACTTAAGATACAGAGACAGGAGAAACACCTAATTTCAGGAAAGCCTAGGATACAGCAAATTCTAGACCAGCCAGGGCTACACAGTGAGACCCTGTCTCAAAAATACACATATTGAGGCTGGGCAGTAGTTAGAGATGTGTTTCAGTTACTCCAGTGCTTGCTTAGCACTAACAAAGCCCTGGGTTCAGTCTCCAACTCCACATAAAGATGGGTGATAGTGCACTTTTGTAATGTGACTACAGAGGAGGTGGAAGCCAGAGGATCAGAAGTTCAAGGTCACCCTTGGCTGTATACATGGAAGTTTCAAGATCAGCCTGGGCTACATAAGGTCCTGTTTCAGGAAATAAAGGAAAGGAGGAAAGGAAAGAAAAATAATGAAAGAGTTTCTTCTAGGAAATTGAATGGAAAAGCCTAAGTTATGAGGGTTTGTAATAGTACTCGATCATAAAACCCAAAGATCTCAGAAAACACGATCCATCTTCATTTGTGAAAATTTAAATGAGACATTCCAAAATTATTATCTCAATTTTGTCATTTTTTCTTGTATCATTAATTTTGCCCCCCACACTCAAGCATATCTATATTCAATTCAAATTAATAGAGCGCTATCACCTCCAACCAGGTCTCTGGAGCACTGGGATTTCAGTACTTGATAACTGTCACCTAAGGAGTTACCTGTCTTCATGGGACAAGGACATAAGACCATGACCCTCATCCTACTCCAGTCCACATGGCCACGGGAGTCTGCCAAACTGGCCAGCACCGGTAAAGGTTAAGTGCTCCGTTCCCCAAGGATGAAGTACTGACTAACCTTTAGCTGAAGTCTGATGCATGCGAATCTTTTTGGAAGCTACAGACTGTAGCAATCTCTCCACATTATCCTTCATCTCTTGTTGGTTACTGGGACTCAACTGTACGCCACTCAGTTTTTCTCCTGCTGTTAGGAGAGGGGAAACAAAACAGTAACACATAAGGTCAGAAGAACATTATCAAGGTTTCATAGCAGCCAGGCGCAAACAAGGGAGGGGATACAAACACTAAAAGTCTCCATAAACAAAGGAGTGAGTTAAGTCCTGGTGTATGCACCAGGGGAATTTGTTGGAGAAAAATGAAAAACTTTCAGAACACTTCAGTCTTTCAGGTGTACACCCACAGTCCTGTGAAGTTATTGAGTGTACGTTCATTAATTCAACAAATATTCACGCTGTGTTCCAAACACTGTTCTGGGTACAACAGAGAGCAGGGAACAAGGTAAAAAAGTGTCTTCTCTCTTAGATTAACAACAATATAACAAGTTACATTTAATATAATTTAGGGTAAAAATAAAGACAGAAAAGAATAGTGATCATGGCCTTTCTAATAATACAGTCTTAAAAAGTCTGAATAAGAAATATTTATATTTAGGAAAGTATGGTGGTTTGAAAGAAAATGGCTCCCGAAGGGAGTGGCACTATTAGGAGGTGTGGCTTTGTTGGAGTAGGTGTGGCCTGTTGGAAGTAGTATGTCATTGTGGTTTTGAGGTCTCATGTATGCTCAAGCCATACCAGGTTCTCAGACCATTTACTGTTGCCTGAGAGTCAAGATGAAAGAACTCTCAGCTCCATCTCTAGCAGAATGTCTGCCTGCATGCAGCCTTGCTCTCTGACGTGATGATGATCCATCACAATTAAATGTTTTCCTCTTGAAGAGTTGCCATGGTTCTGGTGTCTCTTCACAGCAACAGAAACCCTAACTAACTAAGACAGAAGGGCACATGCCAGGCTGAAGAGCCATACAAACCCCAACATGGGATTAGCTCAGCCTATCTGAGGGGCAAAAAGAGCAGCGTGGCTAGCTAGGCACGTAGTACATGCCTACGATCTCAGCAGTTGGGAGGCTGAGACACAAGGATCAGGAATCAAATCAGATTAATTGAAGTTAGCCGTGGCTACAAAGCAAGTACTGGGCCAGCCTGGGCGACATCAGACCTTGTCTCAAATGAGAAAGAAAAGACCAGTGTGGCTAGAGTGGAGTTATCAGAGGCAAGACCAAGCTAAGCAAGACCAGTCACACAGGGCCTTGGGGACCAACGGGAATGACCCTGGATGTTATTCCAAGGGTAATGAAAAGCCAGTGGGGACTTTCAGACATGATGGGGGCATTAACAAGTTTGTATTTGTTTTCCAAAGTTGACTGTGTGTATATATAGATCATGAGGGGTGATGAAACCGAGAAATTAGTTAGAAAGAGATTCTAAATATTCAAGGCAAGAGATAAGGATGGTAAGGGTTAAAATAGAAGAGAATGGCTGGCTAGAAGTCAGATACTGAATATATTTTGAATACAAAGCAGAAAGTACATGTTAAGAACTGGCTGTGGTCCAGAAGGGAAAGAAAATACTTAGGAATGACTTCTAAGAGTTCTCAATAGCAAGTGAGAAAATGACTTGAAGTGTTCCTTGACAAAAATGGAAGGTGGGGATGGGCAAGGATGGTAAAGGGCTTGGTATGGACAAAGAAATATGAAGTTCTGGTTAGCTGCATGTAAGACATTCAAACAGTGGTGAACAGGACACTGTATATGCAGGTTAAGAACTCAGTGAAAAGCTGAAGGCTAAATATACAAAATTAGGGAGATACCATGAGGTTTTCTCTTTTTGTTATGTACATCTGAGTGTATATGAGGTATGTGGTGTGTGCACACATGTGTGTGCATGGATGCACATATGGAAGAAGCTGGCATCTGCTCTGTCACTATATACTTTATTCCCTTGAAACACTTTTTGTTTTGTTTTGTTTTTCCTGAACTTGGAGCAAGGGTGGCGGTCAGCAAACCCCAGTGATCCTCCTGTCTTTATCCCCCACAGCTGGAGTTATAGATGCATTTGTGACTATGTATGGCTTTTTAAACATGGGTACTGGGGATTCAAACTCTAAACCTCATGCTTGCACATGAAGCATCACTGAACCAGTTCCTCAGCCCCTTGAGGTTATTTCAGGCTGGGGATATACCTTAGCTGTGGAGCACTTGCCTAGCATGTTCAAGGCCCAGTTCAATTTGCAGAAACACACACACCTACAAAAAGACAGCGTTTTGAAATCTGGATCTTGGGAAAACAAAACTGGAAACAACACCGGTTACGCCACAAATGGAGGATGAGTAACTGATGGCCAACACCGATGCTCAACTTCACAGGGTACAGAATCACCTAGGAAACAGGTCCCTCAGTTGAGGAACTATTTACTTTGGGTTAGCCTTTCTGGCCACATCTGTGAGGGAGTGTTTTAATTAAGTAAGTCGAGGTGGGAAGAACCCTTAAAATGGGCAGCACCATTCCCTGGGCTTGGATCCTGGACTGGGGGACAGGAGAAAGGGAGCCGAGTACCAGCACTCACTGCTCAGTCCTCTGGGTGTGGCTGCAACTTGACCGACTGCCTCGAACCCCTGCCACCACTCTTCCCACTCTGCTGGTCTTCTCCTCAAACTGTGAGCCAAAGCAAACCCTCCTTCTTTAAGCTGCTTTGTGTCACAGAAAACAAAAGTTCTGACACAGTTTCTGTTGAAGAAATACAGGTAGAAGAGATTTCGTTTTTATCCTTTTGTGCCTATACTTCCTGTTAGTCCACATGTAATCTTTTTAAATAGGGAAAAGTAAAATGCTTAAAAAGGATTTGGGGATTTTTAAAATTTTTTTTAGTGCATGCATATGTGCATGTGAGTGTGTATGTGTGCATGTGAGTGTGTGTGTGTGTGTGTGTGTGTGTACATAGAAGTGCAGATTAAGAGGCAGGCGGATCTCTGAGGTCGAGGCCAGCCTGGTCTACAAGAGCTAGTGCCAGGACAGGCTCTAGAAACTACAGGGAAACCCTGTCTTGAAAAAAAAAGAAAGAAAGAAGTGCAGATGACCTTGGAGTCTAGAAGAAAGAGGGCATGGAGCTGGAATTACAGAAGTCTGTGAGCCACCCTACTTGGGTGGTGGGAACCAAACTCAGATGATCTGCAAAATCAGTATATATGCCCTTAATATCTGAGTCATTTCTCTAGTCAGGTCTTTGGAATTGAAACAGAATTAGGTTTGCACCTTTACCTGGATACTTCAATATTTATGAACTTGCAAAGTGGCTGAGCTTTGTAAACTTCATCAGTAAAATAATATAGGTTTATCATCCATAATCTAAAACTTTGAACTTACAAATGCTCCCAAATCTAAAACATTATTATTATTTTATGTATATGGGCATGTGTAAGTATGCCTCCCACAACTGCTTTCTCTAGCATGAGAAGTGGGTGCGGTCATCTCACCCTCGACAGAAGATTTACGCTCCTGAGCCCATAATCCTAGGATTGCTAGAGAGTTAGTTTTAATCTCTGTTTTATATTGTCAAAGGGGGTCTGGTTATATAAGACTGATGCGGGGAAGGAAAAGAAAGCCACCAAGTGGACCGTGATTCTGAGGACTAAAAAGCATTTTCCTTTACTTCACAGAAAGTTGGGGCCCTTTGCTGCCAGGAACCGAGGAGGCTTCTAGGTTGAGACATTTAGGGAACTCATTCCAACCCATACACAACCCTACACATTCCAGGTTCCTTTTAAGCACAATTTGTATTCTGATGCTTATTGTCACCACCTAGTCAAAAGAAAGACATTGTTATCTCAAAAGCACACAAACAACATCACATTCTGGAAGGCAGATGTTTCATTTCTGCAACAGCCCAAAATCCTGAACCTCAAAATTAAGTTCAAGGGTTAATGATATCAAATCATAATTTGGTTAAAGTACAGTTGATTTCTAAGTCTCAAGCATTTCATGGGTGAAAGGAAGCTGAAAATTATTAAAGGAAGCCGGAAATTACTTACTGGCTGCTTTCCTGGGCTCAGATGAAATTTGCCTTAGTTTCATTGCTGATTTTTGGAGATCGCCATTGGAAGGCAGTGCTAAAGCGATAATCCATCAGCTACTTAAGCTATAGGACCTGTAATGACCAGCAGGAATTGACAGGAGGGATCTAACATTGATTGAGAGCCTGCACAAACTAAACACCATTTCTGGTGTTTGTCTTGTTTTTGTGGTACAAAGGATCGAACCCAAGGACTGGTGTGTGCTAGCAAGTGATCTCCCCTTGAGCAGTATCTTCAGCCCTGTTTCTGGTATTCTATTTTAATTACTGATTCTGGTGTTCTGGTTTAAAGACTCAATGAATGTGTCTGGCCCAGGGTCTGACACAAAATTGATGCTTACCAAAGGGTTGATTGTTTTTACATTTTATTTATTTTGTGTGTGCTTATGCACATTACATGGTACAAGCATGGAGGTAAGAAGATAGCTATTAAGAGCTGGTTCTCTCCATCCATCTTGCAGGACGTGGTGACTGAACTTAGGATGTCAGACTTGCACACTGAGCCATCTTGCCAATCATGGTCATTGTTACCAGCATCATCTAACTTTATTCTCAAATATATATAATATATTAAAATATACTACATACTCTATGCTATATTATATCTAACATTAAAATACTATATATAAACACATAAAATATATATACAAATATGTATAATATATAAACAACCCAAAACAACCATCATCTTAGGATTTCTATTGCTGTGAAGAGACACCATGACCACAGCAAGTCTTACAAAGCAAAACATTTGAGTGGCTTACAGTTTCAGAGATTTAGTTCATTATTATCATGGTAGGACATGGTGGCGTACAGGCAGACACAGTGCTGGTGAGGAGCTGAGAGTGGAGAAGGAGCTACATCTTGATCCCTGCAGGCAACAGGAAGTGATCTGAGACACTGGGCCTATCTTCAGCATAGGAAACCTCAAAGCTCACCTCCATGGTGACACACTTCCTCCAACAAGGCCATACCAACTCCAACAAGGCCACACCTTCTGATGGTGCCAATTCCTATGAGCTTATGGTGGCCAATTACATTCAAACTATCACAACCGTAAAGCCAGTATTATTTCCACTTTATGGATAATGTTTGGAGAAGTGATATGACTTCCCCAATGTCCCAGAACTAGGACACAGCATTTGAAGTTCTAAAACCCAGTTAGCACTGCCTATGCATTACATTGCCTTGCTAACCAGCTCACTGCAGAAAATGTGAGCGAGACACTCATCCCCAGAATGCACTGATACACAATGATCCAAGGTCTTGCCTGAGGAGCCGGGCAAAGGACACCTCGGGAGTGAGTGCTGTGCTCTGACTTAGGGGAAAGAAGTTCAGAGCAGAGAGGGCATTAATAGTAACACTGAGGTGGTAAAGCTCACTCCTGCAATACCAGCTTTGGGGGTAAAGATGCACACCTGCAATACCAGCTTTGGGGAGATGGAGCCAGCTTCAGGCTAGCCTGGGCTACAAGGGTTCCTGTCTCAAAACACACAAAACTGCTAATCTTTTTTCCTGTATCTTTCTCATCTAATTTATATTTTGAAATAATCATGTCTCACGATGAAGTCCTGGCTGGATGGAACTTGCTACATGGACCAGACTGATCAAGAACTCTCAGAAATCCTCCTGCCTCTACCTTCCAAGTGCTGGAATTATGGGCCTGTGCCACTACAACTGGCTCAACTTGCCTGTCTATAATATCAGCCACCTTTAATGCACCCTCAAAGCATTCCTGCTTAAAGTTCTTAATTGGTCTTCCATTATCCTTAAGATAAATCCCATTTCTTAGCTGCCCTGTAGTAGGCCCTGTCTGCTCTGCCTCACTCGAGACTTTGGCTGTGCAATGGGAGTAGACCTTGGGAATCTGTGATGATTTGTGTGACCTTCCGCTGTTGCTGGCCCTACTGTCTTCTTCAGGGGAGGGAGTGAGAAGACATGTCTCAGACACCCCTTCTCCTCCATGTCCCTGTCATGCCTCGGTCTATCCAGACAGCACACATTTCCCCAAGTGCATCATGGTTTCTCCCATGCCCTTGCACCTCCCTCTGCCTGCCGATACTTTGTAAAGTCTCAAGTGTCACTCTTTCTAGAAATCCTTCCCTAATCCTCTCACACTCCTCAGACTCTGTGAGGAAGGATTCTGTGTGTCATTTAATTGGCTCACCAATCATTTGAGCGCAACCCACGGGACTACAAAGATCTCCCACCTTCACACAGTGTGCAGGAGGGCTAGGGAGATGGCTCAGTGAGTCAACTGCTAGTATAAATGCAAGTCTAAGGCTCTGAGTTTGGATCCTGAACACCCACATAAAAAACTGGGCATGGTGGGTGTGCATACCTCTAACTCTAGCACTGGCATGGAGACAGGTGACAGGTAAGGCATGGGAGGTCCCTGACCAGACAGTCTACCAAAACTCCAGGTCCAGTGAGAGAGCTTGTCTCAAAAAATAACACAGAGTGATGGAGGAAGGCATCCCAACATCAGTCTCTGGCCTATATACACATACACACACCATACCACACATGCACACCATACACATACCACACATGTACACCACACACACCCACCCACACACACACACAAACATGCACACCACACACACAGCACACCATACACACACCACATCACACACACACAAACTTGCACACCACACAAACACCACACCACACACACCTGCATACCACACACACACCATACCACACACAAATGCACACCACACCCACACACCACATATATATACACCACACCACACATACACACATGCACACCACACACACACCATACCACACACAAATGCACACCACACCCACACACCACATATACATACACCACACCACACATACACACATGCACACCACACACACCACACACACACATCTCACAAACATACCACACCACACACAGACATACACACATGTATTCACACCACACTGCACATACACGCACACCACACATGCACACCACGCACACACGGACACATACACACACACACACACACACACACACACACAAACTTGCTACCTGGAAAAGGCAAGTGCTACAAGGGGATGAACAGGGCATCAGGCATTAGCCCAGCATGAAGTTCAAGAGGTTGACAAGCAAAAGTGACAAAGAGGTCAGTAAACTCCAAAGACCTAAAGTGGGAATAAGATCTCTGCAGGGAGTCGGTACTGTAGTGGGGAGCTGCAGGCTGCATTCCTGCCACCCGGCTCCTGGCGACCCAGCTAGCTTTACCCGAAATAACAACATACAAACTGTATTCATTTAAACACTGCCTGGCTCATTAGTTCCAGCCTCTTATTCACATCTTGACTAACCCATATCTAATAATCTGTGTAACACCACAAAGTGGTGTCTTACCGGGAAAGATTCAGCATGTCTGACCTGGTGGCTGGCTTCATCGCATCTCTCTCCCGGAGGAGAGGCACAGCAGTCTGCCCCAGAGAGGAGAGGTGGGGCAATTGTCTGACTAACTTAGGAGAGGCGTGGCATCTGACTGAGCCATCTACCTCACTTCCTTCTTCCTGTTCTGTCTACTCCACCCACCTAAGGGCTGGCCAAGGCAGTTTCTTTAATTAATCAATGAAATCACCAGATAGATAGAAGATACACCTACATCACGGTACAGTTCAGAACTATTTGTTTCTTAGGATAAAAAGTTCTCAACATATATTTGCTTCCAAGAGAGAATCATTTGTCACATTTTATCAGGTCTGCACCTAAGCTACTGTAGAAGTTTATTGGGCAGGGACATGATTTTTCAGTAGGTCAAGATAATGTTCTCTTAAGTAACCATAGCCTTGCCTTGGCTGCAAAGAAGCAAATTATCTAGGATACAAAACTGACCACTGGTCCTCTCTATCTGATGCATGGCAAGACAACAGAGGGGCTCGTAACTGTGTCTCACACACATTAATCCCTGCCGGGTGCTCCAGCAAGTGGGGGTTCACAGCAGCAACAGTGACAGCCATCAAGTTTCAGAACATCTATTCTGTCCAAAGCTATGCTAGTTCTCTTGCTTAACAGTTTTTCTCTTGTTAATCTGACTGATTTGGATATTCTAACTATGAGGAAGACACAAAAATTGAGACTCAAAATAAAGGTGAAAGAAGCTGTTCAAGGCCACCCAGATGGTGAACCATGAATTATGGGATTTAAATTTAATACCCAAGGCACAAGTTCTTTCCACACCTAAATTAATGCATCTCTGAGCTGTAAGGGATTCGGTAAACCTCGAAGGATGCTCTTTAGTCTAAAGCACCCCTCCACAGGTGACACATGGGTCCCTTGTGTACCTCTCATCTACACTAAGTGGCTCTCGACTGCTCAGTGTGATTCAGACCAGCCATATCAGCATCAATTGGGAATCTGCTGGGAAAGCAGACTATTCTTAGCATCTCCCAGCTCTGTCAAATCAGAACTTGTGTTTTAGCAGGATCCCTGATGTCTGTATGCCCATCTGAGTGTGAAAAATACCAACTCAGCCACGGGTTCTTTTCTCTTTCATCTTTCATAGATGTATGGGAAGGCAAAGAAGAGCCAGAGTGCCTCCTCAGCCTGCAGGAATGCTCACCCTAGTGCAGTGCATCGGAGGTAGAGGATGTGTGAAGCTCCCTTACTTATTTCTCTGCTTTCTTTTTTTCCTCGCTTGTTTTTCCTTTTGTTTCCATTGTTGGCTCACATGGACAGGGTCATTCAAAACCCCTAAGGATTATTTTTTTAACTTAATAACTTTTCACTGTGAAATAATTTCTGGCTCATGAAAAGGTAAATGTAGACCGGGGATATGGTTCCACAGGTAGACAGCTTGCCATATAAAAGGCTCTGGCTTCAAAGTGGGCATGGTGATGACGTGTCTGTAACCTTCAGGCAGGGAGGATCAGAAGCTACACAGCAAGTTTGAGGCTGGCTTTGACTGTATGAAATCCTGGTTTTGTTTTGTTTTTTTTAAAAGATAACTATACAAAGAGTTCATCTATACTCATTATTCAGATCACCACGAGAGAACCACAGCATAGCAATCAAAACAGGGAACTTCCATTTACATAATCTACAGGCTTCCTTTGAATTTACTTTTTAAAAGGGTGCTGCATGGGTCCTGAGATCAAAAAATTCAGGATTGGTGGCAAGCACTGATTCATCTCACTGGTCTTTAGTTTTACCCCTGGTTTTCTGACGATGAAATTCAGGTTATAGATTTTGGCAAGGATATCATGCCTTTCTGGTGGCTTTTAATTTTTTCTTTCTCCTCTTCTCTCCTCTCTTCCCCTCCCCTCCCCTCATCTCCTCTTCTTTCTCTCCTCTCTCTCCTCTCTCTCTGAGATAGGGTCTCATGAAGGGTCCAAGGCTAGTCTTGAACTCGTTATGTAGTCAAGGAAAACTGAACACCTGTCTCTACCGCCCAAATTCTGGGATTCTAGGCAGGCTACAATGCCTGGTTGTACGTGGTGCTGAAGACCAAACCCAGAGCTTTATGCATGCCGAGCAAGCATTCAACCTACGGACACAACAAAGATCTCCAGCAGAGAAAGCATGGCAGAATCCCCGGAGCTGGGACAAAGTGGCTGGACTCCTTACACTCTGACAGACCAGGAAAAGGAGAGAAATGGATTTGAATGCCCCAAGCAGGCATTCTTCATATATTAAGAATGTCAGATCCTAGTTTGTGTTATGTCACACATTCTGTCCAGTTAATGGGTAATCACTTTATTTATGGTGGAGTGTTATGAGTTTTTTGTTTTTAATTTTTGTTAAGCCCCTAATTTTTGAAACATAGTTAGAAAGCTAAATAAATTAAGAGGTAAGAGAAACATTCCTTGTATGCTTTCATTTTCACTTTTAGATCTTATATCCAGTTGGAGTTCTTATATGATATGAAATTCAGCTCTAATTTATCCTCTCCCAAACGGTTAGCCACTTGTTCCAGCACCCATTTATATAAACAGAGCCCTCTATTCCAATGATTTGAGACACTACTTTATCACATTCTAAATTTCCATAAAGTGTCCGAGAGCTGCTTGGCCTGCAAGGGGACCTGAAAATCTGCAGGAGGATCCATCGTTCTTTGGGGTGAGTGAGGAGTGAGTGCCCGAACCGCGGCAGCTGCCCGGAGAGGGACCACCGACTCTCCACAACCCCCCCTGCCACCAGCACACTTCCTGCTCTTCCTGCAGGGGTTATTCTCCCCGGATACTGCCTCTCTCTTCCTGTCCCTTCCCAGCTCGCACCCAGAATCCTCCCCCCCTCCCCCTGCCTCATCCTCCCGTCTTTGGGGCCACAAAATCCCACAGCTCAGCCTGTTTGGGCTCTGGGGACCTGGAATTGAGTGCACCCAGGCCGGTGGGAGGTCCCCTCCTTCATTTGACTGCCCGGAGCAAGGTAGGCCTTTGTCCGAGAGCTGCTTGGCCTGCAAGGGGACCTGAAAATCTGCAGGAGGATCCATCGTTCTTTGGGGTGAGTGAGGAGTGAGTGCCCGAACCGCGGCAGCTGCCCGGAGAGGGACCACCGACTCTCCACAACCCCCCCTGCCACCAGCACACTTCCTGCTCTTCCTGCAGGGGTTATTCTCCCCGGATACTGCCTCTCTCTCCCTGTCCCTTCCCAGCTTGCACCCAGAATCCTCCCCCCCTCCCCCTTCCTCATCCTCCCGTCTTTGGGGCCACAAAATCCCACAGCTCAGCCTGTTTGGGCTCTGGGGACCTGGAATTGAGTGCACCCAGGCCGGTGGGAGGTCCCCTCCTTCATTTGACTGCCCGGAGTAAGGTAGGCCTTTGTCTGAGAGCTGCTTGGCCTGCAAGGGGACCTGAAAGTCTGCAGGAGGATCCATCGTTCTTTGGGGTGAGTGAGGAGTGAGTGCCCGAACCTCGGCAGCTGCCCGGTGAGGGACCACCGACTCTCCACAACTCCCCCTGCCACCAGCACACTTCCTGCTCTTCCTGCAGGGGTTATTCTCCCCGGATACCGCCTCTCTCTCCCTGTCCCTTCCCAGCTTGCACCCAGAATTTTCCCCCGTCCCCCTTCCTCATCCTCCCGTCTTTGGGGCCACAAAATCCCACAGCTCAGCCTGTTTGGGCTCTGGGGACCTGGAATTGAGTGCTCCCAGGCCGGTGGGAGGTCCCCTCCTTCATTTGACTGCCCGGAGCAAGGTAGGCCTTTGTCCGAGAGCTGCTTGGCCTGCAAGGGGACCTCACAGTCTGCAGAAGGATCCATCATTCTTTGGGGTGAGTGAGGAGTGAGTGCCCGAACCTCGGCAGCTGCCGGTGAGGGACCACCGACTCTCCACAACTCCCCCTGCCACCAGCACACTTCCTGCTCTTCCTGCAGGGGTTATTCTCCCCGGATACTGCCTCTCTCTCCCTGTCCCTTCCCAGCTTGCACCCAGAATCCTCCCCCCCTCCCCCTGCCTCATCCTCCCGTCTTTGGGGCCACAAAATCCCACAGCTCAGCCTGTTTGGGCTCTGGGGACCTGGAATTGAGTGCACCCAGGCCGGTGGGAGGTCCCCTCCTGCATTTGACTGCCCGGAGCAAGGTAGGCCTTTGTCTGAGAGCTGCTTGGCCTGCAAGGGGACCTGACAGTCTGCAGGAGGATCCATCATTCTTTGGGGAGGATCCATCATTCTTTGGGGACACCAAACACCTCCGCGCTCCTTTTGAAGGAAGAGATGGGCAGGCGCCAATGCAGGAGCTCCTCCAACAACATGAAAGGCAACATGACATCACCACAAGCCAGACATCCCGAAACAACAAGAATTGAACACCCTACCCCAGAAGATATAGAAGAAACCGACATTAAACAGTACTTTATAAAAATAATAGAGGACTTTAAACAGGAGGTAAAAAACTGCCATAAAGAAATGGAGATGACAAACAAAAAGGTAGACGAAATAAATAAATCTCTCAAAGATACCCAAGAAAAACAAGAAAAACAAGAAAAAGCAATCAAACAGGTAAGGGAAACAGTACAAGACCTGATAAATGAAATGGAGGTATTGAAGAAAACACAATCTGAGGGACGACTGGAAATGGAAACTCTGAGTAAACGAACAGAAACTTCAGAGACAAGTATTTCCAACCGAATACAAGAGATGGAAGAAAGAATCTCGGACTCTGAAGATACTATAGAAGAAATAAACTCACAGATTAAAGAACTAAACAAATCTAACAAATTCTTAACACAAAACATTCAGGAAATCTGGGACACCATGAAAAGACCAAACCTAAGAATAATTGGGGTAGAAGAAGGAGAAGAATTACAACTCAAAGGCCCAGAAAACATATTCAACAAAATTATAGAAGAAAACTTCCCCAACCTAAAGAAGGATGTTCCTATGAAGGTACAAGAAGCCTACAGAACACCAAATAGACTGGATCAAAAGAAAGCATCCCCACGCCATATAATAATCAAAACACAAAACATACAGAATAAAGAACAGATATTAAGAGCTGCAAAGGAAAAAGGTCAAGTAACATATAAAGGGAAACCTATCAGAATTACACCTGATTTCTCAATGGAAACCATGAAAGCCAGAAGAGCTTGGATAGATGTGCTACAGACACTTAGGGAACATGGATGCAAGCCTAGACTATTATACCCAGCAAAGCTTGCATTCACCATTGATGGAGAAAACAAGATATTCCAGGACAAAAACAGATTTAAACAATACGCAGCCACAAATCCAGCCTTGCAGAAAGTAATAGAAGGAAAATCACAAACCAAGGAGTCCAACAACGCCGACAATAACTCAGGCATCTAGCGACCCTTCACCAGCACAACTAGAAGAAGGGAAACACACAAACTCTACTACTAAAAATGGCTGAAGTTAACAACCACTGGTCATTAATATCACTTAATATCAATGGACTCAATTCACCTATAAAAAGGCACAGGCTAAGAGACTGGATACGAAAACAGAATCCAACATTTTGCTGTTTACAAGAAACACACCTCAACCACAAAGACAGGCACCTACTCAGAGTAAAGGGTTGGGAAAAGGTTTATCAAGCAAATGGCCCTAAGAAACAAGCGGGTGTGGCCATACTAATTTCCAACAAAGTTGACTTCAAACTAAAATCAATCAGAAGAGATGGAAAGGGACACTTTATACTCATAACAGGAAAAATCCTTCAGAATGAAGTCTCAATCCTGAATATCTATGCCCCTAATATAAAAGCTCCCACTTATGTAAAAGAAACACTTCTAGAACTCAAGGCAGCCATCAAACCACACACACTAATAGTTGGAGACTTCAACACTCCTCTCTCACCAATGGACAGGTCAATCAGACAGAAACCTAACAGAGAATTGAAAGACTTAATGGAGGTAATGAACCAAATGGACTTAACAGACATCTATAGAACATTCCACCCAAATAGGAAAGAATATACCTTCTTCTCTGCGGCTCATGGAACCTTTTCGAAAATTGACCATATACTTGGTAACAAAGCAAACTTCCACAGTTACAAAAAAATATTAGTAACCACCTGTGTCTTATCGGATCACCATGGATTAAAATTAGAATTCAACAACAATGCTACCCCCAGAAAGCCCACAAACTCATGGAAACTGAACAGTCAACTACTGACCCACACCTGGGTCAAGGAAGAAATAAAGAAAGAAATTAAAGTCTTTCTTGAATTTAATGAAAACAAAGACACAACATACTCAAACCTATGGGACACAATGAAAGCAGTGCTAAGAGGAAAGTTCATAGCACTAAGTGCCCACTTAAAGAAAACGGAGAAAGCACTCATTGGTGACTTAACAGCACACCTGAAAGCTCTGGAAAAAAAAGAAGCAGACTCACCTAGGAGAAGTAGAAGACTGGAAATAATCAAACTGAGGGCAGAAATCAACAAAATAGAAACACAGAAAACAATCCAAAGAATCAATGAAACAAGAAGCTGGTTCTTGGAGAAAATCAACAAGATTGACAAACCCTTAGCCAATCTAATCAAACGGCAGAGGGAGAACACGCACATTAACAAGATCAGAAATGAAAAGGGGGACATAACCACAGACACAGAGGAAATTCAGAAAATCATTAGATCTTACTACAAAAGCCTGTATGCCACAAAATTGGAAAATGTAAAAGAAATGGACAGTTTTTTAGATAAATACCATATACCAAAGTTAAACCAGGACCAGGTAAATGCTCTAAATCGTCCTGTTAGTCGCGAAGAATTAGAAACTGTTATCAGAAACCTCCCTACCAAAAAGAGCCCAGGACCAGATGGTTTCAATGCGGAATTCTACCAGAACTTCCAAGAAGACCTAATACCTATACTCCTTAAGGTATTTCATAATATAGAAACACAAGAGTCACTGCCAAATTCCTTCTATGAAGCTACAGTTACCCTGATACCTAAACCACACAAAGACTCAACCAAGAAAGAGAATTACAGGCCAATCTCACTCATGAACATTGACGCAAAAATTCTCAATAAAATACTGGCAAACCGAATCCAAGAACACATTAGAAAAATTATCCATTACGATCAAGTAGGCTTCATCCCAGAGATGCAGGGCTGGTTCAACATACGAAAATCTATTAATGTAATCCATCATATAAACAAACTGAAGGAAAAAAACCATATGGTCATCTCATTAGATGCTGAAAAAGCATTTGACAAAATTCAGCACCCTTTTATGATAAAGGTCTTGGAGAGATTAGGGATACAAGGGTCATTCCTAAATATAATAAAAGCTATTTACAGCAAACCGACAGCTAACATCAAATTAAACGGAGAGAAACTCAAGGCTATCCCACTAAATTCAGGAACACGACAAGGCTGTCCACTCTCTCCTTATCTCTTCAATATAGTGCTTGAAGTTCTAGCAATAGCAATAAGACAACATAAGGGAATCAAGGGGATCCAATTTGGAAAGGAAGAAGTTAAACTTTCATTATTTGCAGATGATATGATAGTATACATAAGCGACCCCAAAAACTCCACCAAAGAACTCCTACAGCTGATAAACTCCTTCAGTAACGTGGCAGGATACAAGATCAACTCCAAAAAATCAGTCGCCCTCCTATACACAAAGGATAAGGAAGCAGAGAGGGAAATCAGAGAAGTATCACCTTTCACAATAGCCACAAATAGCATAAGATATCTGGGAATATCGCTAACCAAGGAAGTGAAGGATTTATATGACAAGAACTTTAAGTCTTTGAAGAAAGAAATTGAAGAGGATACCAGAAAATGGAAGGATCTCCCCTGCTCGTGGATTGGGAGGATCAACATAGTAAAAATGGCAATTCTACCAAAAGCAATCTATAGATTCAATGCAATCCCAATCAAGGTCCCATTAAAATTCTTCACAGAGATTGAGAAGACAATAATCAACTTTATATGGAAAAACAAGAAACCCAGGATAGCCAAAAAAATCTTATACAATAAAGGTACTTCTGGAGGCATTACCATCCCTGACTTCAAACTCTATTACAGAGCTACAGTATTGAAAACGGCTTGGTATTGGCATAAGAACAGAGAAGTTGACCAATGGAATCGTATAGAAGACCCGGATCTTAAACCACAAACCTATGAACACCTGATTTTTGATAAAGGAGCCAAAAGTACACAATGGAAAAAAGAGGGCATCTTCAACAAATGGTGCTGGCATAACTGGATGTCAACCTGTAGAAGAATGAAAGTAGATCCATATCTATCACCATGCACAAAACTCAAGTCCAAATGGATTAAAGACCTCAATATTAATTTGAACACATTGAGATTGATAGAGGAGAAAGTGGGAAGTACTCTACAACAAATGGGCACAGGGAACCGTTTCCTATGCATAACCCCAGCTGCACAGACTTTAAGGGCAACATTGAATAAATGGGACCTCCTGAAGTTGAGCAGCTTCTGTAAAGCAAAGGACATTGTCACTAAGACACAAAGGCAGCCTACTGACTGGGAAAAGATCTTCACCAACCCTGCAACTGACAAAGGTCTGATCTCTAAAATATATAAGGAACTCAAGAGACTAGACGGTAAAATGCCAATTAACCCAATTAAAAAATGGGGCGATGAACTGAACAGAGAATTCTCAACAGAAGAAGTTCGAATGGCCAAAAGACACTTAAGGTCATGCTCAACCTCCCTAGCTATCAGGGAAATGCAAATCAAAACAACTTTGAGATATCATCTCACACCTGTCAGATTGGCTAAAATCCAAAACACCAATAATAACCTTTGCTGGAGAGGTTGTGGGGTAAGGGGCACACTCATCCATTGCTGGTGGGAATGCAAACTTGTGCAACCACTTTGGAAAGCAGTGTGGCGGTTTCTCAGGAAATTCGGGATCAACCTACCCCAGGACCCAGCAATTCCACTATTGGGAATCTACCCAAGAGATGCCCAATCATACAACAAAAGCATATGCTCATCTATGTTCATAGCAGCATTATTTGTAATAGCCAGATCCTGGAGACAGCCTAGATGCCCTTCAGTGGAAGAATGGATGAAGAAACTGTGGAATATATACATGCTAGAATACTACTCAGCGGTAAAAAACAATGACATCTTGAATTTTGCAGGCAAATGGATGGAAATAGAAAACACTATTCTGAGTGAGGTAACCCAGACCCATAAAGATGAACATGGGATGTACTCACTCATATTCGGTTTCTAGCCATGATTATAGGACATCGAGCCTATAAGTTTGGGATCCTTGAGAAGATAATAAGAAGAACCTCCACCTGACGATAGATGAAGAAAATGACAGAGCCCCACCTTGGAGCACCGGACTGAGCTCCCAAGGTCCTGATGAGGAGCAGAAGGAGAGAGAACATGAGAAAGAAAGTCAGGACCGTGAGGGAA